>NW_027507785.1:328736361-329051361 GCF_037356315.1 Lithobates pipiens | reverse complement strand
CTGCAGCATGTGTCCAGCCTTCTACCACACCTGTGCCAGGTTCCCAGTCTCTACCAGAATGTCTCCAGCCTTCTACCACACCTGTACCATGTTCCCAGTCTCCAACACTCTCCTACAGCATGTCTCCAGCCTTCTACCACATCGGTGCCATGTTTCCAGTCTCCAACAGTCACTACCAGCATGTCTCCAGCCTTCTACCACACCTGTAACGTGTCCCCAGTCTCTAACAGTCTCCTGCAGTATGTCTACAGCTTTCTATCTCACCTGTAACATGTCCCCGGTCTCTAACACTCTCCTGCGGCCTCCTTTCTCATAAGTTGCCCTCTAGTAGTTAAAGCAGAAAACCCCCAAAAAATGGCTAAATCCTCCTGACCAGAATTACTTTGGCTACAACATCCCGGCAGCTCTAAGGGGACTGGATTTGCCGTAGTGATAAGATGATGTCTGAGCAAAAACCACATATTAACAGTCTCCTGTGATTTTAGACACAGGCCCATTTTCCATCCCCCCCCCCCTCCCCCCGTGTGCCTGTGAGTGTGCAGCTCTCTGAGCGAGGATGAATGACACGGTGAGAAGCGATAAGCGCAGCGTCTTCCACTCTCCGGGTAATCAGGAAAATAAATGTGGGAATTCTTTCAGTCGATTCAGAAATCACATTAATTCTCATTAAACACAAACCATCACGACAGAAGACAAAGCATATGGCATCCCATACACCAGAGACCGGCGCGCAGCTGCTGCACAGCGCGCGGAATACTCCTCAAAGCTTTATCCGCACGCTGACAGCCGCGACGCAGCCTCGCACTCACAACCGCAACGACACTCAGCCGGGAAGCACACTGCTCAGCGCCGGATTGAAGCCTTCCGTCTCTCGGTGCGCTGCGGTCTGGTAAAGATGGTCGTTGAAGGGGGTGTGGCCCATGAAGGTGATTCGCCAGGTACCGATGGAGGGGGGGAGTTCTTACCACGCACGTAGAGGTTCGCTGGGGCGGAGTAGCGCGTCCCGGCGCTGTTGGTGGCGACACATTCGTACTTCCCCTGGTCGGACTCTTCGCTGTTCTCAATCTGGAGACCGCCTGTGGGGACACAATAGACACGGGTGACAAGGAGTTCAAGGATTACCCTTGCTGAATTAAAAGAAAAAAAACAAAAACAAAAACTCTAATATCACTAATTGTACCAAATCTTTTTTTCTTCTACAATTTAATACTAAGACCTGACACCCTCACACACTATGGGGTTGATTTACTAAAACTGTAGAGTGCAAAATCTGGTGCAGCGCCTCATAGAAACCAATCCGCTTCCAGATTTTAACATTTTTATTGTCAAAGCTTAATTGAACAAGCTGAAGTTGGAAGCTGATTGGTTTTCACGCAGAGCTGCACCAGATTTTGCACTCTCCAGTTTTAGTAAATCCCCCCCCCCATGTGTCTGTGCTCACCTCCTCCATCATACAGCAGGGAAAACATCTGCTACAACACTGTAGCTCAGCATTTAGTTCTGCTTCATTGCTATAACATGTTAAAAAAAGAAGGCGTGACCACACACGGAAGCAAGAATTTCAACATGCACAACACTATGGGGGGGGGGGGGGTAATTTACTAAAGCTGGAGCACACAGAATCTGGTGCCGCTGTGCATACTAACCAATCAGCTTCCATTTTTTTTTTTTTTTTTGCCAATGCTTAATTAAACAAGCTGAAGTTAGAAGCTAATCGGTTACTATGCAGAGCTGCACACAATTCTGTGTGCTCCAGTTTTAGTAAATCTCCACTTAAGCGTCTAATAGAATTTTATTTTATTTTTTTCTACTTGGCTGATGCGCTTCACTGTGTTAGAAAATGCAGTAAAATGCACAATGCCTCCAGGTTAGTGGTTTTATCATTCATTAGAAGACTTCCCTAGACTGGCCCCTACCTAGTTTCTGAATGCTGTCATTCCGTCCTTCTGCCACAGGAGGGCAGTACTCTACTACAGTCCACACTGGAACTCTGCTAGACTAAATGATCAACTTGGCAGCTCTCACTATATAATCCATGAAAATTAAAGGATAATTGCAATTATCTAGTATTTTGGGGCTGTTAAACAAGCTAAGTAAGCATTGAACAGGTATGAATATAAGCCAGTACTGGCAGGATTAGAAATGCTAAATTACAGCCTTAGAAACTGCAATGACTTGAGACTTGGTGACCAAAACAGCGGCTTCAGCCTGCCTGTGCACTTAGGATACAGGAACATGGGGCCTGTGACTCACTGTAAATTCTTCTCTATGATCCTGCGCATCATAGCCCCGCCTCCATGTATGCTAATACAGAACTCTGCATATCATAAACCCCGCCTCCAAGCATCCCAATACAGAGCCTGCATGTCATAGACCCCGCCTCCACGTATCCCAATACAGAGCCTGCACGTCATAGACCCCGCCTCCACGTATCCCAATACAGAGCCTGCACGTCATAGACCCCCGCCTCCACATATCCCAATACAGAGCCTGCACGTCATAGACCCCGCCTCCACGTATCCCAATACAGAACTCTGCACATCATAAACCCCGCCTCCACGTATCCCAATACAGAGCTTGCACATCATAGACCCCGCCTCCACTTATCCCGATACAGAACTCTGCACATCATAGCCCCGCCTCTACGTATGCCAATACAGAACTCAGCATATTATAAACCCTGCCTCCACGTATCCCAATACAGAGCCTGCATGTCATAGACCCCGCCTCCATGTATCCCAATACAGAGCCTGCACATCATAGCCCCGCCTCCACGTATCCCAATACAGAGCCTGCACATCATAGCCCCGCCTCCACGTATCCAAATACAGAACTCTGCACATCATAGCCCCGCCTCCACGTATCCCGATACAGAACTCTGCACATCATAGCCCCGCCTTCACGTATCCGATACAGAGCCTGCACATCATAGCCCTGCCTCCACGTATCTCAATACAGAGCCTGCACATCATAGCCCCGCCTCCACGTATCCCAATACAGAGCCTGCACATCATAGCCCCGCCTCCACGTATCCAAATGCAGAACTCTGCACATCATAGCCCCGCCTCCACGTATCCCGATACAGAACTCTGCACATCATAGCCCCGCCTCCACGTATCCCGATACAGAACTCTGCACATCATAAACCCCGCCTCCACGTATCCCAATACAGAGCCTACACACCATAGAACTCACCTCCCTGTATCTCAATACAGAGCCTGCACATCATAGACTTTGCCTCCAAATATCCCAATACAGAGCCTACACACCATAGAACTCGCCTCCACATATCCCAATACAGAGCCTACACACCACAGACCCCGCCTCCCCATATCCCAATACAGAGCCTACACACTATAGACCCCGCCTTTCTGTATCCCAATACAGAGCCTACACATCATAGACCCCGCCTTTCTGTATCCCAATATAGAGCCTAGACATCATAGACCCCGCCTTTCTGTATCCCAATATAGAGCCTACACATCATAGACCCTGCCTTTCTGTATCCCAATACAAAGCCTACACACTATAGACCCCACCTCCCTGTATCTCAATACAGAGCCTGCACATCATAGACTCCGCCTCCACATATCCCAATACAGAGCCTACACACTATAGACCCCGCCTCCACATATCCCAATACACAAGCAGGCTACAGATCCAAATCTAAGGATACCTCTGATAACCTGGCAATTCTAATCAAGAGGAGAGAAAAGGGATATTTTTGTTGTCAAAGACCTGGGGGCACCTTCCTCTGTCACACACATTTATGTTATATAAAAAAAAAAAACAAGAAACTCCTAAACAGGAAAAATTCCAAGAGGATCAAACACCCTAATCAGATCATCATAATATAATAATCAAACTTGAAAAATACAACCATTTAAAAAAAAAAGGTAAAAACATTCAATCAATGGGGCCCGTATAGCTCACGGTGATGGGTCACTAATACTATAAGCCGCCATGCATTGCTCAATTCATTCTCAATATTTTTTTAGCTTTTTCAAATAAAAAAATAAAATAAAATTGGGTGCTGTTCCACAATCACTGAATATAATTACCGTCACGATACTTAGGGTGCGACCACCTTGGAATTTTTCCTGTTTATTGTTTTTTTTTTTTTTTTTTCTTTTCTGAGGATGCTGGTTCTGGGTTATACAATACTGCAACGTGTATCTGCCCCGACATAACATATGAAAAATGAATCCAACGTGTTTCGGGGGTTCAGACACTCCCCTTCATCAGGACTCATGTATCGTCTGATCTCATATATGGTTGGACATGATTAACAGTTGTGTATATAGATACATATGTGTGATCTATCTACCTATTTATCTCTATATATATATATATATATATATATATATATATATATATATATATATATATATATGCAATTCGAGTAGATCCCATAACACATAAGCCCTGATGAAGGGGGAACTTCTGAACCCCCTGAAATGCGTTTTATTTATATATATATATATATATATATATATATATATATATATATATATATATATATATATATAGGACTCTTTGGGCATTAGTATGGCACTCTTCTTACTGCTTCTTGTAGAGTAGTTGGAGTTTTCACACACCATCTCCCCTCCTCCCCCCACACACACCTTTGGGGAATGTTCAGGTATATGTGAAAAGCCTCACTGAAGCAAATCAGCTCCATCACTGAGACGTTTTTTTTTACACTGGATAATAACAATAGAAGATCTAACACCTCTCTTTGAATGTTTTCCAACATACTATATAGCGGTAGTTATCCTGTAACAGGCAGTATTTGGTGAATAGGGGCTGCTGAGAAAAATTTTCTGCTGTAATAAAACCCTTTGGAGAGATTAGAGTAAAATACAATCACAATACGCAATATATAAGCATAAGCAACACAGCAAGCACAATCAGCTGAAATCGATCAGATGTCTGAACGTAATGAAGCCTTCGGCGGTCTTGTGGCTGGATAGATGGGGTGTTAGTGGTTAGGGGGTGCAGAGTGATCGTGGTATGTGATGGTGAAGACGATGGACCGGAGGTAGACAACACAAACGAAAGAGAGAGACTAAAAATACCCAATATGGGGAAGATTATAAAGATGCAATATTAGAGCACAAGTCTGATAACTACTACCTCTTCACACCTTGTACTATATAGTTCAATGTAGGCCCGCATTCTCCACCATTTCCTGTTCTATCTGTGCAGACTGATTTCATTATTGTACCCGGTGATAAATCTTTAAATGTTATTATTTTTAATATAAAAAAAAAAAGGTTACATAGGTTGAAAAAAAAAAAAAGACACTAGTCCATCTAGTTCAACTAATAAAAAAGAAAGACATAAATAGAAAACTGCCACTATCCTATACCCATAGTTGATCAAGAGGAAGGCAAAAAAAAATAAAATAATAAAGCATGATCCAATTAGCTCCAGTGTGGGGAAAAACTCCTTTCTGATTCCCCAAGAGTCAATTGGATATTCCCTGGATCAACTCTCCTGGCTTTTTTTACCTCAAAATTTGTATCCAGATATAAACTATATTACCAAAAGTATTGGGACACCTGCCTTTACACGCACATGAACTTTAATGGCATCCCAGTCTTAGCCAGTAGGGATAACTATTGAGCTAGCCCATCCTTCGCAGTTATAACAGCTTCAACTCTTCTGGGAAGGCCATCCACAAGGTTTAGGAGATGTGTCTATGAGAATGTTTGACCATTCTTCCAGAAGCGCATTTGTGAGGTCAGGCACTGATGTTGGATGAGAAGGCCTGGCTCACAGTCTCCGCTCTAATTCACCCCAAAGGTGTTCTATCGGGTTGAGGTGCAGGCCAGTCAAATTCCTCCACCCCAGACTGCTCATCCATGTCTTTATGGACCTTGCATTGTGCGCTGGTCAAAATCATTTGGTGGAGGGGGATTATGTGTGTGTCTGTTGTTTTTCAGCAGTTGGGCTTGGCCCCTTAGTTCCAGTGAAGGGAACTCTTAAAGTGGCTGTAAACCCTTACAAACCACTTTGACCTACGGGTAAGCTTAGATTAAGGCTTACCTATAGGTCCAAGAAATAACTCCTAAACCTACACGGCCGTAAATCGCCCTTAGCAGCATGCCACTGCTAACGGCGATATGCCGTTAGTGGCGGCTCCCGTGCGCATGCATGGGAGTGACGTCATCGCTGCTTCGGTACTGTGAGTGGCCGGAGCAGCAATACCCGGAAAAAGATGGATGCTCCGGACTACAGGGGACAGAGGTGACATCGCTGGCTCCTGTGTCAGGTTAGTGATACATAATGGGCTACTATGCGATGCATAGTAGTCCATTATGCTTTACCTTTGCAGGGAGACAAAGAGGAAGTAAACCCATCAGGGTTTATTTCCTCTTTAAGGCGTCAGCATACCAAGACATTTTGGACAATTTCATGCTCCCAACTTTGTGGGAACAGTTTGGGGATGGCCCATTCCTGTTCCAACATGACTGTGCACCAGTGCACAAAGCAAGGTCCATAAAAGACATGGATGAGCGACTTTGGGGTGGAGGAACTTGACTGGCCTGGACAGAGTCCTGACCTCAACACCATATAAACCCTTTGGGATGAATTAAGAGCAGAGAGTGCGAGCCATGCCTTCTCGTCCAACATCAGTGTCTGACCTCACAAATGCGCTTCTGGAAGAACGGCCAAACATTCCCATAGACACACTCCTAAACCTTGTGGACGGCCTTCCCAGAAGAGTTGAAGCTGTTATAGCTGCAAAGGGCGGAGCCAACTCAATATTGAACCCTACGGACTAAGACTGGGATGTCATTAAAGTTCATGTGCGTGTAAAGGCAGACAATATGTCTGACAATATAGTGTATTTTGTGCATTTAGGAATGCATCCAGCTCTGTTATACGGAGCTGGCCAGAATTAGTTCTTGAGAGAGTTACCATTTTTAATTTTACAAACAAATGGCAAAATTGTATATAGGAGCTTCTACTACATTTGAAGGCTCATTCACCTTTGTGTGGTAACGCATGTGTTGCCGTGTGTGTTACCGCGATGAAAGGCAACACACATTACATTCTCAATGGTAGCCCAACACATTATGCCAACGGACATGTGCTGCAATGCAGCACCACGTGCTTTGTGGTGCTCTGCCAAAAATGATGCATGCATGATCGATCCAATGTGGTGCGTTGGACATTCTCGGCTTCAAATGAATAGGCTGTTCTAACACAACACACGTAAAAGGCATGCAGAGCAGTGGACCGGGCCGGTGTGAATGAGCCCCAAAGCAATACCTTTGGTGATAAGACCTGAACACCCTCCATGACGCATGAGTGAGCCAGAGCATGGTGCGAAACAGGATGAACACACGGACACAACAAGGCTAATAATGATAATTGTGAAGGTGGATGAGCCGCGGATGGGACACGGGCTATGTGGCGAGATGGCGGCTGTGCCAGAATCACACCGGCATTCTTACCTCGGATTGATGTACCACCTGGTGAGGTAATATGAATGCAAATAAGATTAGAAAGAAGCTGTTAGTAGTTAGAAGAGGAGAGAGAGGGACATTAAGAGATTACAGGGGACGCTGGGCAAACCACTTCACAGACACGGCGCTCAGACTGCGCCGTCGGCACTCGTGTCAATAAAGAGGTCATTTCCATTGTAAGCGGGATTGTAATAATAAGAAACAGGAATTACATGAACTAATTAAACACAAGGACTGGAGAGCGGCAAGTAAAACAGGTTTATCTAATAACACAGAGCGAGCGGCGCTGCCGACACCGGGAACGGCGGATGGAGAATTCTGCCCGCGTCTTCCCGTTCTAATGCTTTACTGGGGCTGGGACAGGAAATGAGGGGGAAATTCCAACGGGGGACACAGCTAGAAAAAGCTGCCAGTTTCTTCACTTCCTCCCCAAATGTTGCTGTTGGTTATTATTTGGTACAAAGGTTTCTCCTCATCACTTCCTGTTGGGGTGACATATTTGTAGACGGGGCAGGAATGGCGGATCTAACCCTTCCAGGTTTGTCCAGTGCTAGAAGAAATCTGTGGATTGAACCAGAGAACACAGTGGCTGGGCCAGTCACACACAAATCTCTCTTCTTGTTGTTGGAAACTATTTCAGGTGAAGCTTTCATGTTTGCTCATTACAAATGCAGGCTCTCAGTTGTCAATGGGAGAAATAATGCCCCGTCATTGGTGTCAGTGGAAAGAATAATGCCCCGTCATTGGTGTCAGTGGAAGGAATAATGCCCCGTCATTGGTGTCAGTGGAAGGAATAATGCCCCGTCATTGGTGTCAGTGGAAGGAATAATGCCCCGTCATTGGTGTCAGTGGAAGGAATAATGCCCCGTCATTGGTGTCAGTGGGAAGAATAGTGTCCCATCATTGGTGTCAGTGGGAGCAATAATGCCCCATCATTGGTCTCAGTGGGAGGAATAGTGCCCCAGCATTGGTATCAATGGGAGGAATAGTGCCCCAGCATTGGTATCAATGGGAGGAATAGTGCCCCAGCATTGGTATCAATGGGAGGAATAGTGCCCCAGCATTGGTATCAATGGGAGGAATAGTGCCCCAGCATTGGTATCAATGGGAGGAATAGTGCACCCGGCATTGGTGTCAATGGGAGGAATACTTTCCAGGCAATAGTGTCATTTGGACGAATGGTGCCCCATTATTGGTGTCAGTGGGAGGAATAGTGTCCCAGAATTGGTATCAATGAGAGGAATAGTGTCCCATTGTTAGAGTCAGTGGGAGGAATAGTGCCCCATCATTGGTTTCAATGGGAGGAATAGTGTCTCAGCAATGGTGTCAATGGGAAGAATAATTTTAGAGCAACAGTGTCAGTTGGAAGAATGGTGCTCCGTTATTGGTGTCAGTGGGAGGAATAGATCCCCACTGTTGGTGTCAGTGGGATTAATAGTACCCCATCATTGGTGTCAGTGGGAGGAATGGTGCCACCTCATTGATGTCAGTGGGAGGAATAGTGCTCCATGGTTGGTATCAGTGGGAGGAATAGTGCTCCGTGGTTGGTATCAGTGGGAGGAATGGTCCCCCATCATTGGTGTCAGTAGGAGGAATAGTGTCCCATCATTGGTATCAGTGGGAGGAATAGTGCCCCATCATTGGTATCAGTGGGAGGAATAGTGCCCCATCATTGGTGTCAGTGGGAGGAATAGTGTCCCATCATTGGTATCAGTGGGAGGAATAGTGTCCCATTATTGGTATCAGTGGGAAGAATAGTGCCCCCTCATTAGTATTTGTGGGAGGAATAGTGCCCCATCATTGGTGTCAGTGGGAGGAATTGTACCCCATGGTTGGTATCAGTGGGAAGAATAGTGCCCCATTATTGGTGTCAGTGGGAGGAATAGTGCCCCATCATTGGTGTCAGTGGGAGGAATAGTGCCCCATCATTGGTGTCAGTGGGAGGAATAGTGGCATTGGAAGTCATTGTGCTCCAAGGGAAAACAAATGCAATAAAAGGCCACATCCAGCCCATGACCCGCTGTTTGGAGACCACGGATCTAGATGACCAACAAATCATAACTTTAGTTCATTTTACAACGTATAAAATAACCACTGATCATGTACATCATATTGATTGGGTTCCTGGTGTCCTTCGCTGCTCACTCTGTGTTTTCATATAAACCTTTTACAGGGAATTCTGGGAAAAGAGTTAGTAGATTAGTCGGTTAACTTTATTTTTTTTCCTGCATAGAAACATTCAATCTAGATGGCGCCATCAAGCACTCTTTACCAAACGTTAAAATATATCTTTATGGTAATGATGTCACCTTCCTCCATGGGTTATGGAACAATTTTTCTGGATAATTACCTGAATTCTGTGTTTATAGTAAGTTGGCACCTGAAAGTAGAGAGTAGGCTTGCAGTGGGAGTGGCGTGTAAACTGACAGATGAAAGGGGTGGGTGATATTCACTGGAGGCCCAATAGCAGGAAGGAGGCCGGGCAATGTAACAGTGACTGTAGATATGCAGTAAGTGCGCCCCCATCCCCCCCTTCAGCCACTCAGGAATATGTACATTTTTGTTACACTTTTTGTATGTAAAGTCGGCGTCACGGATCCTTTATCTGTGTATGTAGCTGGCTGGCTCGCCAATAATGAAATTCCCATCTACACCTGTCATCATTCAGCCTCCATTTTCGTGCAGCTCTTCAGTTAATATAATGTTACAATTGTAGCATTCAAGTTGTATCGGATAAAACATTAATTCAATATGGACATCAGTGATAAAAGCAGTCAGCTCTCTCCGAGACTTGCACACCCGACGTCAAATGGGATTTTTCAGCAACGACCAGCCAATATTTACAGCGAGCCGTGCCAGGGTGACATCAAACTTTTCCCCCCGGAAGAAATGGAATGCCGTCACCATGGAGACAACAGATCAAGTCTCTTCTATAAAGCCAAATTCTCTAAGCATTCTCGCTGCCACGTCTGCCATCCAAAAAAATAAAAAAAAAGTCGCCCTTTAACCCCATCCTGTGCATTGGCACACAAACACAGAGATCCAGAGCCATTAGGGTCCGGGGCCCCCGGTGCAGCGTCTGTGCAGCACTTGGCGCCCGGCCACCGGTAATAAGCTTACTGACAACTGCCAATTAGCTAATGAGTCAGAAGCGATGCAAGCTGCACTGTACACAGGGTGACGGTTGCTGCTCAGAACTGTAAGGCTTGCGGGGGTTATTCTGGGACTGCCATATAATAACATACACGCCTGCAAAACAAATACCGGCTACTGACAACAACAACACTGAATTCATCATTATCCTTCAATGTATCCACAATACAGAGCCCGGGGGCCCCATCTCCTCGGCAGGACATGTCATTGGGGGGCTGGGCAACCCTGCTACATAACATGGGGGGCTGTCCATTTAACCTCAGAACCTCCAAAAACGGCTTCTTACAGGTCCCATAAATTCCCCATCAGTACTAAGCTTGCCGATCACTGGGCTACATAGGGGCATTAAGGGGGCAATTGTCCAATATTTTAGATTGAGTGTGCGTTATCTATCTATAGCATCTCACAAAAATTAGTACACCCCTCACATTTTTGTAGATCTTTTCTTCTCTCTTTTCATGTGACAACACTGAAGAAATGACACTTGTCTACAATGTAAAGTAGTGAGTGTACAGCTTGTATAACAGTGTAAATTTGCCGTCCCCTCAAAATAACTCAACACACAGCCATTAATGTCTAAACCGCTGGAAACAAAAGTGAGTACCCTCCATCCCTCCATGTGTAAACCCATCTCTCTGTCTCTCCTAGCCATCCCTCTCACTGTCTAGCCGTCCCTCTCTCCGGCTAGCCGTCCCTCTCTCCGGCTAGCCGTCCCTCTCTCCGGCTAGCCGTCCCTCTCGCCGGCTAGCCGTCCCTCTCGCCGGCTAGCCGTCCCTCTCGCCGGCTAGCCGTCCCTCTCGCCGGCTAGCCGTCCCTCTCGCCGGCTAGCCGTCCCTCTCTCCGGCTAGCCGTCCCTCTCTCCGGCTAGCCGTCCCTCTCTCCGGCTAGCCGTCCCTCTATATAGCTAGCCATCCCTCTCTCCGGCTAGCCGTCCCTCTATATGGCTAGCCGTCCCTCTATATGGCTAGCCGTCCCTCTATATGGCTAGCCGTCCCTCTATATGGCTAGCCGTCCCTCTATATGGCTAGCCGTCCCTCTATATGGCTAGCTGTCCCTCTATATGGCTAGCCGTCCCTCTCTCCATCCATCTCTCCGTCCATCCCTCTCTTGGTCTATCCGTCCCTCTCTCCGTCTAGCTGTCCCTCTCTCCGTCCATCTCTCTATCCATCCATCTCTCAGTCTATCCGCCCATCTATCCGTTCCAGTCTAGGACTCAGTTCATGACTCTCTATGTGTCGTCTCTGGCCCCTGGCTGTTGATCAGGGAGGCTGAGATTGTCTGAAATACAGAAAACATTTAGAGGGAGAATGTACAAACTTGCTAATGTAATCTTATAATGGAAACATGGAACGGTAATGCACTATACAATTTAAAGCCACATTTATGAATCCAAATAATGACGCCTGATAGGCCCTCAGCGATCAGCTCATTACCGGCCCCCTTTAATAATAATTTAGAGAGCTATGTATTGTCTCTTAAAGCTTAAAAAAGAGGTTTTACAACTTCAAACAGCTTCGCAGTCTTGGCCTTCAGACCGCAACCTCTATTAAATCCACTGAATTAACTTTCTAACATCTGACTGTGCTTTTCAGCAATGCCTTTCTACCCTCCACAGTGGTGCTCATTTCCTCTGCAATTCAGAACAGAGAGGCTCTGTGGACACAGTATGATCCGAGTCCCAAATAACAAAACTGGCTATAGATAACGCAGAATAAACGTGCAAAAAAGCCAGTCAATGCAGTAATTGTCACAGGAGGGTGGACACCAATTACTAGTTATCTATCCAGTGCAAGGTGGAAACTGAATACATGCTGCCAAAGGGTCTGCTGGGACTTCTGGTTTCCCCACAGCAGGAAGGACACAGCTGTGTGACAATGCCCCCCCCCCCCCCTTTCCTCCCGCAGCCGAACGTATAATAAAATCACTTTTATTAGCTTTCTATTCAGACGCTGGCATTTACAGCTGTCTACGGTCACCGTAATAATCACTTAGAAGAGATGCCAGCACTGAAAAGGTTAAATAAGGGTTACGCCTGATAATATTCTTATATGTCATCTCGTCAGGTTTAATTTCCAATTCCAATTTCAGCGGAACTTTTGTGTCATTTAATATTATCCTCTTTTAAATTAAATTTCAGTGAAGTTTTAGATATTTCTCAACACCGAGCCATTCTCATTAGTCTCTGCAGCAGAGGAGCTTACGCTCTATTATTCCAACACAGCCATACTATTGATATTACACATTAATATAGCTCTGACATATACGCTGTGCTTGTCACATCAGTTTCTGTACCAGAGGAGCTTACACTCTAATGTCCCCCCCACAGTAACACACTATTATTATTAATTTATAAAGCTATAACATATACTGCAGTGCTGTACAAAGGCACAGATGGCCCGTAAATTTTTTTTGCAGAAATAAACTTTCTACAACCAGACACTTGAAGGCATAAGAAACCTTATTCCTTTTCTTAGATTAGAACTAAAGGTAAATTGTATTTTTCATTTTGGTAAGAGAGGGTTATAATCCGTCAGGTTGTTTTTTTTTTTCCATCTGTGACGATTTCTCCTCACTTCCTGTCCCATAGCCAAAGCATGAAGTGACACAAAATTCCTCCAAAGTGAGGGAATCCCTGGTTGTCAACAGAACTAGTGTCCCTACTGAAAGATTTCCTTCAATATTCTTTCTTCAAACGGGTCATCCCGACGTCTGGAATCAGTAACAGTATGAGAAGGCGTTGGGTTCTCCAAAGAAGTGATCCATGAAAAGCTCCTCTCGGCCTTTGTAGCAGACAAGCCAGCGAAATTCTTCATGTTGTTTCAGGAAGACGGAGAGTTAAACAAACAAGATGAGGAACAAAGCGGCCTATCAAAGCACTTTCCATTGACCGTCAAGAGTCCATCAGACAGCTGAGGCCCCGGGGCCCCGTCTGGCCCTGGGAATAACGTCCACAGCAACAGGAAATCCAACCTGTTCAAAGCCGATCAGTCGAGACTGAACACTTCTGGAGCATAAAAAGATACATCGATCTACTCTTCCAATGCAATATGAGTAATGCCCATCCTCAGGAGGCCCAGAAGAGGAGTACCCCTCATCAGATAGGAGATAATTATTAAATCATAGCAGCTGTTCATTGAATATCATGGATACACGCAAATTGTGTTTGCAATACATAAATGGTCTTGATTTGTGGCAAGCAATCCACCATAGGTGGTCTTTCAAGAACGATCTAGTGCATGCAACATGCACTTGGCTGTCCATAAAGCTTCTTTAGAATGTCTGGGTAGGACAAGTCTATGTCCATAAAGCTTCTCTAGAAGAGATAGATAGGAGAGGTTGAGGGCCATAAAGCTTCTCTAGAAGAGCTGAGTAGGTAGAGTTGACGTCCATAAAGCTTCTCTAGAAGGGCTGGGTAGGTAGAGTTGATGTCCATAAAGCTTCTCTAGAATGGCTGGGTAGGTAGAGTTGATGTCCATAAAGCTTCTCTAGAAGGGCTGGGTAGGACAGGTTGATGTCCATAAAGCTTCTCTGGAAGAGTTGGGTAGGACAAGTTGATGTTCACAAAGCTTCTCTAGAAGGGTAGAGTTGATGGCCTGGCAAGGAGACCTGTGGTGGTGGGTGGAGGATGGAGGAGAGGAACCTCCTAAACTCCTAATCACCATGAATGCTCCAACATCTATGCTGGGTCATGCATTGCCAAGGTGACGTGATAATGTGGAGCTGATTATGGGCGACTGATTTACTTTTACTCTATTTATTGTTACGTTAATGCAATTTGACTATTGGTGGGATTTTATTGGTCTGCACTATGGGCAACCCTAGCAGGTTTTTTCCAGTGTCCAATCACCTTAATATAGCCTGCATATAACCCAAGGTCTGTGAATACAAGTCCTGTGTAACCACTACAGCACAGTTCAGCAGCAGGAAGAGGACAGGGCAGCCCTGCAGTGAAGATTTCTCCAGGATTCATCTGCCCGCACATTGTTGAACACACTTCGTTACAGGTAACTAAAGATTAAAGCTGTAGAGAAAAATGTGTATATATATATATAACGGTCAGCCTCCAGCAGCTGGATGATGTAGAAAGGCAAGATAAAAATAGACTTCTGCTGTGACCAATCAGTCCAGAGCATCCAGATAAGCAAATGATGAAATCTGGTTGGCTGGCAGACGTTTCTGCCATTTGTTGATTTTGCTTTGAGCTCTTCCAGCTGTACTGCAGTATTACCAGATGCTCGACTAAATATCCGCAGGTCAGGTGTGTATTACTCGGGGAACTAGACACTGCGTTTAGAGGAGATTAACAGTCATTAGGCAGTGCTGCTAACTACATTCCCTGGAATACTGATGACCACCAGAGGGGCATTTACAAAGCTGTGCGATGCAGGTCACACCTACCAATATAATCATTCCATTATTAATGGATGTGATTAAACCAATCGAATCGATCAGAGACCCTCTTGTTCGATTGATTTGGACTGTGTTGCATTAATCAGCCGTGGAGGAATTTTGTTGCTACCTGGAAAAAAAAACCATCTGTGCTCCAGAAAATATAGACTGATTACAGGAGCCGTTTAAAATGATCGTTAACATTTATTACTAATCAAATATGATTTTAGTCAATGCTTCCAGACAATTGCTACATCTTTCACAAAACGCTAACTCTATGGCCACCTTACAATGTATCTAAACCCAAGAACAAAAATAGAATGCATTGTAGATTACCAGACCGTAGATGGAGGATACATTTGTTTACTTTTTTTTTTCAGGCCTTTTTTCCCCCTGGTGATCCTGCCAATAACACACTTCCTGTCCTATAGAGACAACATGATTAGTTTGAGCTACAGACTGTGCTGGACCAGTTGAATGGTTCATGATTGATATTAGGTGGTTCTGCGGGTGAATGATGGTGTTGATCTCTTTTGGAGATATGGGCTGCTGCTACCTTGCTGGTGTGACAGAGCTGTCCCTTCAGCTGAGAAGATACTTAAGTAAGAAGGGAGAGAAGCGCCTGGCGTCCAGAATAAGGAAACTCTTGATAAAGAATATATTTGTTTTTATCGGAGGTAAAATATGTTCAGCTAGAGCCAACGTGTTTCGGGGGAATAGCCTCCCCCTTCTTCAGGGCTGTTGGTACATTGCACCGGAGATGGATAGGCTTGGCAGTTGTATCCAAGTTTCTTATGAAAGCTGATGACTGCATGCGAGATGCAGAAGCAGCAACCCCAAAGCCTATCCATCTCTGTTAGAATGTACCAAAAGCCAGTGGCGACTAGTAGGGTTTTTTTTGGGGGGGGGGCAACCCCCCCTCCCCTGGGCCACCGGCGGAGCGGCACTAACACAGCCCCCACCACCACCACCCACTGTCCTTACCTTGGAGATGTGGGCGGTGAGATCGTGACGGGGTCGGTGAAAGCTGCTCCGGTGACCAGTGTACTCTCGTGGAGCAGCCGTCTCTTCCTTCCCGGCGTTAGGCGTCCAATAGAAAAACCTGACGTTTTTGCCAATCTGGGAAACAGGTTTCATACCTGCTTCCCAATTGGCCCGGGAGGAGGATCAGTGTTGCAACAGCAAATTTTCATTCGCTGTTGCAACACACCTGGGTGGGCTCCAGACGCAATACTCTCGAGTCCACCCTTCCCAGAAGAGTTGAAGCCGTTAGGCCTCATGCACGCTGGACGTTTTTGGACGTTTTTACAGCTGCTGATTTTGGCATTAGATGTTTTTTTCTGCAGTCAATAAACTCCCCGTTATGTTATCCTATGTGTCCATGCACACATAGGCTGTTATCAGCAGTTTTTGGCTGGGGCATTTGTTTGGCTTTAAAAAATCCCTAGCTGTAAAAACACTTTAACATGAAAAAACGCTTAAAAATGCAGATAAATGCTGATAAACGCAGGTGAACGCTCAAAAACATGTCTCATCAGCGTTTTTTTGACTTTTTTGACCCATTGGAAAAAAAAAGCTAAAGAACACTAATCCGGAAAAAGCTATTGCAAAAACTTTGAAAAACTCACTGCAAAGCTACTGGTGTTTTTATAACGTTATTTTAACGTCCAGTGTGCCTGAGGCCAATATTGGACCCTACGGACTAAGACTGATGCCATTAAAGTTCACGTGCGTAAAGGCAGGTGTCCCAATGCTTTTGACAGCATAGTGCACATTTAAATGAAAGTTTTTGCGCCAGGCAGTTCAGCTTTAATACCCCTTTCACACCAGGGCGTTTTGCAGGCGCTATAGCGTTAGAAATAGCACCTGCAATCCGCCCTAAAGAAGCTGCACCATTGTGTGTAGTGTGAAAGGTGCGCTGGCAGGACGTCGGAAAAAAGTCCTGCCAGCAGCTTCTTTGGAGCGGTGAAGGAGTGGTGTGTTTACCGCTCCTCCACCGCTGCTCCCCATTTAAATCAATTGGACAGCGCTGTAATACCGCCGGCAAAACACCGCTATTGCGGCGTATTGCTGGCGGTTTTAACCCTTTTGCGGCTGCTAGTGGGGGGTAAAAGCGCCCGCTAGCGGCCGAAATGCGCCTCTAAAAATAGCAGCGTTTTACCGCCGACGCAATGGGCGGTGTGGTGTGAAAGGGGTCTAAGCCGGACACCAATGTGAATATTGAAGTAACCAATTTGAATGTTGCATCAAAAATGCTTCAAGAAAATTGAATAATGACGTCCCCGATCAAATTGTTGGTCTATCTTTTAAGCGTCATCAGCTCTAATAGAACCAACCAATTAGAAATTGAAATACATGGAATGGATTGAAGAGCAATGAATTCTGATTGGTTGCTATGGTCTGACTGATGCTGCACAATTGCTTTATTATAAAATCCGATAATGAAGATTCTCCACATTAACCAGCCGTATTGTTCGCTGTTAGCGTGGCGCTCAGAGGCTTTTATTTAGCCCGTTACATTGGGTGATCCCCGCTCCGTCCATTGTCACCATTTCCAAGGCGGTTTGTTCGGTGATGAAGGGAATGTGGATGTTTGTTGGCAGGATACGCGTTTGGGGCGCCACTGCTGAGTGGAGTCAAGTGTTGGATAACCAGGCAGCTGTACAGCAACGTTCATGGGAAAAACAAAACAAAAACATTAATTTATCTAATAAAATGGCGTTGGCGTCAACAGAGAGCCGCTCTATCAAAACTTCTTATTTCATATTTTCCTGACCTCCAGCTTCTGTCAAGGCTCCGGAAGCGAGAGGCGGCTATTCAGAGGATTTTTATATGCACGTTCCAGTAGATGGGAGTCGGTGTTGGTTAGGGACGACCATTCACAGAGCTTTGTTTAATGTGGCAAACGCAGCACAGCGGATTAGAGGATAGTACTGCGGCCGGGCCAGCATGGAGGTTCAACATACAAATTCCACCAGTATTTATCTTCTCTCCAGGGGTGCAATGATTTCCTATGGGTGGCCTGTTTTCCTGAGATTACCTAAAAAAATAACATCCACCTGAACTGGCCCTATGATTGCAGGGGGGGGGGGGCATTAGAGTGTAAGCTCCTCTGGTACAGAGACTGATGTGCCTGGCTCAGTGTTCTCTGTACATCACTGCGGTATATGTCAGAGCTATATAAATGTATAATAATAATAATTGTGTGCGACTGTGGGGGGATATTAGAGTGTACATTTTTTTTTATTAAAAAATCATACATACAGCTCATTAATAAAAACATATTTACACAAAAATAAAACAACTACTAAACAAAAACAAGCGTGCTTACATCAGCAAGTAAAGAAAACAAGAAAACATAGAAAGAAACATTTTAATGACAACAAAAAAGAGACTACAAACCCCGAACCTCAACTTAACCACAATCCAGGCTAAGAAACCTTTGGAGATTTAATCGTCATCAGGATGTGATTCCAACCCCCCCCCCCCCCCACATCATTCGCCCCGAGTTCCAAACCAGCCACTCTCATTCCCTTCCCACCTCCCCCTCCACCATCATCCAATCCATCCCTCACTCCACTCCTCAGTGTCTGCTGACCTCCAGCCGCACTTCTGCCACGCCGAGGAGGAGAGGTTGGCACCACCATACATGCTGGTCCAGCACCCTCCACTGCCTTCACTACAATAGGAGAAACAATAGGTGCGGACACAGACTTGACAACCGCACTTTCTGACACTGACTGGGAGACCACAGACTGGGGGGAAACCGACACTACAGACGGCCTCACAGATACAGATTCTGACGGGACAGAGAAACTAGGATTCCCTGGTACAGCCTCTGCCAACCCAGACTCTTCTCTATCCAGACAGAAGAATTCCTCCACCAACTCTGGCTTGTTGTGCAAAGCCTCAGGGCACTGTCTACAAGGGTGACCAACCTTATCACATAGGTTACATTTAATGATGTTACACTCCCTCGTCTGATGCCCCAGTTCCGGACACAAAGAGCACTTCTGTTCTGGACATTTAGAGGAGAAACG
This sequence comes from Lithobates pipiens, assembly GCF_037356315.1. Taxonomy (NCBI): domain Eukaryota; kingdom Metazoa; phylum Chordata; class Amphibia; order Anura; family Ranidae; genus Lithobates; species Lithobates pipiens. Next base: position 329,032,301 of record NW_027507785.1, on the reverse strand, counting down.
TCCCTTGACTCCACATTTATGGCACAGCTTAGGTTGACCAGGGTAGAAGACAGTAATCCTATCTCTACCAATAAAGGCAGAGGAGGGCAAATGCTGGACCACTTTCCCACACACTCAACCTCATTGACTTCAACCACCCACTCATCCAGATTCCTCTATCATCCACAATCTTTTTTAGGGGACAGTATGTTTCCCCAAACCTCCTCAACCAGACGCATAAATTCTCGGGGGGTATAGACTCATTCCTTGTCAGGATAGTCACATTCTTACTCAAGGGCTGATGTGAGACAACTTTAGGGACAAGCCCCTTTCAGTCTGACTGGCCCCTATATACATGCGCAAACCGCTCCCAAAACAGATCCAGCGATTCTGGACGCACAAATGATAAATCATATTCATAGTAACCAGCTGGACTGATAAGAGCATAAATATCCTCTGCCTTAAATCCCATGGCTCTGATCTTATCCACAACCACCCTCCTGATAGGTGGAATACCTCCTCCTTCCCACCTGAGCTGTACCACATTCCTGCATTTAATGGAAGGTGCGTAAGGTAAAAGTCGCACAACTGGCTCCCTTCCATTAGCAGCAGCATGACTTTGTCCTGACACAGCCTTAGCATAATTCCTAACTGGGACAGATGATACACTAACTGGCTGCATAGGATCCTCTGAAATCTGGTTTGGTAAATTACCCACCACTTGATCCTCCCTCCTCCCCTCCAGCACAACAGTCCTGCTCACCATAGTCCCAGAAGTACCACAGATACCAACAGTCCCGTCATCAAGTAAAGTCTTCTGTTTCGAAAAAAACACCAGCTGTTTCAGCGTTCATACGGCCCTCCTGCTCTGCAGTTTCAATGTTCATGCGACATTCCTGCTCAGCACGGTTAGTGTCCATGTGGGACTTCTCGCAGCCAGCTCCTCCTGCATTCCCTGCTGATTGCAAGGATCTGTTGGCAGGTTCAATCTCAGGAAAGTCCTCCACACATTAAGAGAGATTTTCAGCAAGCACTCCTTTATCATGATCCTCATCTGAAGAGCCAGGGAGATTCCATTTCTGTAATGGCCTGCAGCAATCTGCGGTTTTCCTCAACCTCCTCCTGAGATGACCCAGGCTGCTGGGGAGGGGCAGATACTGACTCCGACACAACAGAACCTGAGACCGGGGTAGTACTAGGGCCACCATGTGAAGCCACTTCCTTACCCCCATCCATACTGTCACCGTTGCTCTGGTATCCACCCTCTGGCTGGTACTGACACAAGCACTTTCCTTTATCTGTTGCAATCTCTCCTCATTCTCACACTTTTCTCTGAACACACTGCTGCTCTCCTTCAGAGAGGCAACCAACTTCTCCTGATTAATCAATGCCTCTTCCAGAGACTTCACTCTTTCTGTTTCCAGACTTACTGTGCAGGGATTTCTTTTTCCTGAGATCTTCTTTCATTACAGCAAGTTTCTGTTCCTCCTTAGAAATTCAGTGAAGTCTGTTCACTCTATCCTGGAAGACTGGTAAGGATTCCTCTTGCATAGGGACAAGCCCAGGATCCACTGCAGCTTGAGCACATGGAGTAGACCTCAGTGCCTCTGGAGAGCCTCCACCTTCGTCTTCCTCAACATGGTCCATGCTTGACTGGGAAAAGCCTGCAAGATCCACCTGAATTCTTAAATCACCATATTCCAGAATGATAATTTTTCAGCCCTGAAGATGGGGTACTCTTGTAACCCACGTAACAGGTTGATCACAAATAAATTGGCACTTTCATCCTTCACCCTCTCCAGTCAAGCTAAACTTTCAGGTTCAGATGAAGTGAAGTAGAAGAGCTCATATAAGTTTCATACAAAGGTCTTGTCACAAATGACCATTCAAGGCTGAATATTCACATACATCCAGCGGTGACGGGTTATCTTCAAGCCCTCATACACATTTTTGTTGGTCTAATGTTTGGTCCAAAGCCCTAAAGAAACCCTCCAGCATCTGCAGCACATCCAAGTCTGGATTATGGACGCATTTGGCATCGGGATGACATCGCTGTCGGCATGTCATTCACAGCATTAATTATTATGTTGATAGAAGAGATTATAATGATAATGGTGCCCTTTCCTGGGCAGACATTGGCCCCGTCTCACAGCCACTGTTAAAAATAATTAACAAGGATGATATTTTCTTTTCGCGCAAACATAGCAAGATTACGACCCGTTCACGGGAGGGGAGAGCGAAAAGGTCAACGCCGTTCTTCCGCAAGCGCTGAATTTTATAAATCCGATTAACCCCTCCCCCGCCTTTTTTCCTTTTTGAGCTGGGCCTGTATCAAGGTGTCTGCATCGGCTCAATAATTACGCCAACGTATTGTAATAAAGTTTGTCAAAGACAGACAGAAGCGACACGCTGACCTTTCACGAGATTAAAAATAACAACAACGCTCGGATGCAAAGTAAAAGCCGTCAGGCTGAAGAATGAGATCACTTACAGGACGTGGAGGTGCGGCGGCTGTCTCGGGTTTCGCATTGAGAGTTCTATTGTCCGATCGCCACGGCACAGGCACCGAGCGTGCGATTAAGGTAGCAGAGCCCCAGTTGAGGGGAACCAGGGCTGGCATGGGGCAGGACACGGGGCAGGGCACACCGAGGTACATTACATAAAGTGCAGCAGGAGGTGTGAGACTAGGGAGCCCTATAGTAGGATCAGATACTAGTTGCAGATTTCTCCTCTTTTGGGGAGGAGCGCTGATCATACCAGAGCATTGGGCGTCATGTAAAGAGACATAGAACTCTCATCAGTGACCCGATCACGGGGAATTCATATCTGTCATCTGAATGTCTTTTATGTCTCTGGTCTGCGTCTCACCAGCGCCCTCCACAGGGGACTCGCACACACACACACATGCCATACCTGAGCGCAGCTGCTTAATCCTGCCGTTGCTGTTGGCGGTGTCCACGGGAAGGAAATCTTTGTACCAGGTGATTTCGGGGTCGGGGTTCCCACTGGCTGCACACAGCATGGTGGCCGTCCGGGTCCTCTCCACCACCTTCAGCTGGGGTCCCATGTCGATGACGGGAAAGCCGTGCGGCAGCTGCTCCTCTGCAAAACACAAAGCAGGACTCCGTTATACAACCTCATTCCTCCAGACATTCACTTGCAATTCACATATTACTATATCTACTAAACGGGACAAGACATGTTTTTTGGCATTCAAAGTGACCCGGTCATCAAAAAGATTTAGGTTACGTGTATTCCTTATAAGTGATGTGTCAGTGTAACACTTCCAGGTATCTATTACCTCACAGAGATCACAGTACTCCCCCTGACAATGCCTTCATCTGCTTTACTATTCAGGAGGACAGCACCATCTTTGTTTAGCACCATCTTTGTTTAGGTATCATCCAGGGTCACCATCTACTTCCTGGACTGAGATCAGTTTATGATGATCTGAGGAAATGTCCTCTGTCACAATTGCCAGTTGCCAGCTCTCCTCTCCTCATGCTGTGACAGCGCGTGAGGAAAGGAATGCCGATAACCAGCAAGTTTGTTTACATGTAATCAGCTGTGATTGGACAGAGCTGATCACATGGTAAAAAGCCACTGTGATTGGCCCTTCACTGGTATCACAGAGTGCGCTGGTTCTGGGAGGGATCTCCATGGACGCCACAATGTAGCTGTCTTTCGGCTATAGCATGGGTCCGAAGCGGTTGAGCTATGACAAAAAAAAAAAAGGAAAGAAGGAAGCTGATTGGCTACCATGAACAGCTTCTGCACTCTCCAGTTTTAGTAAATCAACCCAAAAGTGTTAAAGCCAAAGGATCAGCATGACAGCCAGACAGCTAGCAGGACATCAGCTAAGACAGCCCTGTATCCCTGACATGACATCACACTGAGGACACAATATGATCCTATTTCCATGGCTGCCGTTGAGGCTTTGGTATCGCTGACCGGCCTCGCTCGCCTGGGCGGGGGGGTTGGGGTGGACTGACAACTCATGGGGCCCCCGGGCAATAGGAGATTATGGGGCCCCCAGGCAATCCGAGATTATGGGGCCACACAGTATACAATCACACAGTATACACATACATGTACACACTATACACAGACATGGTTCTATTGGCTGAGAAGGTACTGGAGAGGTGGGGCAGCTATAATCTCAGGATTTTTAGACCAAAAGCATGTCGGTAAGGGACATTTCAGAGACAGATGTAAAAAAAACACAGATTTTGACATACTGTCCCTGGTTTTATTGAGGCTGGCAACCCTGATGGGGCCCCCTTATGGCTCGGGGCCCTCGGGCAGTGCCCGAGTGGCCCAATGATCAGTCCACCCCCAGGGGGGGGAGGGATTTTGGCCTCCAGATCGGGGAGCTGCACTAGCACTGCCTTCTACACAAAGTCCGAACCTTTCACCGCTCACCACCCAGGACAAAATGACTCTTCAAGACGTAGTCGGCAACACGTGAATAAAATCGGCCACAGGTTCTGCAGGCGGCCCGGGAGAAAATATCGTCTTTCTTTCTGCCGGATCCGCACGGCAGAGGTGACCTTATTCTTGGAAGACGTATGGGGAGAACGCGGTTTTTATGTTAAACACCCGCAGGATGGAATAATTTACCTTCTCTGGTTGTAATGAGGGAAATTTTTTAAAGGCAAAACGCACCGAAAGGAGAGGTCAGCGTGCGAAACGTGTAAACAGGACGAGGAGCATATTAACATATCTGCTGAGGTGCAGAAGAAGAAGAATTAAAGGATTATGCGGAGCAGAAGAACCCATAACCCCACCGAGCCGCAAAATCAGCTTTATTACAATTTCCGGGAACTCCGAAGGAGGGGGGAGGGGGCGCCAACAGCTCAGTGTGACGAATCTTATAGAGAATTTCTACTTTTTTTATGTATGATTTATAAATAAATCCGGTCACATGCCCCAAAAATAGAGCATAATTCCTCATTTCAGGGCAATGGGCGGGGCTATACATATTATGCCTTTTCACCCCATTGGCCAGATGCACATCCAGACGCGCTGATGTATACATAGCCTGATATTATAGAGCGGTCTCTGGCTTTCTGGCCCTCATCAGTGCAGTGTATGGAAACCATGGCTACCATAGAGTAGGGTTTTGGGACTCAAAAGACGGTATAACTGTACATGTTATGGTAAGCGAGGGCTAAAGGAATAAAAAAATAACCTTTAAGTGGTTGTAAAGGCTGAAGATTTTTTTTTTTACCTCTATGCAGCACCCCCACAGCCCCCCAATACTCACCTGAGCTCCCTCTCAATCCAGCAGTGTGCCCAAGAGCCGGTGTTCTGGCAGATAGTGTCATGCCATCATATAGTGTCCGCCCCGTACTGCGCATGGGAAGATGAACGGCGCCTGCGCCGTGAGTGGAGGTGTTAGCCCCCCCATCCAAGCATACATATGGTTGTGAAAATTAGAGGGCCCCTCGCGGGCGAGCTTCGGGCTCGGCCTTGCTGCGCTCGGCTCTTTTTATTCTTAGAGTTTTTTAACTCTATGTCCACTTGGATGGTGAGGATAGAACCTGGACTCACGGTGCAGGCGCCGTTCATCCTCGGCTATTTTCGGAATCTGTGTGTGCTGTGTACTGCACATGCGCAGTGCACAGAGGACACTATCCGATGTGGGACCATATTTGATAGGACACCGGGACTCCCTCTCCTCATTGGCTGAGACAGCCATTTGGCTCCCACTGCTGTCAATCACAGCCAGTGAGCCAACGAGGAAAGAGCGGGGGTCACGCCACGGCTCTGTGTGTCTTATAGGCGCAGAGAACAGGGCTCAGGAGCGATCGCGTACAAGTGCCTCAATAGTAAGTGGTTTGCTATTGGAGGCACCGATGAAGGGGAAGGAGCCAGGAGCGCCACCGGGGGAATTGAGAAGAGGATCGGGGCAAAACCATTGCACAGAGCAGGCAAGTATGACATGTTTTTTTTGTTGTTTTTTTAAACCGACCCTTTAATAGCAATCCCATTTTACATAATCTGTAAGGTTATTATTCTCTCTCGTTGGGTCCCAAACCCTACTCCTTAGAAGCCATGGTGTCCACGTCTGGTGGCTTTGCTGAGATGATGTAATCAGTCTACTGCATCTGACCTCCGCTCCGCCCCTCCCTTCAGTCTTGCACAGTTGTACCGACTCCTCCCCTCATCTTGCTCACAGCACCACTTGGAAAGTCTAACTCCGCCCCTCCCTTCAGTCTTGCACAGTTGTACCGACTCCTCCCCTCATCTTGCTCACAGCACCACTTGGAAAGTCTAACTCCGCCCCTCCCTTCAGTCTTGTACCCCCTCCTTCCCTCATCCTACTCACAGCGCCAAATGTAAAGTCTAACTCCGCCCCTCCCTCCAGGTTTGCACAGTTGTAGCGGCTCCTCTCCTGGATTGAAACGGCTTCCTCTGATTTCACTGCACACTGTGAGCTTCTCACAATTGGAAGCTGCAGCAAGTCAGAACCAGGGAGGGCAAAATATAAGCGGATTAAACGTTAACCAATTGCCGACCAGCCTCCGTCATACTGCGGCAGGTCGGTGCGATCCCACGAACCGTCATAGCTATACGTCGGTCCCTTTAAGCAGGATAGCAGGCATGCTGCACAGCGGGGATGCCGGTGCTTGTGACTGGCGGTTGCGTTGACTGCCAGCCATGAGCGATCGCGGGCACGAGAGGTAGAACAGGGACATGTGCGTGTAAACACACACATCCCAGTTCTGTAAATGAGAGGAGAGAGAGATTGTGAGTTTCTACAAGCTGGGAACCACCTCCTATAGTCAGTCCCCTCCCCCACAGTTAGAACACACACATAGGGAACACATTTAACCCCTTGATCGCCCCCTAGTGTTAACCCCTTTCCTGACAGTGACATTTATACAGTAATTAGTGCATTTTTATAGCACTGATCGCTGTAAAAATGTCAATCGACCCAAAAAAAATTTGTCAAAAGTGTCCGATGTGTCTGCAACAATGCCGCAGTCTCGATAAAAAAACACAGATCGCCGCCATTACTAGTAAATAAAAATGCCATAAATATATCCCCTATTTTGTAGACGCTATAACTTTTGCGCAAACCAATCAATATACACTTATTGCGATTTTTATTACCAAAAATATGTAGAAGAATACGTATCGGCCTAAAATGAGGAAAAAGTTTGCTTTTAAAAAAAATTAAAAATGGGGCTATTTATTACAGCAAAAAGTAAAAAATATTGCGTTTTTTTCAAAGTCGACGCTCTTTTTTTGTTTATAGCGCAAAAAATAAAAAACACAGAGGTGATCAAATAGCACCAAAAGAAAGCTCTATTTTTGGGAAAAAAAGGGCGTCAATTTTGTTTGGGTACAGCGCCGCACGACTGCCCAATTGTCAGTTAAAACGATGCAGTGCCGAATCGCAAAAAATGGCCCGGTCATTGAGCAGCCAAATCTTCCGGGGGATGAAGTGGTAGTAATAAGCAAAAATCTATATTTTTCTAAATATTTTAGTTAAAAGAATGTAATCTGTTAGACATTTTTGGTGACAGGGTCTCTTTAAAGTGCCCAAAACTTTCCCTATGTAGATGCGTTTCGCCCCAAAAGATACCAATATAGCAATTATACACAGGAAGACGCTGCAACCTCGCCACATAACAGCTCCCCCCGGTGATCAGACTTCCAGGCCACCGACATCTCCAACGTACCAGAATAAGGAAAGGGATGGGCGGCACTCAAGATAATATACAAAAAAAATAGTATTCCTTTATTGAAAAGACATGTACAACGCTGGGAAAAACAGGCTACGCGTTTCGGGTGTTAGTCCCTAGCCATGACGAATGTCTGAAACGCGTAGCCTGTTTTTTTTTTTTTTTTTTACAGGTTTATTTTATTCAGGTATTTTCAATAAAGGAATTCTATTTTTTTTTGGATGTCATCCTGAGTGCCGACAATCCCTTTCCCTATTCAGGCCAAGCTGCTGCCCACTATCATGCAGCAAAAACGCACCGTACGGGAGCCTGGTAGCAGTGAGTGACAGCATGAAAACCTGTTCACGTTAACCTCATCTTTCAGTTTTTACAGGAGACTGGTAAAGTGGAAAAACAAAAAACAAAATTCTCTCTCCTGATTTAAGCTCGAAATTTATTGCCTGAGTCCTGACTCCAGACCCGATTCCGGCGAGGGCGCTCGCCCCGGGAGGGGAGGGCCTGGAACAAGTGGCTCGGTGGCGGATGAGAGGCACCGGGCGTTGAGTTCATTACAAGGCATTGTCGCTCCTAATTTGAATACACTCGATGGCACAAAGAGTTGAAAGGCACAGCTGAGCTCTGATATGCAAAGCCATTGCCCTGCCGCACAAAAAAACAAACGCCTGGCAAGGGAGCAGCTATAAATACACGCTCAGCTGCTGCGACACAGCCGTAACGTTCAACTTCTATTCAGGAAGGAGAAAGCCTCGGCCTGGGTGACGGGTAAATAAATAAAAATCAAAAGGCAAGATTTCTTTCCTCCCAATTAACGCTGAAAGTAGCGGAGAGGAGTGGGCGGACTGCAACTAGTAAGCTGTCGCCCCCTGCTGGGAGGAATAAACAAAAGCCCCCTCCATTCTCTTAAGGTGAAAAAAAAAAAGGAAAAAAGTAATTTAGATTGAAGAATTCTTCCAGGGTTCATCAGAGCTCGCCGGGGGGTGGGGGGGGGGGGTGGTTGGGAGGGGGTTAGGGGCTCCTGGAGCTAGCCGGCTTTTTTATGACAGTTTCCTGGGGGAGGGGGGACTGCATTAAAGCGTGCCGCAGTGATTGGTGGGCATGGGAAGACTCAAACTTTGTCTTAAAGCCCAATCCACGTGCAAAGCCTCACCATTTATTTTCTTTATAAAGCAGCCACAGCCTGAGTAAAAAGGCCTGTCCCCTGCCAGCAGAGTGGAAAATGGTTAACGCCCGTGTTTTCTTTTTTTATTTTCTATTTGTGTCCCGTTGGGAGAGATTTCCCTTCACTTCCTGTTTTCTACAGGCCACGCTCTAAACTATGTACATCTGTACTATGTCTGCCGACTCTGACCATCTCCTGTATTATGTCTGCAGTCTCTGACCATCTCCTGTACTATGTCTGCAGTCTCTGATCATCTCCTGTACTATGTCTGCAGTCTCTGACCATCTCCTGTACTATGTCTGCAGTCTCTAACCATCTCATGTACTATGTCTGCAGTCTCTGACCATCGCCTGTACTATGTCTGCAGTCTCTGATCATCTCCTGTACTATGTCTGCAGTCTCTGACCATCTCATGTACTATGTCTGCAGTCTCTGACCATCTCCTGTACTATGTCTGCAGTCTCTAACCATCTCATGTACTATGTCTGCAGTCTCTGACCATCTCCTGTACTATGTCTGCAGTCTCTGACCATCTCCTCTACTATGTCTGCAGTCTCTGATCATCTCCTGTACTATGTCTGCAGTCTCTGATCATCTCCTGTACTATGTCTGCAGTCTCTGATCATCTCCTGTACTATGTCTGCAGTCTCTGACCATCTCCTGTACTATGTCTGCAGTCTCTGACCATCTCCTGTACTATGTCTGCAGTCTCTGATCATCTCCTGTATTATGTCTGCAGTCTCTGACCATCTCCTGTACTATGTCTGCAGTCTCTGATCATCTCCTGTACTATGTCTGCAGTCTCTAACCATCTCCTGTACTATGTCTGCAGTCTCTGACCATCTCCTGTACTATGTCTGCAGTCTCTGACCATCGCCTGTACTATGTCTGCAGTCTCTGACCATCTCCTGTACTATGTCTGCAGTCTCTAACCATCTCCTGTACTTTGTCTGCAGTCTCTGACCATCTCCTGTACTATGTCTGCAGTCTCTGACCATCTCCTGTAGTATGTCTGCAGTCTCTGACCATCTCCTGTACTATGTCTGCAGTCTCTGATCATCTCCTGTACTATGTTTGCAGTCTCTGACCATCTCCTATACTATGTCTGCAGTCTCTAACCATGTCCTGTGCTATGGCTGCAGTCTCTGATCATCTCCTGTATTATGTCTGGAGTCTCTAACCATCTCCTGTACTAAGTGTGCAGTCTCTGACCATCTCCTGTATCATGCTTGCAGTCTCTGACCATCGCCTGTACTATGTCTGCAGTCTCTGACCATCTCCTGTACTATGTCTGCAGTCTCTAACCATCTCCTGTACTATGTGTGCAGTCTCTGACCATCTTCCCATAGTATGTGCACAGTCTCCGATCAGCTTTTGTAGCATGACCCCCCGTCTCTGACCATCACCTGTAGTATAAGCACAGTATCTGACCATCTTATACTTGTAGCATGCCCCCAGTCTCTAACTATCTCTTGTAACATATGACAGTCTTTTGTAGCATTACATTTACAGATTATTATATGTGATGTCAGGGACTACAGCCAGAGACCCCCAGTCTTTAGTAATGTAGCCCCCCCCCCCCCCCCCACTGCTTTAAGCTGTCCACTTCCAGCTGGTTTCTCCAGCAACCACATCACTGGTGGTGAAGGCACAGTGCGGTCAATCTCTCGTCTCTGTATTTATAGACGATAAATAAGCTCACTTCATCTAAATGGCTGAAATTGAGCTCTCAGCACAGCCGGTGCACCAACAAATCTGTTACGGAGTGATTAGCCCGGCAACAAGGCCCTCGCAGCTCTCCTTCCACACTCCGCTGACATACGGACGAGCCGCAGTCCGCGGGCTCCAGGGCAAAGCCAGCGATCGTCTGCGAGGAGGTAATTAATCTTAAGCAGGTAGTTTTCTTCTTTTTTTTTTTCCCAGAGAAGAGAAGACAGCTCATGGAGTAATTAATGCACCGCTGACCCGTCCTATTGATTAATCCCCGCACAAACACAGCTTGATGAGCGCAACGCAACGCGGCAGATCGAAGACACCCGGAACTCCGAAAGAGAGAGCTAAGCGCTCACTCCTTAAATCAACACTCTAATAAACTGGAGGACGACGGATTCGAGCGGGAAAACGCCAGGAAACGGGAACGGCACGACCTGGCGATCAATCAGAATCCATCCCGTAGAATTGTCCTGGTTCAGTAGAGTCGGATCGAGTGATAGTTACCATCAGTGCCGGTGTCCTATCATATACTGTCTGACTTGCCTCATGTGCCTCATGTGAACTGGTACCAGAAGGGATATCGATTGGTGTTCGCGATCGGCCGACGCTTGCCCAGTTTGATGATATGCCCGATGTTCTTTCATGTTTGTAAGTGCATCTCTTGTTTTATATTTTTGTTTTAATAAATGATTTTACACTATTTGGAGCATCTTTTCCTCCCTATGGTGAACCTTCCTTGATCCTACAATGCTACACATCTGAGTCCCGCTTCAAACAGCGTTTTCCCCTGCTGGATGGTTTATGACTGGCGTATCTCCTAACCTGCCCTACGTAAAAGTGTTCCATTTGGAGGGCTCAAGTTTGATCCATCTTCAGACCCATTTTGCGATTAAGCGCTCCCTACCGGGACGTCTGGTAAGGGGCTATTATTACTTGTCTGGTGGAGGTGCACCTGGTTTTACTTCACGTTGATTGAAAAGTTTTACGATTGAATAGATCCCTTCTACACAGGGTGTTTCTCCAGTTGGACTTTTAATGGACTTTATGTTATCACATACATTTTCAGTACTGTTTGATTCTACTTTATATGTTTCTTGTTTTTGAATCGCTGACTTAGAATTGTACATTTTTTCCTTTTGGTTCATAACCTATGAGGGGCAATATATATGTTTACTGTATTTAGTTATAAGTAATGCCTTATGGTTTATTTAGTCATTAGTTTGGTGTGTTAGAATAATAGATCACAAGATACACTTCTTTAAGGTAGAGTGGTTTACATCCTAATAGAAGTATTAGGGATTGCGCAGTTCTCTTCTTTTTCTTTATCATATACTGTCCCCCATCGGATAGTGTCCGCTGTGTACTGCGCATGCGCAGTACACAGCACACACAGATTGCGAAAATAGCCGAGGATGAACGGCGCCTGCCTCGTGAGTCCAGGTTCTATCCCCACCATCCAAGTGGACATAGAGTTGGAATATAAAAGAGCCGAGAGCACCGAGCCCGCGAGGGGCCCTCTAATTTTCACAACCCTATGTCCGCTTGCATGGTGGGGCTACCACCTCCACTCACGGCGCAGGCGCCGTTCATCTTCAGGGATTTTCCGAAAGACTTCGTCTGCTCCGTACTGCGCATGCGCAGTACGGGGCGGACACTATATGATGGCAGGACACTATCTGCCAGAACACCGGGACAAGGTCATCTAGTGCCCAGGGCAAACATGCCAAACTGCCCACCCCCCAAGATTTAGCAGTGGCCCCTTAATCCATGTGCCCGGTCCCTAATCTACATGCAGTGTGCCGGAGGCATGGATTTCAAAGTTTTTTTTTTTTTTTAAGCACATGATTAGAGCCCGAGCCTCTAATTGGCATCAAAACCGATGGGCTCTGGGCGCACCCAGTTGTGTGACATTACCAAATATACGCTAATGTCTTCCTGCTTCTCCTACCAGCCAATCAGGAAGCGGGTCCTGAGACTTGATTGGCCAAGGAGTCTTAGGACTCCCCGGCAATCGGTCTCAGCACCCACCTCCTGTTTGGCTGGGATGAGAAGCAGCAATGGCCCGGGCTCTTCCCTTCGGCAAGCTGAAGCGAGGAGCAGCAGGTGGAGGGGCAGTGGGGCAGCAACAGCCTCTTTCAGCCTCCAGGAGCCCTACCCTGGATCCAGCACCTCCTCGTCATCGGCCTCCTATGGTGAGTCCACTTATCACCGCCTTCCAGTCCGTCCCGCGTGGGGGGGTGGGTACTGTGAGTGATAGGGCCAGGTTTGTTTGCCGCCGCTGTGCATGAGCATTATAGGGTTGATATACTCAACGCTGTATCCTGGCCTAGGCCGACAAGGCCCAGGCCTAGGGCAGCACTTTGCAGGGGGGGCAGCACGGAAAGAGTCCCCGCTTGCACTGTTTATTTTTTACCATCCCTGTCCCATTGCAGAGATTCCCCTTCACTTCCTGTCCCATAGCCAAACAGGAAGTGAGAGGAAATCTATGCCCCCCCCCCCTCCGCCCTCAGAACTAATGTCCCCACTCTAAAATTTCTTAAACAGCAAGGGGTGTGGCCTTGACAGGAAGGGGTGGGTCATATTTAAATTAGGGGGTGCACGAGTTTAGTCAGGCCAAGAAGGCAGCACAAAACCTAAATAACACTACTGGATATACTAGAGGCAATTAGGTTTTGCAAAGTGTAGTTGCACCAGAGCTTGGTAAATGAGGTTAAAGCTTCAATTTGCAAAGAGTACCCAATCGCATGCAAAAAAAAAAAAAAGCACAATTTTTGCTTGCACATGATTGGATGATGGAAGTCAGCAGATCTTCTGCTCATTTACTTTAGCTCTGGAGCAACTGCACTTTACAAAATGCACAGTCTATTTGCCTTTAGTAAATCAACCCCCTATGTGTTAGCGAAAATCCCCCACAAGAACACTGAGCGCTAATCTCCGTGCTTACCCCCCCCCAAAGTATAAATACCCCTCCTCCCAGTAAGCATCTGTCCCTTCTTCAAGACGGATATAATTCTTTCTGCTGTCATCCTGTAAACTATAAACCTCTCCGAGTTTAAATCTCTCATATTCTTTTGCTGCGAATTCTCTCTTATTCCGCCATTTTTAGTTTCTTTTGTATTTCCAAGTCTGTAAATATTGAAGTTCCAGCGATGTTAAAGAGTAACTCCACTTTTATCGAGGAAACAACCCTCCCTTCTGGGTGATCTGTGTACAATGCAGGGATTTCGAAGCAGATTCCTACCTTTTGTTATTCTGAAGAAATAGCGCTTTGTTTGTGTCCGTGCGCAGAGTGAATGTGAATGGGAGAGAATTTCTAACTATCAGTCTAATGAGGAAAGTGGCAGATGTGATTTCCCTTTGGGAGTATCTCACCAAGAATTAGATTTATGTTGCAGGGGATGCCCAAAATCTGACTTGTATCTTAGTGTAGACTTCTGGCAAAATCAGTCAGCCAATCACACAGGCAGGAAATTACATTTCTGTAAACAAGGCAGAGCTTCCTTCTGACAGAGGGGATGGGATGGGTTTCCTTTCTCTGCTCTGTAGAGCGCTTCCCTTAGTGAAAGCAGCACATATGGTACAGAAAAACTGGCTGGGAAGGGGTTAACATCAGGGGGCGATCAAAGGGTTAAATGTGTGCCTAGCCAGATTTAACCCTTTGTTCGCCCCTGATGTTAACCCCTTCCCAGCCAGTGTCATTAGTACAGTGACAGTGTATATTTTTAGCAATGATCGCTGTATTAGTGTCACTGGTCGCCAAAAAGGTGTCAGTTTGTGTCAGAATGTCCACCGCAATATCGCAGCCCCGCTATAAGTTGCTGATTGCCACCTTTACTAGTATAAAAAAAAAAAAAAAAAAAAATTCCAGTATACTGTATATGCCATATTTTGTAGACACTATAACTTTTGCGCAAACCAATCAACATTCGCTTATTTGAATTTTCTTTTTTTTTACAAAAAATATGTAGCAGAATACATATTGGCCTGAGTTCATAAAGATTTTTTTTTATTGGATATGTTTTATAACAGAAAGTAAAAAATGCTGTGTCTTTTTATTTTTTTCAAAATTGTCGGTCATTTTTATGTTTATAGTGCAAAAAAATAAAAAAGTGGTGATCAAATAACAGCAATTGAAAGCTCTATTTGGGGAAAAAAAATTACATAAATATAATTTATGTACAGCATTGCATGCCCGCGCAATTGTCAGGTATCGCAGTGCCAAATCGCAAAAAATGGACTGGCCATGGGGGGCTGGTAAATCTTCCGGAGGTCAAGTGGATAAGGAAAGACATGCTTAGCTTCTCTATAAAGGGACTTATAGAGTGACTTATGTAAGTGGCTTGCATAAGAGCGGTATGGTGGTAGCTAGGGTTGCCACCATTGCCACCATTTCTTCAAGCCAACCCCAAACACTTTAGAGGCCCGGGACACCTTTGGGTGCTCCAAGGAGAGTAGTAATGTGGTGTGCGCAGCGTGCCGCAGTGAACAGTGGGTGTGGCCAAGTTGCTCTTTCTGACATCACCCTGCCCCCCAGTGATGCCGAACTTGCCCCAAGACAGCCGCCTGCAGCTCCCGTGCGGCAACAGATTTGTTTGACTATCTCGGTTACTTGAGGAGCCACTGCCCAGTTTGAATAATGTGTCCGGGTTTCAGTCTGCCTGAAACCTGGACACACGTGATTCAAAACCCTGACTGTCCGGATGAATCCTGGACAGGTGGCAACCCTAGTGGTGGCCATAGTGAGCCCGATTATGTAGCATGGTAGTTGCCCGGCTGTGTCCAGCTTCAATACTTTCGAGTCACAGAACCACCACGCTCTTGATGAGTGTCAGAACCCCTCATTTCTAAATTTTAAAGCACTTAAGCCAAGACAGCCAGACCATTACCATTTTCAAAGTAGAAACAGGCAATGGAAGCCCCCATACCTTTTCGTGATAGAGTCACTTTAAGATCACTGATACCAATTTGCAATAGTAAGTCAATAAACCAATCCCCACATCCCCACCCCCCAGGTTCACCAAGTTCCTGAGAACCGTAGCCGTCTTTATCCTTGTCTACAGGAAATAGACCTGAGAAGGGGGTGGCTGAGTGTTTGAACTCTCAGGAAAGTCTCTAGGTGGTAAACACTCCTGTAACCACAGTGGCGCCTCTAAGCCAACAAAGGATTTGGCCCGTCTATTGCAGAAGACAACACAGGCCCACTGCACGTCCCATCTAGGCAGTGAGCGATGGCCATCAATAGGAGGCAGCCTGGACATGTAATCCTCAGACACATCATTTGTTTGAGCAGAGATTAGTCGTCCAAAATCCACATCGAATAAACACGAGGAGCTCCACAACTCCGGTGTTGAGAAGGTCCCACGGGGCAGCAGAGCCAAGATAAAAACTAGCTTATGGTCCATTTGGTAATCTCATCTGATGCAATGTGGATTCATTTTATTGTAGTGTGAAAATAAAATAAAATGTTTTGTTTGAGAAGAAAAGGTCAAAATACGAGCACTGATTGGATATTCCAAGGTCGCAGTGCTCATATATCTTTTAGTACCCAAACTAAAATTCCTGCACCCTGGAAACTAAACAGCGGGTACAATAAAAACTTGAGTGAACCACAAAAACCACATGGTCTTCCACCAAAGAGAATCTGGCCCTAAACACCTAGGGTGCAAAAATCCTTATGGGGACTGGGGTACCTGTGGTCCACTTGGCCGAAAACCAGGAGGACCCCTTTTTCAGGCTGGTTTCTCACTGCTGGGACCCGGGCGACTTGTTTGTGATTTCCTTTACGACGATTTAACACTGCAGTCTATGGCACTCAAGTCACACCAAAGTCACAGAAAAGTAGTGCAAGGTAGATATTTGCCAGCGCACCAAGGATCGGCACAAAGTGGCGTCCAAACGGGTAGTAGGACCCCTTTTATCACATGCCTGACGAAGGGGTCCTGCATGACGTTGCACCTTTCTTGTGTTGTGATCATGTAATGAACTACCCGTTTGGACGCCACTCTGTGCCGATCCTTGGTGTGCTGGCAAATATCTACGTTGTGACTTGAACCAGTATCCAGCTGGTTGTTGTTTCAGCACCCAAACCTTGAGAGCTTATGCCAGGAACAAGTGCGATGGGAATATGAAGTATTATTTATGTGTTGCAAGTCGCCTGATAACTTGTAGCAGTGTGAAACGAGGTTTAGAGGACCTAGGTACTAGGTGGGACTATCCTGAAGGTAGACCCTGATGAAAAAGACCAACCTAGCTCCCCCCCCCCCCCCCAAGACTATAATAGCAAGTCCAAGGACCTACGCCCTACTAATCAGGCATGCATAACGTGCATAGAGCTGTGCAAAGAGTGACACTGGCGGGCCTTCCAGTCGGTATAAAAGTTCCTCCAGTCTCAGCCAGCAGTGAACGTTCAATGCTTCATAAACATGTTTAATAATAAAGCAAACATTGCCCCTGATGACAGTCAAAGAGAGAAAACCTAGTTCTCAAGGCACAGTAATACCCCTCTCGATTTTTCAAGACAGACCAGGTAATATAGTAAAAAAAATGTATTTATTTTTTATTATATTATTTTCTCTTTTTGACTGTATTCTTGAATTAGACAGACCAGGCGTTGCTACACACATTGCCAATCCCTGCTCTAATAATTGCCCCTGAAGATGTCATACATCACAAAACACGTTGGGCGGAGCCATAAGCCGTGAGGTCTGCGCATGCTGAGGATTCTGGGAATTGTAGTTTTGTATGCAAGTTTCTATACACAGCATCTATGTAAGGGTTTTTAATCAATTTAAATTAAAGTACCTTCTGGATTGACACTATCAGAAGAGTTTTTTTTGCCTTTTTTTCATGTCTTATAGACTGACTGAGATGGAAGGGAAAGTCATTCTGTGATCTGCCGAGTCCTGTGGTGGATTACTATTATGATGACCAAAAGCACAGTCTGATGTCTCAAGCGAGAGTCACATTCTCTCTGCTAAGCTTCAGTGGCTGGTGGAGGATACGTGGTGTTAGGCATAATTTATGAACCCGTGGGGAAGACCACACCATTACTGTATATCTTCTAATATGCTGGTTCATTATGGACTCATTTGTGGAAGCTGTGACCACTGGACAATGAGGTCACTGTACTCCAATGGTCTCCACACTCACCACATCTCAGTCCAATAGAACACCTTTGGGATGTGATGGACCAAAATCTCTGAGGAATGTTTGCAAGGCCTTGTTGAATCTATTCCATGAAGAATCGAGGCAGTTCTGAAGGTGGTCACACCCCGTACTGTCAATTTTTACTTAATAAAGTGGCCGGTCAGTGTATATCCAAGTGTGTTTATTCAGAAGTGTTAGGAGCAACTTCAGTTTTCGGGCACACTGAAAGCTTCCACCATGAACAATGTCTCCCCATTATAAGATTCCCCCTTATATTCTTTATATATTCTTAATAATTTATTTAGATCAGATCTCTTCTGCGGTTCTTTATAGAGAACCCTGGGCCATTCTCATCGCTCGGGAAGACCTCCAATGACCCCGAGACTCTCACAACATCTTCAGAAGTCGGGTGACCTGCCAGAAAGGATTTAGACTGCGGCAAAAAGTCAGACTCTCCTACGCCACGGATTTATCAAAATACCTGAATGCTTCTTTTTTATTTTTTGGGCCGTGCTAATTAGAGACCCATCAATGAAAAGGTTTAGGAATTTCCCGCACGTCCCTTCTTACGGTCATACAATCCTCCTTCACCAGGTGAGAATGACGGGATTGACATCTCCATCAAGGTCCAGACGGCCATTGATCTCTGCGCTCTTTTCTTCCTGACAGAGAGGAGTTAAATCAGTGCTGAACTTCAAGAGGAGAGGAGCAAAGAGCTGCCTCCAGCACCGGATCAATAGTGTACGGGGGAAGGGAAAAGATGCAGCTTGGTGCTTATTAGTGCAAGATCCGTCACTGATCAGCGTTTACACTACTCAGCAGCTGTGATAGGACTTGCATGTAAGGCTGAACTGGCACTTGTTGTTCCTCCCAGGACTCCCAAGCAGCTGTAAACACCTCAATGCATTCCAAATATATACACTAAGAGGTCCCAGACACAGCCTGGATAAGGTCTGTATTCCACTAGGAAGACAGTTGTGTACTTGCAAACTGGCAGCTGGAAGAACAGAAGCTTCACTTATAGATACAGTGACAGTACAAGGTTCCCTCACTATACAGAAAGGCTTCTTTACAGTAAGAGCAGTAAAAATGTGGAAAGGGCTTCCGCCGGAGCTAGTACTAGCCAACTCTGAAGATATTTGTAAAACACAAAGTATAACTGGTTATTAATAATTATAGGTAATCACCATAGAGATTGTTGATCCAAGGAATATTCGATTGCCTTAAGGGATTAGGAAGGTGTTTTTTTAGTAAAAGAGAAAAAATGGACTATGCATGGACTGTAGGGCCTGGGACTGATGTGAATGTACTGTATGTAAAGTGCTGTGGAAACTGTCAGTGCTCTATAATTATCTGTAACACATAAATAAAGATTTTTTTTTTTGCCTTCCTCTGGCCCATCTACAGGTTTTAGGTTCCGTCAATGCATGAATTCAATGTATTTATTCTTCTTTTTAGTTGAACTCCATAGTCATGTGTCTTTTTCACCCTATGGGGGAGATTTACTAAAACTGGTGCAGACAGAGCCTGGTGCAGCTGTGCATGATAGCCAATCCGCTTCCAGGTTTTACTGTCAAAGCTTAATTGAACAAGCTAAAGTTAGAAGCTGATTGGTTACTATGCACAGCTGCACCAGATTCTGAGTGCACCAGTTTTCGTAAATCAACCCCTATATAACAATCAACGTATAAACCAATCAACCATAACAAAACCATCCACCTTACAATGAGTAGGCCCCTCTTTTTACACCAAAACAACTCTGACCCATAGAGGCATGGACTCCACTAAACCTCTGAAGGTATGCTGTGGTATCTGGCACCAAGCTGTCAGTAGCAGATCCATTAAGTCCTGTAAGTTGCAAGGTAGGGCCTCCATGGATCGGAATAACCATACTGCATCCTGGTGCCAACTCTTCTCCAGGTAAGTAACGCACCTGACCATCCCCATTAAGGAAAAGATAATGTGATTCATCAGACCAGGCCACCTTCTTCCATTGCCCTGTTGTCCAGTTCTGATGCTCAAATACCCATTGTAGCACTTTTGGCTGTGGACACGGGTTAGCATGGGCACCCTGACCAGTCAGCAGCTACACAGCCCCATACACAACACACTGTGGTACTCTGTGTGTTCCGATACCTTTATATCAGGACCAACATTCACTTTATCAGCAATTTGAGCTCCCATAGCTCTTATAATAGATATACATATAAATTACATGGGCCAGCCTCCCCCCTCCATCAGGGAGCCTTCCCTCCCCACCTCCACCAGGAAGCCTTCCCTCCCCACCTCCACCAGGGAGCCTTCCCTCCCCACCTCCACCAGGGAGCCTTCCCTCCCTACCTCCACCAGGGAGCCTTCCCTCCCCACCTCCACCAGGAAGCCTTCCCTCCCCACCTCCACCAGGGAGCCTTCCCTCCCCACCTCCACCAGGGAGCCTTCCCTCCCTACCTCCATCAAGGAGCCTTCCCTCCCCAACTCCATCAATGAGCCTCCATTCCCCAACTCCATCAATGAGCCTTCATTCCCCAACTCCATCAATGAGCCTTCATTCCCCAACTCCATCAATGAGCCTTCATTCCCCAACTCCATCAATGAGCCTTCACTCCCCAACTCCACCAATGGGCCTTCCCTCCCCACCTCCATCAATGAGCCTTGGCAGGTCCACGTCCATCAATGAGCCTTCCCTCCCCACCTCCATCAATGAGTCTTCCCTCCCCACCTCCATCAATGAGCCTTCCCCCCCACCTCCTTCAATGAGCCTTCCCTCCCCACCTCCTTCAATGAGCCTTCCCTCGCCACCACCATCAATGAGCCTTCCCTCCCCATCTCCATCAATGAGCCTTCCCTCCCCAACTCAATCAATGAGCCTTCCCTCCCCAACTCAATCAATGAGCCTTCCCTCCCCAACTCAATCAATGAGCCTTCCCTCCCCAACTCAATCAATGAGCCTTCCCTCCCAACCTCCATCAATGAGCCTTCAATCCCCAACTCCATCAATGAGCCTTCCCTCCCCACCTCCATCAATGAGCCTTGGCCGGTCCACATCCATCAATGAGCCTTCATTCCCCACCTCCATCAATGAGCCTTCCCTCCCCACCTCCATCAATGAGCCTTCCCTCCCCACCTCCATCAATGAGTCTTCCCTCCCCACCTCCATCAATGAGTCTTCCCTCCCCACCTCCATCAATGAGTCTTCCCTCCCCACCTCCATCAATGAGCCTTCCCTCCCCACCTCCATCAATGAGCCTTCCCTCCCCACCTCCATCAATGAGCCTTCCCTCCCCACCTCCATCAATGAGCCTTCCCTCCCCACCTCCATCAATGAGCCTTCCCTCCCCACCTCCTTCAATGAGCCTTCCCTCCCCACCTCCTTCAATGAGCCTTTCCTCCCCACCTCCATCTAGGAGCCTTCGCTCCCCACCTCCATCAATGAGCCTTCCCTCCCCACCTCCATCACTGAGCCTTCCCTCCCTGCATCCATCACTGAGCCTTCCCTCCCCACCTCCATCAATAAGACATCCTTCTTCACCTCCATCAATGAGCCTTCCCTCCCCACCTTCATCAATGTGCCTTCTCTCCCTACCTCCATCAAGGAGCCTTGGCCACTTCTCTGGTTTTCCTTCTTTGGAACATTTTTGGTCGGTCCTGACCACTGCACACCAGGAACATTCCACAAGAGCTGCAGCTTTGGAGTCTGGACATTACAATATGGTCCTTGTCGGGGACCATATTGTAATGTCTAATCTATACATCTGTCCATCTATCAAATCTATACATTTGTACATTTTTTCTGCTTTTCACACCTTTAGGGGCAACATGCTCACTTTGCTGCCTCATATATCCCACCCACTTTCAGGTGCCATTGTAATGAGATAATCAATGTTATTCACTTCACCTGTCAGTGGTCAGGTTGTTATGGCTGATTGGTGAAGGCTTCCAGAGCGAAGACTAAAGCTGGCCATATGATAGAAAATTGTCAGCACATTTGATGGCTTGACAAATGTAATTTGAAAGTACATTAAAACTGCACTTGCGGTTAGCGATCAATTTTGGAATGAATAGACTTTTCCCAAACAAAAAACAGATTCACTGTTAGATTCTCGTTCATTTAAGGAAAAAATTTCCATCTTGCTCCAATGAATTTTCTCATCACTGTTGTCGAAAACTAATGTCAATTTGCCCCACTAATGATTAAAAAAAATTAAATGAGCGTTCTTAAAACAATAAATAAATAAAATTCTAGCGTCTGGCCAGCTTATTGATAGGTTAACCTGCAGCCAAGCAGCAGGGATAATGGAGCTCGACAGCCACATCAAAGCCTACACACAATTTCTTCTTTTACTGGCGCTCCATGTCTGCGTGAGAAAAGGAGGATTAATTGGCTTGGAGGAAATATGACTACATGACTTAATGGCTGTGTCCTTCAGTCCATCTCATCCTTGAATTATTGAGCCACTTAGCGGAGACACTTCCTAAAGTTTCATGAGCGTGAAGAGCAGTTAATAAGCTGTGAATCAGACGCGGGTCATTATGTGCTCACCTGAAGGGAATCCAATCCATTTGTGACGGCGACACTCCGACCGATAGAGCGCCAAACAAGACAATGGATACAATTATTTGTCTTTTCTTAATTGTGTAATTCCCGAGATACACCGACCTGTCCCCTTCCGAAATCAGAGGAAGTGAGCTAAAAAAGGTTCACCAAAAGGCGACCACCAAATTTTCACTGTTTGAGGACTTTTCGTGTTCACCTTTTGGATTGCTTACTAATAGCGGAGTGCTTTTCACTTTATACATTTTTAATTACGATATTATATGACAGGGGTATTACACTAAATGTCACAGGCGGTCACCATCATGAAAAATGTTCTTCCAGCAGAGGTCTGAACTGCATGTTTGTGTCAAGACTCAGGTCCTTCACTTCCCAGCCCCTCCTCTCTGTCAATCCCTCCACTGGCTTCCGCTCAGCCAAAGAATTAAATTCAAAATACTAACAATTACATAGAAAGCCATCCACAACTCTGCCCCCAGCTACATCACTAGCTTAGTCTCTAAATACCAACCTACTCGTCCTCTTCGTTCCTCTCAAGACCTCCTGCTCTCTAGCTCCCTCATCACCTCCTCCCATGCTCATCTCCAGGACTTTTCCAAAGCCTCTCCAATCCTAGGGAATGCCCTACCCCAATCTGTCCGCTTATCTTCTACTTTATTAGCTTTTAGACGATCCCTGAAAACACTTCTCTTCAGAGAAGCCTACCCCACCCCCACCTAACTGTACTTTCATTTTCTCCATCAGCTCATCCCCCCCACAGTTTATACCTTTTGTTTCAACTTGACCCTCCCTTCTAGATTGTAAGCTCTAAGGAGCAGGGCCCTCTGATCCCTCCTGTATTGATTTGTATTGTAAGTGTACTGTCTGCCCTCATATTGTAAAGCGCTGCGCAAATTGTTGGCGCTATATAAATCCTGAATAATAATAATAATAATCCTGTTCTTCCCCCTTTATATCACAGTCCCCCCTTTACATCAAAGTTTCCTATCACAGCAGTGTTCTGAACCCCTCTTCACAGCGGTGTCCTCTCCCCCCATTGATATCCTTTGCTCCCCTTCACATCGCAGGCCTCCGCAGCTCTCTGACTCCCTTTTACAACACAGCATCCTGTAGCTCTGGCCCCCCTTTACATCACAGCATCCTGCAGCTCTGCCCCCCCCCCTTACATCACAGCATCCTGCAGCTCTGCCCCCCCCCCCACTTACATCACAGCATCCTGCAGCTCTGCCCCCCCCCACTTACATCACAGCATCCTGCAGCTCTGCCCCCCCCCCTTTACATCACAGAATCCTGTAGCTCTGGACCCCTTTTACATCAGAGCATCCTGTAGCTATGAACCCCCTTTACATCACAGCATTCTGTAGCTCTGGCCCCCTTTACATTACAGCCCCCAGTAGCTCTTGCCCCCCTTTACATCACAGCCCCATGTAGGTCTTGCACCTCTTTACATCACAGCCCCCTGTAGCTCTTGCCTCCCTTTACATTACAGCCCCCTACAGCTCTAGCACCCTTTACATCACAGCCCCCTGTAGCTCTGGCCCCCCTTTACATCACAGCCCCCTGCAGATCTGTTCCCCCTGTACATCACAGCCCCCTGCATCTATTTCCTTCAAATTATAGCTCTGCCTCTTTCCTACCTTCCTTGGGCACACAGTGCAGGAGGCACATCAGCACTAGATGGAGGGTGGGAGCGGGAGCTGCCGGGGTTAAATTCTCGTATTAGCAAGCTGGTGATTGGTTGCCAGGACCACAGAGCATCCCAGCAATTGACGGTTAACCCTTGCAGCTCCTGCTCCTACCCTCCCATCTAGTGCTGCCGCGTCTCCCAAATCTGTGTGCAAAACGGTTCTTTCTAAACGGCAGCACTGCAGAGGTCCGGATGGGACAGCGACTCAGTCCAGATCTGGACCCCCCCCCCCCCCCCCCGGTTTTTTATGCCATTTATCTTTTATATATAGTTTGTCAGTTTAGCATACACGGTAATTTCAATTCATGCATGTGGAATATCATGTGATAGTGGGTGGGCGTGATGCACAGCAGTATTGGGTTTTGTTTTATGCACTTTATATTACTACAAGCTTCAAACTTCAGCTTCTTCAATTAAGCTTTGCCAAAAAAAAAACAAAAAAAAAAAAAAGGAAGCCGATTGGCTGCCATGCACAGCTGCACCAGATGTTGCACTCTCCAGTTTTAATAAATCAACCCCAGAGTTTTCTATTTTGTGGTTGGCGCGTCAGCCCGCACACGCCGCCGAGTGAATATTACAACACAGCAAATGAGCAATCACTGAAATAAATCCAACATTTCTTTAAGAGGCGAACATCTTCTGCTACATAAATACATTCATTTCCACCATCTACAAATGATTTTCAATTACAGGAGGCGCGGATCGGACACAATGTATCGGTAGGAGTAGATGTGGTGCGACGCTCCGTGCACAGCTAATTATATGGCAGTGTGCAGCCCCGGCACTTGTCACAAAGCTCGGCTCCCGGACCTGGATTTTCACACCATGCCATTAATACATTAGTTAATTAAATAGATGTGAAATACATTCCCGCTGACGCTCGTTACGGTACACGGTTGTGTGTTCAGTAGCTGGTGGGGTGTGCAGAGGTGCGATTCCCACTTAAGAAGAGTCATGTTGCAGGTAATGACGATCTCTGTTTACTGTCAGAACCCGAAGGATTGGGCTAACAGAGTGCCTTTAAAGTGGTTGTAAACCCTTACAAACCACTTTGACCTACAGGTAAGCCTAGATTAAGGCTTACCTGTAGGTCCAAGAAATATCTCCTAAACCTATACGGTTTAGGAGATATTTGGCAAAAGACAGGCACCGCTATCTACGGCGCATGCGCCGTAGACAGCGGCGTGCAGGCGCACTGAGAGCGCCGCTGTTAACGTGAGTGACGTCATCGCGGGTCCGTCGAATGACAGCACCGGAGCAGCGAGACCCACCAAGAAGACGGATGCTCCGTACACAAGGGGACAGCGGTGACATCGCTGGCTCCCTTGTCAGGTAAGTGACACACAATGGGCTACAATGCGATGCGATGCATAGTAGTCCATTATGCTTTACCTTTGCAGGGAATCAAAGAGGAAGTAAACCCATCAGAGTTTACTTCCTCTTTAAGATTGCAAGATGACACTTCTCAAAATAAAAGGGGGATTTAGTAAAAATGCAGAATGTGGTGCAGCTGTGCATGGTAGCCAATCAGCTTCTAACTTCAGCGCGTTCAATTACGTTTTGGCAATGATGTCTAGAAGCCGATTGGTTTCTATGCAGAGCTGCACCAGATTTTGGACTCTTCAGCTACTGTAAGTAAACCCCACAGTGAAAGAGAACAGAGGGTAGCAGGACTGTAGGTAACTTATTATAGGGGGTGCTGTGGGCACCTAGAGATGAACTGTGAGTGGGTCAAAATTGCACTAATAGTGGGAAGGGCTTAAAACTTGACCCTACTCACCTTGCACATATGGCACAGTCCTTGTACCGAAAAAAAAAAAAAAAAACTCTACTGCGTCACAGGCAAGGGGTCAGGTGTGCATAACACAAAAGAGCACAGGGGTCAGGAGTGTGTAATGTACAGAGCACAGGGGTCAGGAGTGTGTAATGTACAGAGCACAGGGGTCAGGAGTGTGTAATGTACAGAGCACAGGGGTTAGGAGTGTGTAATGTACAGAGCACAGGGGTCAGGAGTGTGTAATGTACAGAGCACAGGGGTCAGGAGTGTGTAATGTACAGAGCACAGGGGTCAGGAGTGTGTAATGTACAGAGAACAGGGGTCAGGAGTGTGTAATGTACAGAGCACAGGGGTCAGGAGTGTGTAATGTACAGAGAACAGGGGTCAGGAGTGTGTAATGTACAGAGCACAGGGGTCAGGAGTAACACACAGAGTACAGGGGTCAGAAGTGTGTAATGTACAGAGTACAGGGATCAGGAGTGTGTAACGCACAAAGTACGTGGGTCAGGAGTGCGTAATACAAAGAGCTTAGGGGTCAGGAGTATGTAACGCAAAGACTGCAGGGGACGGCGGTATGCAATGCAAAGAGCTTAGGGGTCAGGAGTGCATAATGCAAAGAGCTTAGGGGTTAGTAGTGCATAATGCAAAGAACCTAGGGGTCAGGAGTGCGTAATGCAAAGAGCTTAGGGGTCAGGAGTGCGTAATGCAAAGAGCTTAGGGGTCAGGCGTGTGTAAGGCAAAGAGCTTAGGGGTCAGGAGTGCGTAATGCAAAGAGCTTAGGGGTCAGGCGTGTGTAAGGCAAAGAGCTTATGGGTCAGGAGTGCGTAATGCAAAGAGCTTAGGGGTCAGGAGTGCGTAATGCAAAGAGCTTAGGGGTCAGGCGTGTGTAAGGCAAAGAGCTTAGGGGTCAGGAGTGCGTAATGCAAAGAGCTTAGGGGTCAGGAGTGCGTAATGCAAAGAGCTTAGGGGTCAGGCGTGTGTAAGGCAAAGAGCTTATGGGTCAGGAGTGCATAATGCAAAGAGCTTAGGGGTCAGGAGTGTGCGACGCAAAGAGTGTAGGGGTCAGGAATGTGTGACGCAAATAATTCAGGGGTCAGGAGTGTGCGACACACAGTACAGGGGTCAGGAGTACGCATAGAACAGAATACAGGGGTCAGCAGTGTGTAATGCAAGGAGTCAGGAGTATATAATGCACGGGTTAGTATATGTAGGTGGCAGGAGTAGTTGCTGCAAAACTTCAGCTGCACACGCCACACTTCTTGCCACAGTCCTGAGAATGACCTAGGGGTGGGGGCTTGGGTTTGAACCCCCTATCCCCCTCCCTTATCTATGCCCCTGTAGGGTAGCTGACATTTTTTACAAAATAATTTTTTGGAGAGCACTGATAAGCTGTACCCTTCACAGGATCTTCAACAATCATCAGAAACCAAGACATTGTGTTTTGAGGAATACAGCAGATCCTGTGGACTAGGAGGTCTAGATTTATAATGCAGTTACATTTGCAAGCTTGAAGAATGACCCTTCATGAAAAGCGACAGTTCATATCTGTCAGGATGGCACATCTGGAATGTCACGGCCAATATTTGGGATTCATATCCGGGTTGGTGGTGGGGCCACAATGAAGAGCGCTCCATACGACCTTCTTCAGTACAAAGTGCGGATTTGATTTATGGACTCTCTCAGTAGAACGAGATCTTATGTTTTATAGCGTGGCAGACCCCCATTGTATATGTCCCATGTGTAATCCGATGTCAGAAAGGAGAGCACTGGAATGGATTTGGTTTGATATATTATCTGCGATTTCTCTAATGTCGAGCACATTGCTGCCCCCCCCCCCCCGAGTCTTTTATTTGTATGCCTTTGAACCCTGTACTTAGTAAAAAGCTGCATTTTATAATATTTATGGCCGTGTTCACAGATCTCAGGTTTGTAGTGCCCTATAAGTAATTGATTTCAAGGTGACATATGGTCATGTATTTTTTGGACAGATGGCATTCAGACAGAATGTCTCAATATGGCAAATGTTACAGTACACACATACATTGAAAGCTATGGTGTACTGCCAATCTGGTGGTAACACTTTGGGAAAGCACCTGCTGTGCCCATTATGAGGGGTTCCCACCATCCCTGTGCTGAGCTCCCGGGTCTGTACACCCGCTGTGCCCATTATGAGGGGTTCCCACTTCCCACCATCCCTGTGCTGAGTTCCTGGGTCTGTATGCCTGCAGTGCCCATTATGAGGGGTTTCCACCATGTCTGTGCTGAGTTCCCAGGTCTGTATGCCTGCAGTGCCCATTATGAGGTGTTCCCATTATCCCTGTGCTGAGTTCCCGGGTCTGTACACCTGCTGTGCCCATTATGAGGGGTTCCCACCATTCCTATGCTGAATTCCCAGGTCTGTACACCCACTGTGCCCATTATGAGGGGTTCCCACCATCCCTGTGCTGAGCTCCCGGGTCTGTACACCCGCTGTGCCCATTATGAGGGGTTCCCACCATCCCTGTGCTGAGTTCCCGGGTCTGTACACCTGCTGTGCCCATTATGAGGGGTTCCCACCATCCCTGGGCTGAGTTCTTGGGTCTGTACATCTGCTGTGCCCATTATGAGGGATTTGCACTGTTGCAGTATCCAGCACATGCCAGGTGAATGGTTGACTCAGGCGCCACCTATAAATAAAATGTCCCTTTTGTGTGGACTGCCCATTATTTTGTGAATTGCTGCACATTCTGGTACTCTTGTTTTGGTGAAAAATCCCCCCTTCAGCTACTTCCATCAGCACATTAATTGTCCGTACAGATTGTCCAGTTACAAGTCTCTGCAGCACGTTACAGCCTGACAGCGAACGACCTGCGATAAAATAACACAATGTAATGTTTATGCGCTCCCTACTCCATGCACGACTTAATGAGGGCAGGAGGCGTCTGGAGCCTCGTGTCTCAGCACAGGACGACGTGACCCCTGGACAGGTGCCCCAGACACCTCGCCGGCCACTTATCACCGACTGCCGTGTGCTCATTAGCACCATATGTGGAGCTATAAATACAGATATTCCTCACTAATTCTTATTTACAAGAGGAAGACATCTGATTAATAAGAGGCGGCGAGCGAAAAAGGTCGCAGAGAGGCGACCAGAGAAAAATAAATATGAAAATGAAGAGGACACAAAACAAACATTATGTAAAAGAGGAACAAAAGTGGGGAAAGGTTGGCGGAGATAAAGGTGGTATAGTGGGGGGCGACACTCCGTTGCATTTCTGCTAAGGGCAGCGCATTTCTGAGGTTGGCGGAGATAAAGGCGGTATAGTGGGGGGCGAAACTCCGTGGCAGCGCATTTCTGTGCTTGGTGGAGATAAAGGCGGTATAGTGGGGGGCGACACTCCGTGGCAGCGCATTTCTGTGCTTGGCGGAGATAAAGGCGGTATAGTGGGGGGCGACACTCCGTTGCATTTCTGCTAAGGGCAGCGAATTTCTGTGCTCGACGGAAAAGCATGCGATTCTGCACGCAATTTCCAACACGCACAAGTGTGAACGTAGCCTTAGTATTTAATCATCTCCGATGCAGCAACGATGGCGTCGCCACCAAATAAAGAGGACTGATCACCGCGCAGAGTCGCTGTTTTAGTAAGCTTGGCCTTTTAATCGCACATCGCGTGTTGGGAGTACCGCAGGCGTATGCATGCAGCACGAGCCGGCGCACGAGCGGTTAAATCTTTATTGTGAGCTCGGGGATGCCGGTGAGAAGAGAAGGAGACAGGGGAACAGATGGAAGATGTACCCAGGGCATCAATTATTAAGTACAGGCAGAAGATGCAGCAGAGCTCAGAGACAGAAAGCGGATCCGCCTCTAATGCTCCGGATTTTATTACACATCCCGCCAAAAAAAAGAAAAGAAAGAGGCCCCTCTGGCTGGGGGGGGGGGGGGGGCCCGGGACCCCAGAGTGACTGTGTCTGGTATCAGGTGTTCTTCATTTCATTATCTTTATGAATAAACAGGGGATGAGATCACAGAAAATAATAACAGCTCCATACACAGCGATTTGGGTTTACAACACTCCTCCACCCAGAACCGCGAGAATTCAATTATTTACACCCCCGAAAAAACAATTAGTGGTGCAACATTATAATAATAGGGCAGATTGCAACATTTATACTAGTGTGACCAATAAATGATTCCCAACACACGTTCCTGTGGAACAGGACATGTGCATCAATAGAGAAATCCTTCTCCGATTGGACGTGGTGGAGAGGCAGGGCGACCTCCTGTGTTCAGTAAGCAGCGGGGCAACCGCTAAACACAGGGCCCCTGAAGCTAGCAGATATTACTGTAGTAGTGGTGTTGTAACAGCAGTGTAGTAGCCGTGTCTAGAGGGATCTGGAACAAAGCAACTATATACAAATTGCCATAATGTGCTTTAAAGGTTAATTCTTAAAAAAAAAATTAAGCTTGGGGGGGGAGAGTTGGGGTTGCACACTCTGTACACAGCGCACCCCTAAACCCTGCACTCTGTGCACAGCGCACCTCTAAACCCTGCACTCTGTACACAGGGCACCCCTAAACCCTGCATGCTGTACACAGCGCACCTCTAAACCCTGCATGCTGTACACAGCGCACCTCTAAACCCTGCACTCTGTACACAGCGCACCCCTAAACCCTGCACACAGCACACTACTTAACCCTGCACTCTGTACACAGCGCACTTCTGAACTCTACACTCTGTATGTAACACACTTTTGAAACCGGAACAAAGTATGTAGCTCACCTGGACTCTGCACACTGTACCTAGCACGCCCCTAAACCCTGCATTCTGTACAGTGTGCACACCTAAACCCAGCATTCTGTATATGATGCACTACTGAACGCTGTACCCAACACACATCTCATAAACCCTACATTATGTACAGAGCGTACCCCTAAACCCTGTATTCTGTATACAATGCATTTCTGAACTCTGCACTCTGTACTCCCTAGACCCTGCATTCGGTACAGAGTACACCCCTAAACCCTGCAATCTGTATATAATGCACCCCTGAACTCTGCACACAGTGTAATTCTGAACTCTGAACTCAGTGTGTAGCGCACTCCTGAACCATGCACTCTATATATAGCGCACCCCAGACAACCGGCCTGTTAGCTTACCTTTTAATTTTTTTCTGAAAAGGTGAACCGAGGGCTGGTTCACACCGGAATCACACCGGAACGCTCCCCGTGTTCCCGTGCAATTCCCATTCAGAACATGGAAAAAGTAGTGTATGCACTACAGTTAAAAATGCATACCATGCAATTTGGTGGTCGTAAAAATACTGCATTTCCAATCTGCGCTTGGAGTCCCTTTAACATTACACTGGAACCCGCAGCAGATCCCAGCGCAGCGTGTGAAGGTGCGCGGAGTGTCCCTTCCCTGCACTGCGTTCTGGTATGGACCGGCCCTTGCACTTTTAAACAATGATATTTTTGCTTTTCCACCGTACTGATTTTCTATTTACTTTGGTCTGTTTATGTTTTATAGCCTTGACACATTTATTACTAGTTTTGATGTTTTTTTTTGCTACGCTTTGTTTATGACTCGTAAACTATATTCGTTATGACACACTTTGTTGTCTTTCCTTGTTGTTACTTTTATGATTTGCTTCCTGCTATGATGATTAGATGTAACTAGTTTTGTTATTTATTGTTACCTTTCATTTATACTTTTGATCACATTATTACCTGTAACATTGTACTTTTGATTCCCTTTATTGTTATTTTTATGTTGGTGTTTTTCCACTCGCTATTATTATCACCTGTAACATACAAGTTCTATTTTCTTTCGCTGTTGCTCTTACGATTTTTGTACACACTATTATTATTTCTTTATAACTAAAGAGGTTCTCAGCACCAACAGAAACACCTCCCCCCCCAGAATTCTTAAGTGGATTTTGAGAAAGACGATCCTTCTTTGCGGCTTGCGAGTTTCGCCGCGCAGGATCCAATCGGCGGAACAGCCCGCCCCCGGCGCGAACGTAGGGCCTTAATAGCCAGCAGTTTAGTCATCTGTGGCGAGCAGAATTGATATTTTACAATCTGCTTCCTGGCGCTGTCATGATACAAAACTATCGATTTTACTCTCCGTGTGAAGTTGAGGATGCGCAGCGAATCGCCGTGAAGCGGGAGAAATATATATCACCGCACTCAGCTTTTCGGAAAGATAAGAAAATGGAGGTTACAGCAGAAACCGATAAAGCTCTTTTGTCGGAAGGTTTCCGAGAAATTGCAAAAAAAAAAACGAGATTCCCATTTCCAGAGGCGCCGCGGCTCCTCGTGCCGCAGGTTATCGCCCCCATCGCCAGGTTACGCCGGGAAAAGTGCAATTGCTTGAAGTGTCGGCCGCTTGACGCTGAACCCAGATCGTCGTTTAAAGATCTGGGGAAGCGTCTGGGGCCACCGGGTCCTATCTATCTACCGGGGACGCCCGGCTAAGTCGTTGCCGCAAAGAATTAAAATGAAATAAGCCATTTCCCGGTCTGGTGGTGGAGCGCGCCCTCTTGAACTCGTTATCTGAATCTTCCGCCTGGCTATGTTATTATCCCCCTCCAGGTAAAAACGTTTATCGCTCCTGCATCAGATTTCACCTTGAACCGAGGAAGCGCTTAAACAAACATTTATCAGTCGTTCGCTCGCCTTCCAACACGAGGGGCGGGATACGCTCACCGAGGAGATCACAATAATGTTCCCGAAAGCCGGCTAAATGATTTCAAGATAAACAGGCGAGCGTAATCAGCTTAATGTGATCAATAGAAATCTTCCCCCTTAAAGTGAATCTTTTAGTTACTTTACAAGTCTTCATGAATAAATTCCTGACCTGTCACAGTATACAGCAACCGTATCAGAAACGTTCATGGGCCCCTGAGAAAAGTAATGCACTGGGGCCCCCTTCCTGCAAGACGGTGACCTGCGGCATGCCCTTGCGCGCCATGGCCAATGGTGGGTGTGGTTAAATCATTCTACATACCGTGTGAGGCTTTTTAGCCTGATTAGAAATTTTAGTGAATTTTTTTTTTTTTTTTTTTTTTTTACAATTTTTTATTTTAATATTTAATTGATGTTAATTAAATCATTTTCAAATCAAGAAAAAAAAAAATACATAAAATGTGTCCTCGGGAGGAATGTTTACACAATTTTCCTACAGCTGCCATGGTTGGGTTCTTAATAATATTTGGCCAATTATGATTTTACTAGTTGGATAGTGGGTTTTGTACATTCTAGAATAGTTTATATATATATATATATATATATATATATATATATATATATATATATAGTATATATAATTTAAGAAGCAACAAAAAAAAGCCAGACTGAGCTCAACCTCAATGTGCAAAATTATAATGCATCTAATATATATTAAAATAGTATTAGTAACAGAACTTCACACTGAGATATCAGGACACAGCACGGGACTAAAACCTCAAGGGACG
Organism: Lithobates pipiens; assembly: GCF_037356315.1. NCBI lineage: Eukaryota > Metazoa > Chordata > Amphibia > Anura > Ranidae > Lithobates > Lithobates pipiens. The sequence goes on along the minus strand of NW_027507785.1, from coordinate 328,999,139 downwards.
AGGGAATTTAAACTGGGATAGTTGGCAAGTATGGGGCAGCTGCTTTGGGCCCCACAACAATGACAGGGCCCAGGGCAGCTGCCCCTTTTGCCCTGCCTTAAAGACGTGCCTGACGGTGGGACTTGTAGTTCTGCAACAGTTAGGGGACTGCAGTTTGTCTACCCCTGCACTTCCTATATTAAGGCCCGTACACACGGTCGGACTTTTTGACAACAAACATGCAAATTAGCTGTTTTGGAGCAACATCCGACTGTGTGTACGCTCCATCGGACAAACTTTTTCTGTTTTCATCTGACTTTTGTTGGCTGTGCGAACGGACAAACTTTCTGGCAACAAAAGTCCGATGGAGCAAACTCCGATCGTGTGTACGCAAAAGCATCGACTTTTGTACAAGGTACAAACACGCATGCTCAGAACCAATGCAAAAGATCAGACTACAATACAGAAGTTGACCAAAGGTGGCGCTGGAGTCATTGAACGTCCTCTTTTGAAGCGGCGTCAGTACGTTGTGACGTCATTACGTTCATGTTTGTTGTCAAAAAGTCCGACCGTGTGTATGCAATACAAACTTGTGGACCACGCCCTTTGTACAAAAGTCCACGGAAAAGTTTGTACAAAGTCCGACCGTGTGTATGAGGCTTAAGTTTGTTTTCAGAGGTTTGGCTAAACTTTTCCTTTTTAAAGTTAAATTGTGGGGGGGGGTGGGGGTCGGCAACACTCCAATTAACGCAACTATATTCATTGAAAACGCACTAACTTTATTTTAAAACAGCTAGTATACGTACATGAATCTATTTTGATGTCAGCTTCCCATATTTCCCAGCTTAGTAGGACTGCAAAAGCACAATAGAATGGAGTAGGCGGGGGGCGCCCTCATTGGCTGCAGGGGAGGTGGAAGATTTGGCTGCAATCACAAATCACAAGACTGGCTGAACAGAATCGCAATCTTTTGGCAGTTCCCATCAATGTATATCAGATTTCTCTGCCCGCCCGCCTGCCGGGAGTTCAGCTTTCAGCCTCAGTGTTGTCGGTAACAAATTCTCGCAGGTTTTGTGTGTTCGGATTCGGGAAGAGCGCAGCGCGGCGGTCACTGACACCCATCATGTATATTTCACGCTCGCCTCTCTAATTGGAGTCCGCCAGTTTTCAGGAAACCAACAATAAATGTGAAGGTGAACTGACAATCTTCGCCGTCCTCCATCCAGACTCTCATTTAAGGCTCTCGGCGTCTCGCCGTGTATTAATCAGCGTTAATGTCCACAAAACAATCGCGCTCTCATTCCGCAAACAAAGAACAAAGTGATTATTGATTAATCAGCGCTATAAATAACATGTCCAGATAAAACTTGAAATTAAGCAAATAATGATTTCTTTCTTGTTTCCAATTTTTTTCTTTTTTTTTTGAAGGCCACACAGGAAATTAAATCCGCGTTCGCTTTGCTTTTATTCTCGGCGGCTTTTGTCTGACGTGCGAGCAATCAGAAATTACCAGTAACTCATTCTTAAACTGGGAATAATAATACCCATTGTGAGGCCTCGGAGGAAATTACACCGGTAACGCTGTCAGCCTAAACCAGCCAAGAATTCACTTCTTTTCTACTAGTCTTCAGCTGAGCGAAGAAAGCGGCTTCTTAGGACGAGTCTCTTCGGACGCGGGGAGGTTTGGGCGATATTTCAGGCACATGGAGCAATGGTTTCGTTAGGAAGAGAATCATGGGACCGACCTGACTACACCAGCATCTCTAAGTAGGGGGGAGAAGGGAATTATGGGTGATGGATCAAGAGCTTCGGGGCCCGTGTCAATGGGCTTATGGACATACTGTATGGGCATGGCCAGGGCAAGGTCATCCAGTGTGACATCCAGTGTGACATCCAGTGTCTAGGGCAGGGCTCTCCAAACTATGGCCTGCAGGCCGGATGTGGTCCTTTGTTTGCCTTTATCCGACCCTTGGGGCATTTATTCCTCCCACTGATACCAACAATGAGGCACTATTCCTCCCACTGATACCAACAATGAGGCACTATTCCTTCAAATGACACCAATGATGGGGCACTATTCCTCCCACTGACACCAATGATGGGGCACTATTCCTCCCACTGACATCAATGATGGGGCACTATTCCTCCCACTGACACCAATGATGGGGCACGGTTCCTCAAACTGATATCAATGATGGGGCACTATTCCTTCAACTGATACCAATGATGGGGCACTATTCCTCCCACTGACACCAACGACAGGGCACTATTCCTCCCACCGATACCAATAATGGGGCACTATTCCTCTCACGACACCAATGATGGGGCACTATTCTTCCCACGGATACCAACAATGGGGCACTATTCCTTCCACTGATACCCATGATGGGGCACTATTCCTCCACTGATATCAATGATAGGGCACTATTCTTTCCACTAACACCAACAATGAGGGAACTACTCCTCCCACTGATATCAACAATGGGGCACTATTCCTTCCTCTGATACCAATGATGGGGCACTATTCCTTCCACTGATACCAATGATGGGACACTATTCTTTTGACTGACACCAATAAAGAGGGAACTATTCCTCCCACTGTCACCAATGATGGGGCACTATTCCTCCCACTGGCTCCAACGATGGGGCACTATTCCTCTCACTATTTCCTCCAGTAATACCAACAATGGCGCACTATTCCCCACACTAATACCAACAATGGGGCACTATTCCTCTCACTGCCATCAATGATGGGGCACTATTCCTCCCACTGATACAATAATGGAGCACTATTCCTCCCACTGATACAATGATGGGGCACTATTCCTCCTACTGACACCCATAATGGGGCACTATTCCTCCCACTGATACAATGATGGAGCACTATTCCTCCCACTGAAAGCAACAGGGCGCTATTACTCCCATAATACCAAAGACGAGGCATTTTCTGCTGCCACTAGTCGCAGTCTGGCCCTCCAAAGGGCTAAAAGGTACGGGAAACAAGGCACAGACTGCACCTTTACAACACCAAATTCTAGTGTGAATGGACCCTACAGCTTCACTAGCTGTCTCTATAGGAAAATATTTATATACAATAATTCATATTTATCTGCCTAAGGGCCTGTGGACCTTGAACGCAGTGTGGGAAAGGCCCGTTACCGCGTGCGATTCCCACACTGCCCTTGAGCGACGTGAGTGGGTGCCATGAATTGTTAATGGCACCCTGAATGCCTCTGGCAGGTGTAGAGTGTTTTGCAATCTGCAGTATTAGGCCGTTTTGTGCGGTGAGATTTCAAAAAGTAAAGCATGCTCTACCTTTTGCATGTCCCTGTGCATTTGACAGCACTGAAACGAATGGGCTGTCAAAAAAAAACAAGGACCAGCCGTCGTCATACGCCAGGTTGGCTCTCCTGGGCGAATGGCTGCAGGTGTATGTCGGCCACATTAAGAGCGATAGGGGGCGTGCGCGCCCATGTCCGCCGGCCACCCGTGATCGCTCCACAGATTGCCAGAATGAGGATCTGTCAATGTAAACAAGACAGATCTGCATTCTGACAGAGCAGGAGAGAGAGATCTGCTTTTCCTAGTGCTTAGGAACAGCGATCTCTCTCCTCCTCCAGTCAGTCCCATCCCCCCGCAGTAAGAAACACCTCCCAGTTAACACATTTAACCTCTTGCTCGCCCCCCTAGTGTTAACCCCTTCCCTGCCAGTGGCATTTACACAGTAATCAGTGAATTTTTATAGCACTGATCGCTGTATAAATGTCAATGGTCCCAAAAATTTGTCAAAAGCGTCCGATCTGTCCGCCTCAATGTCGCAGTCTCGCTAAAAATTGCAGATCGCCGTCATTACTAGCAAAAAAGAAAAAAAATAATAATAATAAAAATGCCATAAATCTATCCCCTATTTCGTAGACACTATAACTTTTGCGCAAACCAATCAATATGCGCTTATTGCGATTTGTTTTACCAAAAATATATAGAAGAATACATATTGGCCTAAATCGATGAAGACTTTCTTTTTTTTGTTTTTTGGGATATTTATTATAGCAAAAAAATAAAAATATTAATTTTTTTTTTTTATATATAAATGTCGCTCTTTTTTTTGTTTACAGCGCACAAAATAAAAACCACAGAGGTAATAAAATACCACCAAAAGAAACCACTAATTGTGGGAAAAAAAGGAAATCAATGTTGTATGGGTACAACGTCGCACAACCGCGCAATTGTCAGTTAAAGCGACGCAGTGCTGTATCGCAAAAAATGGCCTGGTCATTAACCACTTCCCGACCAGCGCACGACGATGTACGTCGACAGAATGGCACGGGCAGGTATATTGGCGTACAGGTACGTCCAATATTCAATGCCACCCTGCCATCGGGAGCGCGCCGCCGGCGCGCGCTGGTCGGGACCCCCGTGAGTCCGGTCGCGGGACCCGCGGACTCGATCGCCGCGGGCATCCCTGCGATCGTCTCACGGAGCGGCCGAATGGAGGAAATGCCGAGTAAACAGCATTTCTCCATTCTGCCTAGCAACTAGTGACGCTGATCTCTGCTCCATGTGATTGGAGCAGAGATCAGTGTTCACTAAATGAAAGCCCAACCACCCCACAGTTAGTAACACACCCCTAGGAACACTTAACCCCTACACTGCCACCCACTGGTTAACCCCTTCACTGCCAGTGTCATTTACACAGGAATCACTGCATTTATATAGCACTGATTATTGTATAAATGACAATGGTCCCAAAAATGTGTCAAAAATGTCCGATGGGTCCCCCACAATGTCGCAGTCACAATAAAAATCGCTGATCGCCGCCATTACTAGTAAAAAAAAAAATAATAAAAAATTATTAATAAAAATGCTATAAAACTATCCCTATTTTGTAAACGCTATAACTTTTGCGCAAACCAATCAATACTCGCTTATTGCGATTTTTTTACCAAAAATATGTAGAAGAATACGTATCGGCCTAAACTGAGGGAAAAAAATGTTTTTTTATATATTTTTGGGGGATATTTATTATAACAAAAAGTAAAAAATAATGAGTTTTTTTTCAAAATTGTCGCTCTATTTTTGTTTATAGCGCAAAAAATAAAAACCGCAGGGGTGATCAAATGCCACCAAAAGAAAGCTCTATTTGTGGGAAAAAAAGGACATAAATTTTGTTTGGGAGCCACGTCGCAGGACCGCGCAATTGTCAGTTAAAGCGACGCAGTGCCGAATCGCAAAAAGTGGTCTGGTCTTTGACCAGCAAATTGGTCTGGTCTGAAAGTGGTTAAAGGGGGCAAATCCTTTCCGGTCCTTAAGTGGTTAAAAAAAGAAGAAATCAAAGAGACAAAATCAACATTAATGCCCTCTAAATAACCTACCACCCCCCCCTTTGAATCTGAGGTTAGTAATACTCTATGATATTCAGATCATTGGCTTTTTAACCCGTTTTGTGGATTTATGGTCAGACAGAAGGAGAAAAAAGAAAAAATCCCTTTTAGCGGGTCTCATCAGAGACGTGTGAAGGTAGACGGGTCACTCCGATCGCCGATATCCCTCGCCGTACGCTGCAAGATAAGTCAGTCGTGACATTTTCAGATAATTGATTCTTTCACATTTCTAAAAAGGCACAAGTGTCTGATGTGGCCACGTCTGCGAGACACGGCGCGGCACCCGGGTCAGCGGCTGCCGGTGCGATCAGACGCCGTCCACCATGTTTGCCGATTACAGGAGGGAAAAGGTTTGCCTCTGCTAGGATGGGGAATTAAAACTCAGCTTACGTGCAAACTGTGATTTAAATAAGCCGAACAGAAAAACGTGAAAAGGTGACCCCTTGGCTCTCGCAGTAATCTATGCAAACCTGCCAGGGCTGGGCTCAGCACTTCCTTCTCTGAGCTGGCCGCTCAGCTGTCGGCTAATTGCCAGCTCCTATCTCTCCACAGTTACTCAGCTGTTGATGATATCCTGCTCGTCAGTCCTGCCTACTTAAAGCTGAGGTTCACACAAAAATTGAACCTCCACTTTTTGGAACCCTCCGGTGTCACATTTGGCACCTTTCAGGGGGGAGCAGACAGGTCTAAGACAGGTATTTGCACTCACTTCCGGGCATAGACTCCCACGGGAGTCTATGCCTCTTCCCGTCCCCCCGTGCTGTCTGCTGGGACACACACGGGCCCCAGGAGATAGTGTGGACCAGTTAGAACGTGCAGCACAACTCACGCAGTAGAGGATCGGGAAGTGAAGCCGAAAAGCTTCACTTCCTGGTTCCCTCACCGAGGATGGCAGTGGCAGCTGCCAAAAGCCGAGTGACAGATCGGCTTCGGCTGCCGACATCGCTGGACCCTGGCACAGGTGAGTGTCCATTTATTAAATGTCAGCAGCTGCAGTATTTGTAGCTGCTGGCTTTTAATTTTTTTTTTTTAGGTGGACCCCCTCTTTAAGCAGTCCAGCCCAGATGATCTCTGCCTTCGCCTTGGTCAACATCACAGAAACTTGCAAGACTGGCTGTGCTGACATCCCTTCTGGCTCCAGATCCTGCTTGCTGTTCCACTACATTGATCCCTGACTTCTGGCTTGGCTGACTTTCCGTTCCGGTTACTAAACTTTGGCTATGTTTTGACTACCTTTGTTCTTTTTTACTTTTATTATTAAACAAGTGTGATTTAACTGTACTTCTGTCTCGGTCTGATTTCATGGTTTCTGACATGGTGGCTCTCCTGATGGTGGCTACAGGGAATGATGCCTGCAGAAGGTGTGTTGGCACTCTCAGAATGGACAGCTGACAGGGTGACAACGCAGAACAATTGGGAGGCAGGGACCGAGCGCTGTCACCTTGTTATAGGAAATGCACAAACAAGGACTTTCATGGCAGTAGGTGTTATTTCAATAAAAAAAACTGCAGACTTAGGGATGATTCACACCAGAAACCATGCTGATCACAGAGTGTGTTGGGGGGACACGGTGTGACATTCCCCCGCATATCGCAGTGTTCACACTTTTGTTAGAACTTTTTTGAAATGTGACAAGCAATAGGCATTTCATTTGGTTCTATTCACCACAGCGGTGTTGGCATGCAGTGGTTCGCATTGCAACCGGCTGCACTGAAAAAAAAAAAAAAAAAGTACTGCATTTGTTGACCATTTACAGGCAGCCGCTGTATTCTAGCACTCTGTAGGGTGACATGAGTGCGGATACACCGATCTTGGCGCATCACGCGGTTTACTTTAAAAAAATAAATAAAAATGTAAGGTTTTTCTTGAAATGAAACTCCACTAAGTTCAATTGGTATCAGTGTGGTGAAAAGTAGCGGATTGTGAGCTGAAAAAAGGTGCGGTGGTGTGAACTGGCCAGGTAGGAGTAGAAGGGAGGTGGTCCAAGGGGGGCCAGGTAAGAAAGTTTACTTCCCAGAGTTTGATGCCCGACTGTTCTGTGAAGATGGTACACCCTGTTATGGGTATGGGTTGCTACCTCAGGTTTTCGCTCCTGTAGTGATCATAAGGAGGTGAATGTTGATGGAGCGCCCGAAATTCAGTAGTTGTGAATCTTTCTTTCCTTGCCCTTTGGACCTCCGATCTACAAACAGTGACCAAACAAGTCAGAACTGCGCGATCTCTACCCTTCAAGAATAGGTAGGAGAAGAGGCATTTTGGCTGGTCTTGGGCTAGGCCTGTGCTGGAAGAGCAGCCCCACCGCACCTGTACAAAGTGTCCGATGTGTCCGCCATGATGTCGCAGTCACGATACAGATAGCAGATCGCCGCCATTACTAACAAAATTAATAAATAATAAAAATGCCATAAAACTATCCCCTATCTTGTAGATGCTATAACATTTGCGCAAACCAATCAATATACGCTTATTGCGATTTTTTTTTTTTAACAAAAATATGTAGAAGAATACATATCGGCCTAAACTAAGGAAAAAATATGTTTTTTATATATTTTTGGGGGATATTTATTATAGCAAATATTGTTTTTTTTTTTTAAATTGTCGCTCTTTTTTTGTTTATAGCACAAAAAAAATAAAAAATAAAAAATCGCAGAGGTGATCAAATACCACCAAAAGGAAGCTCTATTTGTGGGGGAAAAAAAAGGACATCAATTTTGTTTTGGTGCAACGTCACACGACCGCGCAATTGTCAATTAAAGCGACGCAGTGCCGAATCGAAAAAAAGCGCTCTGGTCAGGAAGGGGGTAAAATCTTCCGGGGGCTGAAGCGGTTAAAGCAATCTACTGTAATGATAGTGAAATGGGCACATTACTGGTTATATAAGATTGTAGGGATTTGGGTTTACTTTAGTAAAGGGGGTGGATTCCTCTGGAAGACTAAAGCAGATAGAAGAAGATCAGTATGAGATGAGGAGGGGCCCCGGCATGAAGACCTGTGGCTCCGGCTGCACCTCTGACAGGTTTGCTGTGCTAGGCAAGGCGAGATGGATGGGAAATGAGCTCTGTAATGGGCCCATTCCCCGGTATAATCTGCCATCATTTTCCATTTCCCAGACTCCTCTCCCCTGTCTAATAATGGCACTGGGGGGGGGGGGGGGGTACAGACAGAAGGTACTCTGTCGGAGAGTGTCAGTGAAGATTTGGTGTGATTGTCTCACTGGAGACAAAAGATGCCACCCGCTCCGCCGCCTCATATGCGCCATTTATCATGCAAACTGCAATAAGACGGCGGATATGGAGCGATATTACATTGCTGCCGTTTCCAGTCTGAACCGTCCAACCTATAATACTGGAGGAGGAACATTTCTCAGGATCCTTCAGATATCCTCCTCTACCTAGTTCAGGCTGACGAGACCGCAAAACCGATGACTACATTTTACGGAGACCCAATGGTAGCAGCAGCCTGGAGCACGCGCCGCGGGTTCAGGGATTAGCAAGGCCGGGGTCCTGGAATCAAATTCCCACCCCAGATTATCTGCACAGGAAGCTCTCCCTGTGTTGTGCGAATTTCCTCCAACCACCCCAAAAACATATCGAAAGGTTAAAGGGGTTGTAAACCGGTGTTGCGCCATATAGTGTCCGGCCATCATATAGTGTCCGCGCCGTACTGTGCATGCGCAGTACGGAGCAGATGAAGCTTCGGAAAATCTCCGAAGCTGAACGGCGCCTGCGCCGTGAGTGGAGGTGGTAGTCCCACCATCCAAACGGACACAGGGTTGTGAATATTAGAGGGCCACTCACTTGGCTCGCCACGCTTCGGGCTCGGCCTCGCTGCGCTCGGCTCTTTTATATTCCTACTCTATGTCCACTTGGATAGTGGGGATAGAACCTGGACTCACGGCGCAGACGCCGTTCATCCTCGGCAATTTTCGGAATCTGTGTTGGTGTGTACTGCGCATGCGCAGTACGCAGCGGACACTATCGGATGGAGGACCTTATATGATAAGACACCGGCTCTCGCCGCTCTTCCCTGCATTAGATAACCAACCCCCTAGGAGGGGCGTTCTCCCGAGTCATTCATTCGGCATCCATAGTCATTGGGCGTCCAATGACCCGGGCCCTCCGTCGCCCGGGTCATTGGATTTGATTAAAAGCAACAGGAGCCAATGGCTGCACTGCTATCAATCCACCCAATCAGGACCAAAAACACCGGCTTTTGCTGGTGTGCTCATCCCCGGGACGTGATAGAGGGGGTACAGGTAAGTAAAACGGGGGATGGATTGGCGCAGCCATTGGCTCCCGTTGCTGTCAATCAAATCCAATGATGGGGTGCCGGGGAGGGGGGGGGGGGGTGTCCCGAGACATACATTCGGCTTCTATGGACGCCGAAAGATTCGGGAGCGCGCCCCTCCTAGGCGGTTATCTAATGCAGGGAAGAGCCGCGAGAGCTGCCGAGGGACCCCAGAAGAGGAGGATCGGGGCCACTCTGTGCAAAACAAGCTGCACAGTGGAGGCAAGTATGACATGTTTGTTATTTTTTTTTAAAAAGTGTCACTTTAACTGCAAACCGCCCTTCCTTCATTGATGTGATCATCACCATTATCTTATATATTGACTATGACGACAGTTCCTTTTTTGCTACTTTATAATATTTTTTTTATTGTTACCTTCAGGCCTCATGCACACTATTGTACTGGACATTATAAAAACGTTTAAAAAAAACGGCAGTAGCTTTGCAGTGAGTTGAAAAACGCAACAAAAAAAACGCTATTGCAAAAACATTTAGTCGTTTACACAGTAATCAGTGCATTTTTATGGCACGGATCGCTGTATAAAATGTCACCGGTCCCAAAAAAAGTGTCCGATCTGTCCACCGCAATGTCGTAGTCTCGCTAAATATCACAGATCGCTGCCATTACTAGTAAAAAGAAAAAAAAATGCCATAAAACTATCCTCTATTTTGTATTTTTAGCATGACTGCGACATTATGGCGGACAGATCGGACACTTTTGACACTATTTTGGGACCATTGTCATTTATACAGCGATCAGTGCTATAAAAATGCACTGATTACTGTGTAAATGACACTGGCAGTGAAGGGGTTAACCACTAGGGGGTGATCAAGGGGTTAAGTGTGTCCTAGGGAGTGATTATAACTGGGGGGGGGGGGGAGGGTGGGCTTTAACTCACATGACAGCGATCACTGCTCCCGATTACAGGGAGCAGCGATCTCTGTCATGTCACTAGGCAGAACGGAAGAAATAGGCACTTGAACATTCTGTGGCTCTGTGACACGATCGTCGAGAGACCGGCGGACATCGAGTCTTAGCGGTCCCGCGGGCATGGTCAACCTGTACGCCCGCTAGCCCCGCCAATTAAAGGGGACATACAGGTACGTCCATTTGCCATTGTGCCGATGTATATCGGCGTGCAGCAGTTGGCAAATAGTTAAGGGGCAAATCCTTGAAGGCTGAAGTGGTTAATTGGAGATTTGGAGGAGTTGCTGTTCTGACACAACAGCGGTTAGCGTGGCGTACACTCCGGTACACAAAGAGTTTGCTGTTTTGACAGAACAGCGGCTAAGGGGGAAAAAAGTTGTCCCTCACATGGGGGCGGCCATTTTGTTGGTTGGTGTACACTCCGGTACACAAAGAGTTTGCTGTTTTGACAGAACAGCGGCTAAGGGGCAAAAAGTTGTCCCTCACATGGGGGCAGCCATTTTGTTGGACAGTATCAGGCGGACTAACAATGTCCGCTCAGAATATCGTGTAGCGGAAGGTATACGGTTGCTGGTGTTGTGTGAATACAGCAACTCGTCCGAAAATTTCCAATTTCTGATGGTTTACAGGAAGTGATGTGATTGGAGATCTCGATGAATTGGCTATTTTGACAGAACATCGGTACAACCGTGCAAGACTTAAGGGGGGAAGGGGGGGGGGCAGACGGAGGAGTTAATGACAGGTCCACTTAAAAAGCAGCAATCCACCACAAGCAATCAGTGTTTGCCGGTCACCAGTCTGGACGCAGTAAACTGGGATCTGATAGGCTGCCCTGTGAAGGACGCATTGTCGGTAAACGAGGAAAATAAAACACCATTTCTAATGAAGATTTGAGTGAAAACATTCCTGGTGCAGGTGGAGGAAGATGCTGTAATGAAGCTTTTATTTAATTACAGTATCAGCCGGCTTACATACGCCGTGCGTGGATTTTGCTTTCATTTCACGAGTCATAAAACAGTAGTTACCGGCTGTCATTATGTCAGATGCGCGCACGCTTCCTCTTCTGACGAGGAAAACAGCCGCAGCGAAAAAAAAGAAAAACAATAAAAAAAAATTTTTTTTAAATAGTTTTCCTCCGTGATTACACGCGGTTTGAGATTTATCGTCCAACCGGAAGGGAGTTCTACCTAGCCAGTCCATCCTATAAAATCCCACCCGATGGAGAGAACGCACACGCCGGAGGGTCTGACCAATCACGGCGCTTGTGATGAAGCCGGCGTCACTTCCGTTGTTTGTCATTGCTGGAACTCCAAGACGTCTGTTCTCCGGGCCGAGAGTAAAAACAACATTAAATGCAATTATGTATTCATTTAAAATAATATATATATATATATATATATATTTATATTACCCCCCCCCCCCTTTTTTTTTCTCCCTCTCTTTAAAACGAAAACAAACACATTTTTCGGCAGTTCACATGTCACAGAACACACTCGCTCACTGTGTTCATTCATAACTGAAGCATAATAAACTGTGTTTACTATACTTCGGTTTATGAATGAACAGGAAGCCGCTCAGCACAGAGCACTGCCCATTCATTCACTGCCCGGTGCAGCTGAGGTGTTTGAATTTTGGGGTGCACACACCTATGAATCCAGCGCCGCCTTCACCAGGGCCGGTCATTCGCTGATCTCCTGATCCCCAGAGCCACCTGGCTGTGACTTGCAAGTGTTTCATAGCCCCCCCCCCCCCCCCCCCCACTGTGAATTGCGGAGGCGCGCTGCGCTTTCAGACTGGTCCTGCTGCCTCCTGGGACATGTGACGTGTTGTGACGCATGATGTGACAGGGGGGTATGAACTTTGAGCCCAGGCAAGAAATTATTATTATTATTATACAGGTTTTATATAGCGCCAACAGTTTGCTCAGCGCTTTACAACACGAGGGCAGACTTTACAGTTACATTACAATTTGGTACAAGAGGAATCAGAGGGCCCTGCTCGTTAGAGCTTACAATCTAAAAGAAATGTGGAGGTAACAGCGAGTACCTGTCAGCAGATCACTGCAGCAGGCCAAAGTTCCTCCGCAGGGTGGGGAAGATAGTTGGGGGACCCTCAGTAAGATGGTCGGCCATAGACTAATGGGGCCTTATTTATAATGATCAACGGTTATTCTTCAGCTTCCCATCATAAGGAATGATGTCGGTTTTAATAGCAGGAATACACGGTTAGAAAATCGACCGATCGCTTAACCGCAGACCAACGAAACAGCGCCGTTGGTCGAAATTGTCGCCAACATTAACCAGTCAAAAAAAAAATAATTCTTTAAAAGAGCAATCGATTTCATACGTAGTGCTGACATCTCACATACACGCGGGATCGTCTACTAGCTCCGCTCATGCGTGACCATGTTCAAGAGATGTTTTTTACGAACGACCTTCCCACCAACGAATATTATATCACTCATTCGCAAACGATATGACACCATTTTTCCCTTATTTTTTTAAACCGTTCTTTTCCGTTCACAATATCGATATCGGGTACTACTTTCATCGGCATCAACAAGTAGAAAATCCTGCCGGTCGTTCGCAGAACACAAATTTTTGCCCCAATTTTCTTATCGTGCATTTCTGCCGTTAGGCTCGTACACGCTATAATGCCGCGTACACACGAACGGATTTCTCGTCGGAAAAAGATATGCCGGCTTTTCCGACGGGACTCCGCTCAAGTTTGCCTTGCATATACACCGTCGCGCAAAAGTTCGCTGATATTACAACCGTCAAGAACGCAGTGACGTACAACACTACGACGAGCCGGAGAAAATGAAGTTCAATGCTTCCGAACATGCGTCGAATTGTTTTTCCGAGCATGGGTCGAATTGTTTTTCCGAGCATGCGTAGGAATTTTGCCCTGTCGGAATTGCCGCAGGCGATCGCATTTTCGTTTAGGAATTCTTCCCGACCGAAAAATTGAGAGCATGCTCTCAAATCTTTTGCTGGCTGGAATTCTGCCAGCAAAAGACCGATGGAGCGTACACACGGTCGCATTTTCCGACGAAAAACTCATCTGTCTTTTGCGGGCCAAAATTTTTGATCGTGTGTACGCGGCATAAGTAAATCAGGCAAACATTTTCGCCCCAAAGAATCACTTTTTTTTACAGATTTTTTTATCAGTTGTCTGAAGCAGCTTTATAAATAGGCGAATAAATAAAATTCCTATGAAAAAAAGAAAACAATGTATCATTTTCTATTTTAAATGTATAACTCGTCCTCTTAGCTTTCTTATAATGTGAATGGCGTCTCTTTCTGTAGCGGAGTGCAGAATCCTGACACGCTAAACTGCCGAGTGACGAGAGATTAACACGCGCCCGGGCTCGGCAGCCATTAGTGCCGCATTTCCAACGCCTGGTTATTTATGTGAATGGTAATGGGGAATTAAGCATGCACATAGATAATATTCGTACAGCCCCGGGCAAAAACAAGAAATCTCACTCAGCTCATGGAGTGACACGTATGAGAATATAGGAGATGGCGGTACAGCTGGAATACGGTATACGCGGCGCATGTTGAAAAAGCGTTTTGTTTCGGGAGAACGAGTTCACCAGGATGAACCCGTACCAAGTACTCATAGCCCAATCCGCTAACATTGGGCTTTCCGAAATTAAACTTTGGGCACAAAAACTTAAACCAAAAAAAGTTTTTTTTTTGGTGGCTTAAAATATTAAATCCCCCCCCCCCCCCCACAGTTTTTAATTACTTTCAGCAGCTGATTTAATCACTTACAGAGTATGCAGCTTCCTCACCTTAATCCTTCCCTATGTTTCAGTGTAAGCCGGTGCAAGGATCACTGCCCCAGGATTCCTGTGCCAGGGCGGCTCTTTTCTCTTGCAGCTTCCTACGGAGCCACCCTTGCATGCAGGGACTAGAGTTGCGCCTCTCACACCAAAAGATATTGATGTTGTGTCTTTCTCATCAAAACAAACACACAGCCCCATATCCTAGGGTGGCAAGGCACCAGGGGCGGCCCATGCATTATGGGCACTGCCCTCCCCCCCCAACACCTCCACTGCCCTCCCTATCCATGTGCCCAGCCCATTTTAGGATGCCAGACACATGCATTACTATGGCAGGGATAGGCGGGGGTGTGTATTTTGAAGCACATGATTAGAGCCGGAGGCTCTAATAGACTTCAAAATAGGGTGGGCACGGGGCGCAGAGCACTGCATTCCGATCCCACCCTGTTGTGTGACGGTAGCAAATTAACTTTTGCTATGTTCACACTAACATTCCTGCCCGCCAACTACGAGGCAGGTCAGTGAGACCTGTCTCTCGATTGGCCAAAACATCAGGCGATTCTATTGGATGCCTAGCTTTGGAGGAACAGGGCTGCGGGAGCAGCAGACACCGGAGCCGATTCCTGCATCCCATCCCGGAAGAGGACACCGCAACCTGCCATCCCTAGATCGGGTAGGTGCCACAATGGCATCCTCCCCCGGGGAAGGGGTTTGATGCGAGTGTCACACCGCGGTCCGCAAGGGAGGGAAGTGGCTGGTGTGTCACGCTGCAGTCTTTCCCGGGGGTGGGGGTAGGATGCTGCTGTCAGTGCTGCCCCCCCACCCAAAGAAAAATCCACCAGCCACCACTGCAAGGCACTGCCCCACTCCTTCCTCCTCCAAGCGAACAAACTGAATGCAGACTGCATTATCCACTGTTAAAGCGAATCTTCACCCTCCCAAAGAAGTTCCCGCCTCTCCACCCCTCCTTTCTTCCTCTGGTTTTTATTTTCTCTTTTATATGCGTATTTTTTTTTTCTACAGAAAGTCCACCCCGCCTCCCCATGCACATCACTCACCTTAGGCAAATTCTGCGCACACTGCCCGCCGTGCCTCCTGGGATATGTACCTCACATATCCCAGGACTCATAGGCTTTCATTGAAGAACAAGGGAAGGGGACGGGCCTATCGTCGTGTCATCGACCCGGAAGGCATCTCAATGACGTCAGATGGAGCATGGCGGCGTAGGGCGGAGCTGTGGCCGGCATGAGGTGATCTCAGTGGGTCAACACTGGATCCACTGGAATTGGGGAGGTTGGCCGGAGTCCCTCTTTAACATGATCCTGTGAAGACTGGAAGTTCAGGGAAGCAGCACTGAGAAAGCAGGATCCAGCGGTATTGAATTTTGTTAACTGTAGTTTCTAGGGTAAGAATTTTAACAAATAGTTACCTGGAGAATGTTAATTTTATTGTACTTTTATGTATTATGCCGCATACACACGACTGGTCTTTCCATCAGAATAAACTCTGACAGTGTTTCTTACGGAGTTCCATTGAAACAGACTTGCCTACACACGATCACACCAAAATCCCTTTGTTTAGAATGCGATGACGTACGACGGGACTAGAAAAGGAAGTTCAATAGCCAGTAGCCAATAGCTGCCCTTGCGTCGTTTTTGGTCCGTCGGACCTGCACACAGACGAACGGATTTCCCGATAGGAATGGATTCCGTCGGAAAGATTTAAAACATGTTCTATTTCTACGTCCATCTGTTTTTTTTTTTTTTAAAGTCAGATGAAGTCCACACACAATTGGAATATCCGATGAAATGATTCCGTCTGACTTTTTCTGCCGGAAAGTCCGGTCATGTGTACGCGGCATTAAAACGCTGAGGGTTTAATACTACTTTATGATATCTTTTAAAGGATGCAGAATGACCCCCAGTTCAGCAAGCAAGGCATAAACATTTCTCATAGGGTACAACGGACACTTCAAGAGTCTGCATGGGCCCAATGAAACAGGGGATGGATACTCTGTACAAACTTTATTGTGTCCCCATTCACCTATATAAATCAGAAAGCAGCCGTGAAGATGGAGCCGAGCTGTAGAACATCTGAACCGCCTCCATGATGGAGGTCGCCATGGCCAGATGTTGCGAGGCGCAGAGGAAATACACGCGCCATCACTGAACATCGTCAGCAACACCTGGCGTGGACGGCAGGGGGGACGTAACATGTGAGTGGGCCGTGAATACAAAGACTCCGGCGATGCCGGCATTAATTAGGCAGCGAGCACCGGCAGCTGTGTCTGTACAATTACCTACGCCGCCAAGCACCTCATTATTTATTCAAATAAATAGAAGCCTAATGATGTAAACAGTTCTACGTGTGCAGCGGGCTCTCCCGCAGCGAGGGGCAGGAAGCTAATGGCCGTTTTAAATGACATTTAAGAGTACGGTTTTCTTCTTTTAAAACAAAAGCAGAACTAACCCTTCCTGGTCCACTGTGCCTAATGACAATGCTCAAGAGGTCAGGGGCCCATACTGCAAGAGCAGCCATAGGGGCCTGCACAACCTATCATCTCTTATGCCGCGTACACACGGTCGGAATTCTCGTTGGAAAAAGCTCTGGCGGCTTTCCCGACGGAATTCCGATGGAATTCGGCTCAAGCTGTCTTGCCTACACACGGACACATCAAATTCCGATTATTCATAACGTGGTGATGTACAACACGTACGACGTGACTAGAAAAAGGAAGTTCAATAGCCAGTAGCCAATAGCTTCCGTCTCGTAGTTGAATCTGAACTTGCATGATTTTTGGCGTGTCGGAATTGCATACACACGATCGGAATTTACCGATAGAAAGTTTTTCCGTCGGGAAAATTGAGAACATGCTATCAATTTTTGGCTGGCGGAAATTCGGACAGCTAAATTCCGATGGAGCCTACACACAGTCACATTTTCCGATGAAAAGCTCTCATCGGTCTTTTTCTGGCCGGAATTCCGATCATGTGTACGCGGCATTAGAGAGAAACCTATGGAGGGTTTTGGTGAGGGTACACAATCTTGAGAAAGGGTTGTAATGGTTACCTTTGAGTGACTGTTATAATTTTGCCTGCTTGCTGTCTCATATTTTAAGTTACTGTAATTCATATACAAAACTTGAAATGCTTCCTCTAGTGGACGTCTGCATAGCAAAAGAATGCCCAACTTCCCAGTGCAATACTTGGGCAAGGATCATGCCACTAATAGTCATTGGGTGCGTTTATAAGTAGTCCGTGCCCTTGCTGATTCGATGGCCCAATGCAATACTCCGGAAAGGGAGCACGCCAATAACAGCCAGTGGGTTTCTACAAACGGTCAATCTACTCCTTCAGTTCAAAAGAAGAAAGGCCCAATGCAATACTCAAGCAAAGATCACAACAGCAATGGCCATTCAAAGTCTATAAACAGTCAAAGTTCTTCCCCCGATTTAATGACCCAACCTAATACTTGGGCAAAAGTCACGCCATTATTGGCCATTGGGCATCCATAAATAGCCCTCCTCAGATTCAGTGGTCTAACACAGCCTTTCTCAACCTTTTCAACACAGAGGAACCCTTGAAATAATGTTCCAATCTCTGGGAACCCCCGCTAAAAATGACTATATCTACAACTCATGATACATTAGTGTGATGGTCATTGGGAAGAATTCTTTCCTTACAGATAGCTAAAAAAGAACAATGGTGTCAGTGGGAACTTATCAGAGAGATAGAAATTGTTCATTGCTCAAGGAACCCCTAGCAACCTGTGGAGGAACCCTAGAGTCCCATTGAACCCTGGTCTAACACAACACTTGGGTAGAGATCAGGGTGCTATAAAAATCCCTCCCCTAAATTAACCATTGGGTGTCTATATACAGTCAAAGCCCAAATTCTATTCAATGGTCTAACACAATACTTGGGCAAGGATCACTGTACTAATGCCCAGTAGGTGTCTAGAAACAACCCTCCCCTGACTCAATGGCCCAACATGGTACTTTGGCAAGGATCACGGCATCATTAAAAAGTCCAAGATCTCCTCCAATTCAATGGTCCAATGCAACACTTTGGCAAAGTCAATATCATAGTAGTACCTTTGTTTGGTGGTTATAAACAGTCAAAGCCCTTCTGTGATTTAATGTTCCTAACCCAATACCTGGGTGAGGGTTATTGGCAGCTGGAAATGTATAAATAGTCCAAGCCTCCTCCAATTTAATGGCCAAACCCAATACTTGGGCAAAGGTCACACCATTAATGTCCATTGGATTCCCAGTCAAAGTCAAAGCCCTCCTGTGATTCAGGGTCCCCAATCCTATACTTGAGGAAAGGTTAATGGCCATTGGATGTCTGTAAATAGTCCAAGCGCGCATTGATATCAGTGGCCCAAACCATTATTTTGGCAAGGATCATGGCATTAAAGGCCATTGGACATCAATAAAAAGTCCAGGCCCTCCTTCAATTTAATGGTTCACCGCAAACTTGGGCAAGAAACATGGTAGTAACTTTGTTGGGTGTCTATAAACAGTCAAAGCCCTTCCTGGGTGTAGGTTAAGTTGATTGTCTATAAATAGTACAAGCCCTCCTCTAATTTAATGGCCAAACCCAATACTTGGGCAAAGGTCACACCATTAACGTCCATTGGATGTCTATAAACAGTCAAAGCCCTCTTCTGATTCAATGGCCCAACCCAATACTTGGGTAAAGATCACAACGTTAATGGTCATTGGAGGTCTATAAAATTCTTCACTAAGTATCAAACCACTAGTGGCTGCCTTAGTGGGCATTACTGGGCGCTATCGAAATTGGAGGATGATATTGGTAATGCAGGCAATACATGAGCAGATATCAATCTATTAAAGATGCCCCTTCCTATAGGGGCAATACAAGCAACTAATGCACCCATACCTCCAGCACTGAAAGATTTAATCCCCCTGTGAAGGCCTCGTCTTTGGCCTGAATTGCCTCCTTGCTCTACATGCTGCTCCTAGTTTTGTCCAAAGAAAACACGCCGCGTTAAGTGCTATACATAAAAATGGACGGCCAGTTATATGTCAAGCAAGCGTATTTATTTGCGTTGGAAGAAGAGGTGTCTGCAGACCACTCCAGGTCTGCCTCATAAATCGAATTCCTGAACGAACGTCAATGCTGGATGTCAACTCAAAGGCCTTCCATTACATCAGCCGCCGATTATCCTAAGCAAGCGCCAAGCAAAATAATCTGTGTAAATCAAACTCGGGCCGTAAATCCAGAATGATGCCATGGCAGCGGCAGGCGATGTGAGAGAGGATGGACAACTTTCTGCGTCTGTTTCTACACGCCCCCCCCCCCCTCCCTATGCTGGATTATTCCCTTTCTATAGGAAAGGTAAATATTGGCATCAGCTGGAGATGCCTGGGTGGGGAGGGAGCAGGTGCTGCGAGTGAACGGCCCAATGAAATTACAGCGGGCATGTCTGCGCATCCTAATAACTGCCACACATCGGCCTGGATGAAAATGGAGGCCAATCCCGAGGGGGTTTTCCTGCGTCCATCTCTGCCGCCAGCTTCTGAAAACACGGCTGATTAGCTGACCAGCCAGAAGAGAGATCGAACGTGTGTGACTCCGGAGAGAAACCGATTTCCTCTCCTAGATTAGAGACGCATGTAATCAGACAGCAACGCATCCTATCAGGTCACTGACATGCCAGTCCCGGTTGAGTGGTTGGGGATGAACGGTTCGCATTTACTAATAATAGTATAATAATAATTATAAAAATCCAAAGATCTGTGGGGGATGAAAACAGTCTACATCACGCCCGAGCACCGGGGGGCTTCGGCCTGCTGGAAAAGCCGGATAAACAAACGCTCAATGGATTCTACCAGATGATAGAATACACAATACAGCCTTCCTCTCGGGTTCCTTATCAACACGCACTGTTGCATTCCTACCGGATACATTGCTGCTGCTTTCCTCACAAGATTGTGCTGGATGCATTGTTGCTCCATGGAAGGATAGCGTTAACCTGGTGCTGCCCACGTAACACATACAGTATGGGCACCAGCAAAAAAAGGACGGCTTTAACACCCACGCGCTGCATAGATACATCACCGGACGGCCAATGTTTCTGTGCAGAGACCGATCAAAGACAGCTCTTGGTCTCCACTACAAATCGGTTATATGCTCAACTTTGACAGCCAATCACAGTGGTCACATGATTGCCAATCCTTCATGCCCCCCCCCCCCCCCGGCACATTAATAACCTTGCCACAGCTTGCCTACCGGGCACTTTCACCCCCTTCCTGCCCAGGCCAATTTTCAGCCTTCAGCGCTGATGAGGAGACACCGATGGGCACTGACAAGGAGACACTGATGAGTCTGCACTGATAGGAGGCACTGATGAGGAGACACTGATGGGCACTGATGAGTCTGCAATGATGAGTCTGCACTGATAGGAGGCACTGATGAGTCTGCACTGATGAGGCGACACTGATAGGCACTGACAAGAATACACTGATGAGTCTGCATTGATAGGAGGCACTGATGAGAAGACACCAATGGGCACAGACGAGAAGAAACTGATGAGTCTGCACTGATGGGCACTGATAGGCAGCACTGATGGGCACTGACTGGAAGCACTAATGGATACTGACTGGCAGCACCAATGGACACTGACTGGCAGCACCAATGGACACTGACTGGCAGCACCAATGGACACTGACTGGCAGCACCAATGGACACTGACTGGCAGCACCAATGGACACTGACTGGCAGCACCAATGGACACTAATTGGCAGCAGTAATGGACGCTGATTGGCAGCACTAATGGGTGCTGATTGGCCGCACTGATATTGCAGCCATTTCCTGTCTCTATGCACTCAAGTTATGGCTGCATGGCATTTCTCAAGGTGGGTTTCCTGATGGTGACTACAGTGTGCCATGCCTACATTATCTGCATTGAAGCAGCCACTTGTAGTCTCCATCAGAAGCCTGTGTGACAGGGTGACAATGTAGGAGAGTAACTGGGAGACAAGACGGACTGTTGTCACCTTGTAGAAGGAAGTACAAGAACACAGATCACCAGCAATTGATTTTAACAAGAGCTGGAAATTTAAAAAAGATTGAAAATATACTTTGAAATACAATTGACTTGTACAGATTATATGAGACAGTAGGCACCTGAGTCCTGGATCGGTTTCTCTGTCCTGGGCCACATACAGCCTTATGTTGTTACCTGCTGAGGAAACAATGGAAATGAAGATGCCTTTGGCATTGGCTGCAGCATACATTCGGGAATCGGCGTTTCCTGCAGGCCCTGAGCCATCGACACCCTTTTTCTGGCAGTAATGGGCAGTCAGTAGGCATCAGAATATACACCATAGGCCTTTTTTTACCACCCTGGCAGCAACAACTCCTCTACAGAGGACAGCTGACACACCAGGAGCTCGGCCAACATAATTCTGCCAGGGCCATCCACCAAGAGCGAGGCCGTGCCATTCCACATACTACAGGGGCTCCTCAGAGTTCAGCACTGCTGAACCTTTTAGCTTAATAATTAATAAATATTAATAAATAAATCAGCAAAGCCCAGAATACTCCAAACAAAACCCGACTTTATATAATCCAGCCAATTACATCAATAACAGATGTGCCCATTATAAAAGGTTCCTATGGTCACTGTGCTAACGTTCACTAGGTCTGCACACCCGCTGTGCCCATTATGAGGGGTTCCCACCATCCCTGTGCCAAGTTCCGGGTCTGTACACCTGCTCTGCCCATTATGAGGGGTTGCCACCATCCTTGTGCTGAGTTCCAGGACCTGTGCACCTGCTGTGCCCATTATGAGGGGTTCCCACCATCCCTGTGCTGAGTTCCCAGGTCTGTACACCCGCTGCACCCATTAATTACAGGTTCCCACCGTTCCTGTGCTGAGTTACTGGGTCTGTACACCTGCTGTGCCCATTATGAGGGGTTGCCACCATCCTTGTGCTGAGTTCCAGACCTGTGCACCTGCTGTGCCCATTGTGAGGGGTTCCCACCATCCCTGTGCTGAGTTCCCAGGTCTGTACACCCGCTGCACCCATTAATTACAGGTTCCCACCGTTCCTGTGCTGAGTTACTGGGTCTGTACACCAGCTGTGCCCATTATGAGGGGATCCCACCATCCCTGTGCAAAGTTCCCGGGTCTGTACACCTGCTGTGCCCATTGTGAGGGGATCCCACCATCCCTGTGCTAAGTTCTTGGGTCTTTACACCCGCTGTGCCCATTATGAGGGGTTCCCACCATCCCTATGCTGAGTTCTCATGTCTGTACCCCTGATGTGCCCATTATGAGGGGTTCCCACCATCCCTTTGCTGAGTTCTGGGGTCTGTACACCTGATATGCCTGTTATGAGGGATTCCCACCATCCCTGTGCAGAGTTCCCGAGTCTGTACACCCGCTGTGCCCATTATGAGGGGTTCCCACCATCCCTATGCTGAGTTCTCATGTCTGTAACCCTGATGTGCCCATTATGAGGGGTTCCCACCATCCCTGCACAGTTCCCAGGTCTGTACACCTGCTGTGCTCTTATTGTTCTTGCGTAATTTTTTTGTATTTTATATTAATGTAACAGAAGGAGCCGTAGCACCCAAAGTTGAGCCAGAACACCCCATAACTCCCAGGTGTTTAGGAGCCACCCGAGTCACTTTAGCAATGTCGGGCCCTTTAACATTCAGACAGGAACTGGTACAAATGACACGACCGTCGTCATGAAGTCCATCTGCAACTTTTATATCATCCCACAGAACTCATCACCAGAGGTGGAACCCTGACGTGTTTATCACACATTCCTCCATTCACATGTGGTCTGTCCAACCCCTGCCCTCCTCCTCCTGATATATAGACAGTGCTGAAGGGCACAGATTCCCTGGGACTGGCAGAAGCAATGTATTCAGAGGGAGTTGTAGGGAAAATGGGATTTATCAGCCAACACATTAAAGCCGTTGAAGGGTGAAAACTCCTGTGAAATACAGAGTGACGCCAAACATGTGAAGTCCCACCCGTAATGGAGACTTCTGTTCTGTGTTATTAGCTGGCAGTTGCGTTCCTCCGATCGGCGGGGCGAACACCAAATAAAAGAAATCCATATTAGGAGTCGCTGGAACATTCTGTGGGAGGGATGCTTAGCTGGCGGTTTTATTTTGGTACATTAAAGAGAGGGAATCGCACAAAACTGACAGACGCGACAATCCCCTCTCTGGATTTGCCACATATGCTGCGCAGGCATTGCGTGCAGCAAAAGACTCGCCTTAAAGGGACCCCGTTACCCATTTCTACATTTTTCTTCCAATTGCAAAACTTGTTATGTGGAGA
The DNA here is from genome assembly GCF_037356315.1 of Lithobates pipiens. Classification (NCBI taxonomy): domain Eukaryota; kingdom Metazoa; phylum Chordata; class Amphibia; order Anura; family Ranidae; genus Lithobates; species Lithobates pipiens. Next base: position 328,975,444 of record NW_027507785.1, on the reverse strand, counting down.
AGACTGGACCAGGATGACACCACCAGAGTCTGCCCCTTTAAGAAAGCAATAGAAGCCCCCCCCCCCCCCCCCGTATCTCTATCCCTGCAGCAGAAACAGACTCCTCCTTGTGGCTGGGCAGTGTAATTGTAGCAATTTAATACTCTGAAAACTTTGTAATAAAGTATCTTTTGATGTGGCTTTATATTTTTCCCATGCTCGTAAGATTATATTTCACACGCAGAGAACTGCTGAGAATTACTTTCTGTATATGTGGGAATTTGGCCAACATCCTGAAGAACGTTTGCTGAGATAAGACCAACAGGTCCCACATACAGTCCTGAGCAGGGTGCCTGACCCGCATTTAGAGAGAGAAACAGAAAGCCACAGCGGCCTCCTATCATCAGACTGCATTCCGGGCACCTTGAATAGCACTTAAAGAGGAAGTAAACCCTGATGGGTGTTACTTCCTCTTTGATTCCCTGCAAAGGTAAAGCATAATGGACTACTATGCATCGCATCGCATCGCATAGTAGTCCATTATGTGTCACTTACCTGACACAGGAGCCAGCAAAGTCACCGCTGTCCCCTGTAGTCCGGCGCATCCATCTTCTCGGTGGGTCTCGCCGCTCTGCTGCTGTCATTCGGCGAAGCCGCGATGACGTCACTTCCACGCATGCGCACGGGAGCTGCCACGCGCGGCATATCGCCGTTGATGGGTGCCGCGCTCAGTGCGTCTTTCGGCAAATATCTCCTAAACCGTGTAGGTTAAGGAGATATTTCTTGGACCTACAGGTAAGCCTTAATCTAGGCTTACCTGTAGGTCAAAGTGTGTTGTAAGGCCGCGTACACACGCGGGGACTGTTCGCTCAACTTTGTTCGTCAAACAGTTTCAGCGGACAGTCCGCTCAAAATTAGCATGGACGGACTTGGCCACACACGACGAACGAACAGTCCGCTGAAACTTGCGCGATGACGTGAACGGCACGTACGACGGGACGAAAAATACGACGTCCTATACACTGCAATACAACCTTCGGCGTGTAAATTCTTTCTGAGCATGCGCGGAACTTAGTTTGACGAACAAGCCTACACACGAGGGGACTGTCCGCTGAAACAAAGTTTCAGCGGACAGTTTTTCGGAAATTCCGAAAAACTTTGTTCAGCAGACTGTTCGCTGAAACTGTCCGCTGAAAGCCCACACACGGGCGGACTGTCCGCCGAAACACTGTTCAGCGGACAAAGTTGAGCGAACAGTCCCCGCGTGTGTACGCGGCCTAAGGGTTTACAACCACTTTAAAGAGGAACTGCAGTCCGCTTACATAATTTGTAATAAAAACATCTTCGCCATTCCGAAGCTTCCCTCCAACCACTTTGCATATTATTTTATATATCCTGTGATTCCGTACTTGCCAAATATGCTGCAGAAATCTCCCTCCACTGAGTCTGGGCTGCAGCCATTTTAACTGTGGGCAGCTGAAGCTGCTGCCTGTTCACTTCCTGGATTTACACAAACACACACCTCCAGCTCTGCAGCTCTCATTGGCACTCTTATGACTCCCCCACCTCCCTCCCTTGCAAACTCTCACTAGAGTGAGAGAGAGAGAGAGCTGTGCATGATGTCATAAGCCTAGGCTAATGACCAGACAAGAAACAGGAAGTGGGCTGTATAAGGGATTTTTACTGGCAGAAAGAAAAAAATGTTTTACTATCCAAAGGTAAAATGACAACAAATTAATTAATCTATTGGATGAATTAGATGGACTTGTGCCTTTTTTCAATCTAACTATGTAAGTTTACAATAGACAAAAGTTTCATTATTAAGAAAGGCTTTTTTCTGAACGCCAGAAATTTGCGTTCAAAGTGCCGTTTTTCACCGCCAAAAAATGGCAAACGCTGATAAACGCTCATAAACGCTATTAAAAGCCCATAAACATGCGTTAATTAGTGTACGGCATTCTATTTTTCAATGAATTGTGGGAGTTTGGAATGAACTGGGATTTTTGGAGCGTCCTCTGTGTATTTTGTATTGAAAAAGCCCATAAACGCTAATACAAAACACTGTTAAAAGCACATTTTTCAACTAGCGTTTTATGCCAGCAATCTGGCGTCCAGAAAAATCTTTTTTGAGCTTCAGTGTGCATGGAGCCTTATGCTCCGTATACACAATCAGAGTTTTGGTCGAAAAAATAATAGATGGTTTTTCCGACAGAATTACGCTCAAACTTGGCTTGCATACACAGTCACACAAAAAGTTCTCGGAAATTTCGACCGTCAAGAACGTGGTGACGTACAATACTACAACAAGCCGAGAAAATGAAGTTCAATGCTTCCGAGCATGCGTCGAATTGTTTCCGAGCATGCGTAGGAATTTTGCGCGTTGGAATTTTTCCGATCGGAACTTCTTCCGTCGGGAAAATAGAGAACCTGCTCTCAATCTTTTGCTGGCGGGAATTCTGCCAGCAAAAGTCCGATGGAGCTTACACGCGGTCGAAATTCCCGACCAAAACCTCACATCGGACTTTTGCTGGCGGAATTTCCGATCGTGTGTACGGGGCATTAGTGATTTTTTTTTTTTTTTTTTTTATGAAACCTGAATGTAAGAGAAACAACAACAAGGGCAGATTTTAAAGATGGAAAGTTGAACAAAAATTACTGGAGTTCCGCTTTAAAGTGATACTAATCACACCCTGTTTAATTTGCATTGTCCCTTCTATTTCTGTATGTGGATGACGGCACTACAATTATTTTAATAAAAAAATAATAATAATTTGAAAGCACTTTTTCCTATTCGATATCCAGCTGTCACATGACCCGGCTCTCTCCCAGACTGTCTGCAGGGAAACATAAGCAGGAGGCGCTTCTAGTCCTCTGCTGCTGGTCACATGTTAAAAAAAAACAAAAACAAAAAAACAGCCTTTGGAATACAAAAAAAATAAATAAAAATTATCAATGAACTGTTTTAAATTGTCATACAAATATATATTTGAAATTCATTCTTTATTATTTTGTGGAAATAACATGGTGTGGGTGGGAAGATTTCTGCCAGTCACAGGCTGTGTTAGGCCCCTCCAGTCTGTGTTTTAGAATAAGAGGGAGGAGAAGCTTCTGTTAAGCTACATGTAATATCCCTCCTCCATTGTGTTTAGCTGGTTAGTGGGCTGTCGTTTACCACTGTGTATACGCCCACATGTGTGGCTCTATGGTCACATGGGCTGCTCAGATGTGATAGGGAGGAAATGCTCAGCATAGAAACTCACTGAAAACGGAGCATGTGCAGAGCTGCCACCACAGCTGCAAAATCCCTAGCTGTATTGGGGACATGGACAGCAGGGGGAGATAGAGAGCAGCAGGATCAACCAGGTATTTTTCAGAATATGAGAAGCATGGAATATCCCAGTTAGACCCCTTTCACACTGAGCCACCCCGGGTGTCAGCGGTAAAGCAGCGATATTTTTAGCGCCGATTAACCGTCGTTTTAGGAGCACTATTCGCCCACTAGCGGGGAAGTTTGAACTCCGAAAAGAGGTTAAATCCGCCTGCAAAACGCTGCCGCAGCAGCACTTTGACGCGCGGCATAGCAGCACTGTCCTGTTGTTTTCAATGGGGAGGAGCGGTGCATACAACGCTCCTACACCGCTGCAAAGAAGCTGCTGGGAGGACTTTTTGTGACGCCCTGCCAGCGCAGCGCCCCAGTGGGAAAGTCTCTCTCGGGCTTTCACACTGGGTTTGCAGCTGAGGCTTTTTTCAGAGCTTGAAAAACGCTGCAGTGTGAAAGGGGTCTTATTTATAGTTTCGATGATGTGTGTCTGATGGCACTTTAAGGCATGCTAAAGTGACCTCTCAACCAATGTCATCCTAAGCCCTTTTAACAGACTTTTAAAAAGGAAATTTCAGAGATAGAATAAAGGGGGGGGGGGGTCCCTTTAAGAAGCTGAAGAATCCTCTATCCTTGAAGAGAGAATGTCAAAGCGCTTGAGCCTGCTCGTCCTCACGCCGTTTTAATCACGAACATAATAAGCAGATTCCCCTACAGCTGAGCCAAGGTCTCCTTAATACAACCGACAAGGAAGGTCGTCTAATCAAGAGCAATTTTCTCCATGTTTACATACAGGTTTAATCACACGGGGCACTGCCAACCCCTCCTTCCTTATACCAGCCGAGATCTGCTGAGAAGACAATCTATCTGCGGGACGTCAGAGTCACCTTACCTCACCCCGTCCCGCTACATCCCATCTGATACGGGAGTTCTGAGAGAAATGGCTTTCTAAACTCTATATACATTTTATACACACACAATACAGGCAGAAGTCGGTGAATACCTGACCATCACACCTACTCTATGGCTCTAAAAGTATGTGAACCCGTTTCCAAGTGACAGTTTAGGTGGTTCCGGTGAAGGGTCCAGTGATCCTACAACATACAATGATGTTTTCGACAATTGTGCACTTCCAACCTTGTGACCTAGGATGAGATCCAGGTTTTGGTAGAATGTAGGTTTCAAGGCCCCTCTAGGAGCCTCCTGGGGGCTTTCATGGCCCATTATAAGCCCCCCACATTGAGGGAAAGAGGGCCTTAACCCTAAACTTTGGGACAAAGTGCCTTGCAAGGGTGGGAGAGGCTTCACTCTTTGAAAGGTACCTCCCCAATGTTGAAAGGCTTGTGGTTTGGTACAGGGGGGGGGGGGGCTGCACACACTTGCTGCCACCCCTTTCCTGGCCACCCAGGTTGCATGCCAGGATAAGGTTCTGGTTGAAATTTTAAGGGGGGCACCACACCAAACAGAATATTGGCATGAATTAAAAAGGGGATTAACTCCAGAGATGAAGCAATAATTCTCATGCTCTACAAGACTCTGGTCCGGCCGCACCTGGAGTATGCTGTCCAGTTCTGGGCACCAGTCCTCAGGAAGGATGTACTGGAAATGGAGCGACTACAAAGAAGGGCAACAAAGCTAATAAAGGGTCTGGAGGATATTAGTTATGAGGAAAGGTTGCGAGCACTGAACATAGCATAGCACTGAGCATAGAACATGCTTCAAATCTGTCCAATGGACTAAATTCCTATCGGGAAAACCGTTGTTCTGTATGCTGGCCCGACGGACCAAATATGATGCAAGGGAAGCTACTGGCTATTGAACTTCCTTTCTTAGTCCCGTCTTACGTCATCACGTTCAAAATGAACGGACTGAGTGCGTTCGTGTGTGGCCAAGTCCGTTCGTTTGGAAAGTCCGTCAGAACTCCGCCGCAAGTCCGTTGGGAAGACCGTCGGACCTAGTCTGATGGAAAGTTTGGTCGTGTGTACGTGGCATTACACTTGTGGTCACTGGGAAAAATTAACCCCTTACAGATAGCTAAAAAGATCAATGGTGCCAGTGAGAACTTATCTGAGAGGCAGAAATTGACCATTGCAGTGTTTCTCAACGCCAGTCCTCAAGGCGTCGCAACGGGTCATGTTTTCAGGCTTTTCCATTATTTTGCACAGGTGATTTGATCAGTTTCAGTGCCTTTAGTAATTACCTCAGCCATTTCATCTGAGGGAAATCCTGAAAACATGACCTGTTGGGGCGCCTTGAGGACTGGAGTTGAGAAACACTGGCTCAAGGAACATCTAGCAACTTCTGAAGGAACCCTACGGTTCCCCACGGAACCCTGGTTGAGAATCTCTGCTCTACAAGCTGGAAATCTCTAAATTGGACACGGCTACTACATCGCTATTACACTGATCTCCACTAGGCCGCTTGGCATTTTTCAAAAAATTGCAAACCATTCTCCGATTGGTCGAGACGAAGAGTGTGGTATCCACCTCGTCCAATCTGAAAACACTTTGCATTCACCGAGCAATTGAAAAGCATTCTCTGAATGGTGCCCATGCCAAGCGGCTGACCGCCGGTGTTCACAATGCAGCAGGGCAGCCACTGGGCACAGGACCTGGAAGCTAGTGGAGGTTCCTGGAGTAGCGAGGCCTATTACCATGATTCCCAGCTTCTAAAAGTCTCCTCATACCTATATGGGTTAAAAAGGGGAGTAGAACATGTGCAGAAGTCCTGAGACTAGAACAGACAATTGCTGCGTTTACCATACTCAGCACCAAAATAGGTGCTCATAGGGCAGTTTTATGGAAATCATGTGAAGACGGGAACGCCGACACTTTTATGGAAATCATGTGAAGACGGGAACGCCGGCACTTTTATGGAAATCATGTGAAGACGGGAACGCCGACACTTTTATGGAAATCATGTGAAGGATGGGAACGCCGACACTTTCAATGGACGGCGGTACAAGGAATACCTCTGACTGTCTTCCCTCCCCCTCTACTCAGATGGAGAATTCTTTTTAATATGCTTGAAAAATGGATTCCGCCTCATTTCGGCCGCTCTCCTTCGCTACGGGCTGCAGGTAGATCCATGTTATTGAAAAACCTGATATTGGAAAAACATGATTTGGTACAAACGATATTGCTGCGGGGATACAAGGTGGAGACGGCAGGAAAACTGCCAGTAATTGGGGACATCAATTTGGATGTTAGGCGTATTATGTGAAGACAGTAGCAGGCGGTCTTAAAGGAGAAGGACAGTTTTAGACGTTTTAGGGGGTTTAGTGGTATCGTTATGTGATCTGTGTGTTCTCTTCAATAAAATTAGAATTGTGACCACAAACACATCCAAACTGAATACATTCCTGACATGTCACAATATACAGCAACCAGGTGCGGACTGACCATTCGGCCACTCCCCGAGGGCCCCAGGCCACTAGGGGGCCCCATCAGGGTTGCCAGTAAAACCAGGGACAGTATGTAAAAATCCTTTTTTTTTTACATTTGTCTCTTACCAACATCCTTTTGGTCTAAAAATCATGAGATTATAGCTGCCCCACCTCTCCAGTACCTTCTCAGCCAATAGAAACATGTCTGTGTATACCGTGTGATTGTATACTGTGTGTGTGTGTGTGTGTGTGTGTGTGTGTGTGTGTGTGTGTGTATACTGTGTGGCCCCATAATCTCTGATTGCCTGGGGGCCCCATAATCTCCTATTGCCCGGGGGCCCCATGAGTTGTCAGTCCACCCCTGACAGCAAAAGTACCTTTTTTTTTTTTTTTTTAAAGCTTCACCTTAAAAAGCCATCTTCGAGCTCCAGTCAGTGACTTTGCTTAGGCCGAGATGAAGTCATCAGTCTGCTGCAAGCAGTAGGAAGCATTTCCTCAGTCTCCTCTCCTCCGGTGATCAGTTTGCAACATTGTGGTTGATTTACTATAACTAGAGGGTGCAAAATCTGGTGCCACTGTGCATGGTAGCCAATCAGCTTCTAACTTCAGCTTGTTCAATTAAAGTAGAACGGGGAAGTTCTGCTCTTCCTCCTCCATCCTTAACCACTTGCCAGCCAGCCGCCGCAGTTTTACAGCGGCACAATGGCACGTCTGGGCAAAAAGATGTTATGTTACGTTGCTTCACCCTGTGGCCACTAGGGGCGCGCGTGTGCGTCTGCTGCTCTCCCCCGGAGCCGATGTGATTGCTGCTGACACACCGAGAACCGGGATCAGTGTGTGTTAACACACAGTTTCCGGTTCTCTGAGGGGAGAAGTGACAGATTGTATGTTCATACAGAGTATGAACAGCGATCTGTCATCTCCCCTACACAGCCCCCTCTCTCCTTCAGTTAGAACACACACTAGGGAACACAATTAACCTCTTGATCGCCCCCCTAGTGTTAACCACTTTCCTGCCAGTGCCATTTTTACAGTAATCAGTGCATTTTTATAGCACCGATCGCTTTATAAATGCCAATGGTACCAAAAATGTGTCAAAAGTGTCCGATGTGTGCGCCATAATGTTGCAGTCCCGATAAATAAATAAAAAACGCAGATCGCCGCCATTACTAGTGAAAAACTTTTGCGCAAACCTATCAATATACGCTTATTGCTATTTTTTTACCAAAAATATGTAGAAGAATACATATTGGCCTAAACTGGGGGAAAAAAATTTTTTTTTTATATATTTTTGGGGGATATTTATTATAGCAAAAAGTAAAAAATATTGCGTTTTCTTCAAAAACTTTTTTTTGTTTTTTAGCGCAAAAAATAAAAACCGCAGAGGTGATCAACTACCACCAAAAGAAAGCGCTACTTGTGGGGAAAAAAAAGGACGTCAATTTTGTTGGGGTACAGCGTTGCACGTCCGTGCAATTGTCAGTTAAAGCAACGCAGTGCCGAATTTGTTATGGGTAAAGTTCCGCTTTAACATTTGAAAGGAAGTTGCCCCTCCCCCCCCCTCTTTTTCCCCGCAGCCTTCTGGGCCATATCACAGGTCCCAGAAAGCTGTGGGATCAAACAGTTCAGCGCAGTTCTTGCATGCGCAGTGAGCAGCTGGCAGCCAAGCCGCAAGCAATTGCAGCCAGCTGCTCACAGTTAGTACACCGGTGCCGGGTACCAAATCCCGGTGAAGAAGCCTACCAGGGGAGGGCAAGGAATTCTCTGAGCAGGCATCTCAATCTAGGAAGTATAACCTGGATGATGGCTGAGCAAAGATGGTGCCGAAGAGAAAATTAGATGACGGCATTGCCAGAGGGAGTACTATGATCTTTGTGAGAGGTAATGAATACAGTAATACCTTGGATGACAAGCATAATTCGTTCCAGAAGAATGCTTGTAATCCAAAGCACTCTTATATCAAAGCGAGTTTCCCCATAGGAAATAAAATAATCTGCTCCACAGCCACTGCTTGTCTATGCAGTACCACATGCATGTGGCTAGAGGTGCGGGGGCACCAGAGACAATCGGAAACACTCAGAGACCGCTCAAAGACATCACCGGTGCCCTCCACACCTCTGGCCAAATGCGGTACTGCACACCCCAGCGGCTTGACTCCTGCCTGTCTTGCGAGATAAAGCTCGCAAAGCGAATCAGGATTTAAAAAAAAAAATAGCTCGTATTGCAAAACGATCGTAAACCTCGTTACTCACTATCCGAGGTTCCACTGTAATTGGAAGTGTTACTTTGATACATTATTTAGCACGTAACCATGCAGCATATACTAGATCAACTTTATGAAAACAAAAATGAAGGCATCTTACGATTGGATTTTGCATGCTTCCCCCTAGAAGACCCTTCTTTTCTAATTAGGCCTCTGCCCTTTACTGTATCATGACTACACGCTCTGTTCCCGGCTGGCGGGCGGCCCGAGAATGTATACGTCTCCCTCGCTTTCACAAACACAAGAACAAAGCCCTTCGTTAAAAAGGTCAAAAAGATGAAACAACTTTTTATCTCTTTTATTGCGGCGATGAAGATTTCTTGGACCTCAGCCGCTCGCCACAATAGCTGTCGAGTCCACATCCAGAACGCCTGTCATTTTCAGGTCAGAGAATCCGGCAACAGCGTTCTCAGGAACCAAAATGACCGTCTTTTCCTGGAAATGCAGCCTGTCATTTTATCAAATGACTGCATTCAGGAAGGAGACTTTAAGTACAGGGATAGAAAGCCATTTCATGTGGCGAAGATGAAACTACCACTCGGCGTACATACAGCGCCAGCCGCAATTATTTACATCTTAGCCAAATCCACAATAAAGAGGGACGAGGGTCACCTGCGGGTTATGTAGGGCGGCTCCCTTTTCATGCCGAGAAAACCGCAAACTATAAATATGATCCGATCATATAGAGGGTAGATGTCAATCAGTGAACTCTGAAGCTGGGCCCTCAGTCACCAGAACTAAGGCCATCTCCATCCAAAGCTTGACAAGTGACCCAGGATGGCCATGATCAGGTATGGCAAGTGCCCGGTCACCATTCTGAAATTGTCCATGAACCATGTGGTTGTAAAGAAGTAAGTAAAGACTTCTCCTACCGCCGCCCCCACCATCGAACACAACTCCATTGAAGAGAAATCCTCTTCTGAGGTTTCCTCAGAGACTAACACTTCCAGGTGTGTCGATTGATCTCCTAGTCCTCCATAGTGATCAGTGGTTCCTCAGTAGGCTGAATATCATCCCCGCTCACAAAGTGCCTTCACCCACTGCATGCACTTATGCCCCGTACACGCGAGCGGATTTTCCGTCAGAAAAAACTTGGATGGTTTTTCCGACGGAATTCTGCTCAAGCTTGGCTTGCATACACACGGTCACACAAAAGTTCTCCGAACTTTCGAACATCAAGAACGCGGTGACGTACAACACTACGACGAGCCGAGAAAATTAAATTCAATGTTTCCAAACATGCGTCAAATTGTTTCCAAGCATGCGTAGGAATTTTGAGTGTCGGAATTTGTACAGACGATTGGAATTTCAGATCGGAACTTTTTCCGACCTGCTCTCAATCTTTTGCTGGCTGGAATTCTGCCAGCAAAAGTCCGATGCAGCATTCACACGGTGTATATGGGGCTTTACTTTTTTCCAGTTCACCTCTAGATCCTCTTTCAGATAATAAAGCAGAACTTTACACGTACATAAATGTTCCCCCCAATAATCTTCCCTCCCCCAACATGTAAAAAAATCCCATTCTTTTGGTGGGGGGACAAGCATTTGCTCCCACTTTCTCGTCCCTCTCCTAGACGAGGATGATGTCACCCTTGCAGCCTCCTGCACAGTAGGGGGCATCAGCTTGTATGAGGTGGTATCAAAAAGTTTTGAGACTAGTTTTGTAACACGCCAACAGATGGCAGCATAAGTCACACGGAGGACCGACCTTCATAGGTCAGTGTGCCAAAAGACATCGTCCTGTGTACATTAGGAGCTGTGTAACTGGTGCTAATCTGACCACGTGCGTTACCACGGTTGCGATTTCATCATGGACAGAAAGTTAGAACACAGACCAAACGTGTGTAAAACTGGGCAAATCTGCCAGAGTGACGGTTTACATGATTCGGCAAGTTTACAGCGATGCTGCAATGAGTCGTTCAAGGTGTTTTGAGTGGCACGCGTGCTTCAAGAGCAAAAAAACATCACAGATAGATGACAAGAGATCAAGAAGACCTTCAACAAGCTCAAACCTCGAAAATGTTGAAACCATTCGGCAACTTGTGCATGATGATTGTCAGAGAACAACCCACATCATTGTTGTCATTTTCGGTGTGTCATACGAAACAGTCGAGGCAATCCTCACATGTGATTTGAACATGCGCCGTGTTGCTGCCAAGTTTATCCTTAGGCTACTAACCCAGGAGCTTTTGAGTTGGGTCTACCAAGTTCGTCCCCAGGCTACTGACCCAGGAGCTTCTGGGTCGGGTCTGCCAAGTTCGTCCCCAGGCTACTGACCCAGGAGCTTCTGGGTCGGGTCTGCCAAGTTCGTCCCCAGGCTACTGACCCAGGAGCTTCTGTGTCGGGTCTGCCAAGTTCATCCCAGGCTACTGACCCAGGAGCTTCTGGGTTGGGTCTGCCAAGTTTGTCCCCAGACTACTGTCCCAGGAGCTTCTGGGTCGGGTCTGCCAAGTTCATACCCAGGCTACTGACCCAGGAGCTTCTGGGTCATGTTGGGTCTGCCAAGTTCATTCCCAGGCTACTGACCCAGGAGCTTCTGGGTTGGGTCTGCGTAGTTCATTCCCAGGTTACTGACCCAAGAGCTTCTGGGTCAGGTCGGGTCTGCCAAGTTCATTTCTAGGCTATTGACATAGGAGCTTCTGGTCAGGTGTGACAAGATCATCCCCAGGCTACTGACCCAGGAGCTTCTGGGTTGGGTCTGCCAAGTTCATTCCTAGGCTACTGACCCAGGAGCTTCTGGGACCGGTCTGCCAAGTTCATTCCCAGGCTACTAACCCAGGAACTTCTGGGACGGGTTTGCCAAGTATATTCCCATGCTACTGACCCAGGAGCTTCTGGGTTGGGACACTGCGTCAAAGTCTGACAAAATCTCCATTAGCAGAAGGTGCTTGCTTTGCAAGCTTCGAAAAAAAGAAGACGTCCAGGACACATTTCAGAAGTTGCAGGAATGCTGGAAGGGCTGTATTGCTGTGCAAGAGAGCTATTTTGAAGGTTATAGTGTGTAAACATAGATAAAGTACAGAGATGGTCTCACAACTTTTTGAGACCACCTTGTACAGTAGGGGGCAAGCTGTGAACCATCAGGAGATGCCAGCTGACTCCCAAAGCTAAGATGCTGGTGCGGAAGATGGCAAACCCTGCATGGAAGACAACGCTAAACTGCAAGGGCTGGTAACTATATGTTTCTTAAAAGTCAGCAGCTACATTATAAGTTAAAAAAAAAACTCTACGAAAATACTTGAAGAAGCCCAAGTGTGAACCTATCCTGATATGGAGTGTTGCTGTATTTTATTTGGATGTGCATTGTACAGTTCACCTCAAAAGTGACGCCTCTGGTAATTTCTCCTCTTCACTTTGCCTTCATGACTTTCTGGACGTAAAAACATGGGGAAAATAAAGGCGATATGGACAAAGTGCAGAGGATTGGGAAATGATTATTTCCACAACTTTTATAAAACAGGCCTCTGGCAGGTAAAGCTCTTGCAGGATTCCGTGAAGGATCCAGCAACTACACTGCCGGCAAAAGTTGATAAACAAACTGTATTTATAATGAAGGTGATGCAGAGCGTTTGCCTCGTATGTCCTGTTAATTTTAGCGTTTAACGTTCGGCTTGAGCCTAGATGAATATTTCTATTTTCGGCATCCGCCTGCTTATTAATGGGGGCATAAAACAGCATGCTATGCACAAAGCCCTACCACGAGACAAAAACTAATTAGTCTCTTAAACATAGACGCTCAGTGATTACCTGCCGGTCGGGTAATTCGCTGTTTTCTGCACCACTGACTTGAGGGTTTATGGGCAGATGCGGAGCGTTGAATCTTCGGGGCACGATTAAGTCTGACCCCCATTGTTCAGTCCTGAGCTACGCTGAACACCGTGCGTCGACTCAGCCCGAACGGAGTTCTTCTTTTTTATTTTGGCCATGACGAGGGAGGAGAAGGTAATTATTTCAGGAAAGCTGGTTTTAGATTAGCGCAGGTCAGCAGAGGTTGGTGCTTAATTGGTACAACACAGGAGCCATTCTGCCTTAATGTATTTTTCTTTAAGAATTGAGACACAAATTGGGGAATCTACATAACAAATCACACGCGTATGAAAGGGCACCAGTAATAAAAATAGGATACAATTGTAGTTTTTATTTTGCCTTCCAGCCATAAAACATGGTAATATTAAAATTAACTCGAGTCCAGGGAGTCAGGCAGACAACGTCTACATTGACACGGAATGTGCAGTTAATCCTGGACAATTAGAAAAACGTAAAAAAAATTAATTCATACTAAACTCCCCTTCAGGAACTTCTCCCATGCTGCTCTTAAGATCTGGAATTCCCATCTAGAGGCCCATGCACACTGAGCATTTGAGGCTCCCGTGTTTAGGTGTGGATGGAACCCACTGGACAAGTTGTGAACAAGATGAGTTTTGGGTGTTCTGTAAAGCTTTGGATATATAGTAAGTTCCTATTGAAATGTAGGCCCCATGTGCACTGGACGTTTAGCCCTAGTGCATAAGGCTCCGGTATTTAGGTGCAGGTGGAAGCCAGGGGGCACTGTCCAAGCCTACTGGACAAGTTGTGAACAAGATGAGTTTTGGATATTCTGTAAAGCTCTGGAGGTATAGCGAGTTCCTGTTGGCATTTAGCCCCCCCATGTACACTGGGTGTTTTGCTTCACTGCATGAGGCTCTGGCATTTAGATGCAGGCAGAAGGCTTCACTTTGGCACAGGCAACAGAAGAAGTGGAAGACATAGGCAGCATCGGGTCGACTGGACAAGTTGACAACAAGATGAGTTTTCAGTGTCTTGTAAAGCTCTGGGGGTAAAGTGAGTGCCTGTTGACATTTAGGCCCCATGTGCACTGGACGTTTAGCCCCAGTGCATCAGGTTCCAGTATTTAGGTGCAGGTGGAAGCCACAGGCACCATCCAAGCTCACTGGACAAGCTGTAAACAAGATGAGTTTTGGGTGCTCTGTAAAGCTTAGGAGGTGTAGTAAGTGCCTGTTGACACTTAGGTTCCATGTACACTGGACTTTTAGCCCCACTGCATGAAGCTCCGGCATTTAGGTGGAGGAGGAAGCCACAGGCACCATCCAGGTTTACTGGACAAGTTGTGAACAAGATGAGTTTTCGGTGTCCTGTAAAGCTCTGGAGGTATAGTAAGTGTCTGTTGACACTTAGGCCCCATGCGCACTGGACATTTAGCCTCAGTGCATCAGGTTCTAGTGTTTAAGTGCAGGTGGAAGCCAGAGGCACCGTTCAGGACCACCGGACAAGTTGTGAACAAGATGAGTTATGGGTGTTCTGTAAAGTTTTGGAGGTGTAGGGAGTGCCTGTTGACAGTTAGGTCCCATTGCACACAGGAAGTTTAGGCCCGCTGCATGAGGCTCTGGCAGAAGATGTAGGAAGAAGGCTTCACTTTGGCACATGTGACAAGACAAGAGGCGAACGTAGAGATGGATGAACAGGTTGGCCATTAATGGGTCACATCATGTATGGCAGTTTGTCCATAAACAAACATTGAGGCTGGGTTCACACTGCAGTACGGAGCGGCTCACAGCAGGGGGTCCGGTGGGAGCTTGTTCATCATTTCAGGTCCGATTTCGGTCTGAATTTTTGGCTGAATTCGGACCTGAAACGGACCAAAAGACGCACAGGACTGCTGAGCAATTCGCTCCGGAGCCGCCCCAGAGATGTGTGAACCGGCTCCTGACATGCGAATTGGGTGCAGGGACACCCAGCCTTAAAATTGGAACTAAAGTCCCGCTTTCAAAAACTGCGAGCAGGCAGACTCTTTAGTTAAAGAAAGACCTCTTTATGGGATAAAATAAACCTACCTGCCGGCAGTCTTCTCTGGAATGAACGCCAGCGTGGCTCAGTTTACTTTCTGGCATAGTGTCTGTGTGTGCCGCACTGTGACTGCACCCTTGTGCATGCGCAGGAGTGACATCATCCTGTGTCAGCCAATGAAGGCGGCTGCAGACCAAAAACACAAAGAAGCTGGGTAGAAGATGCTGGCGTCGGAACGTACAAGATAGGCAAGTATTGTAGAGTTTAGCTCCACTTTAAGACACGCAGGTTAAAACTAGGGTTGCCACCTTTTCTTCAAGCAAATCCCGAACACTTTAGTGGCCTGGGACACCTTTGGGTGCCCCAAGGAGAGTAGTAATGCGGTGCATATATCCTGCTGCAGTGAACAGTGGGTGAAGCCAAATTGCTCTTGCTGACATCATTGCCCCCTCCCCCCCCCGGTGATGCCGAACCTGCCCCCAGAGAGCCACCCGCCGCCCCCGGACAGCAACAGATGTGTGTGACTATCTTGGTTACATAGGGAGCCACAGCCCTGTCTGAATAGTGTCTGGGTCCGCCTGACACATGATTCCAAACCCGGACTGTCCGGGTGAATCCCGGACAGGTGGCAACCCTAGTTAAAGCTCCCACATCACAGTAGAGGAAATCTACTGCAGGACCCTGGCCTTGCTGCTGACCGGTTAAGGGCCTGGTACGGGAGCACCACGTGCACCCCGCCCCCTCCGATCGGCGGCACTCTCTAGGATAGCACGTTGACCTATGCAGGATCTGTCCAAGCAGACAGAAATGCGATTATTTGAGGGTCTGAAAAGCCCCCCCCCCCCAATACATGGCGATACATGCAATAAAGCAATTTTGGGATTTGTAGCGGAGGAAAACTAATGGAAAACGAGGCAACAGTGCCACTTTTTGAAATGAATCTTAGCTGTTTTCTGAATGATTTCTTTCATCTTTTTCACTATATGTTATCCAAAGAGCCTCCGACGTGATCTGTAAAAAGCATTACCATTCGTCTGCATTACCATCTGGGGGATAACGACCCCCCATTGCAGCCCCGCCCCCCCCCCCCGCGCGTTAGCAACGGTTTTGTGTAACCTAAACCCCTCCCCCCACCCATGCCAGAATCTGATCCCCCCCCCCCGCAATATTTTCTGACATTGCTCCCCATACAATCCGCTCTCCTCTCGTTCCTCGGCGGTTATCCGAGTCTTCCCGGTATCCGGGGCAATGCGTAGTTAGTTTCCCTGGAAACACACTGGCTGCACGCTCTAGCAGAGCAGATTAAGACGGGGACCGCGCTCCCTTCTCCTCCGATACAAAAAAAAACATCTCCTCTCAGAGCCGCCTCGCATTACATCATCGGTGTGCAGCCCGGGGAATATCTAATGCCTTTAATGAGCATACTCTTATGTTTTATTGCGAGTTGCTTCTTCAGCGTTTTTACGGCCCAAATTCCGTATTTACAAAAACAGACGCCGCATGCAGAGGCGTGTTTCGCGGCTCGCTGCCATAAACCGGAGGGGCCAGATTAACTCTTTTAAATAAACTACAAGCGGAAAATGCCTTTTTTTTTGCTTTCTATGTCCTGAATCGCTCGGTTTAGGACTGCTTAGTACCATGCGATTAAAGACCAAACTGCGGGCTAAAGCTTTTTTTTTTTTTTTTCTTTTCAAGCTGAAGTTTAATCGGCTTATATTTCTCTTCCCTATTTCTCCCCTATCCTCCTCCCCCCCCCCCCCCCAAATCCTCATCAACATGCTAATCACATTTTTTAAATATAACCTTTCCGTTTTCTTGGCATACTTCATGTTATCAACGGGTCTCTGTGCTTCTCTATGCAATGCAGGCAGATCGTGTCTGGTGGGAGGGGCCGGCGGGGTGCTGTACGTGGCTTCCTGAAAACGTCCCAGCACCCGGCCTCAGCACTTTTATTCCTATTAAAACATCTGTTGTAATAGAAATAAGGCCGACAGGTCCTCTTTATGGAGAGATCTGGGGTCAAAAAGATCCCCAAACCTCTCCTCTACCTTTAAAAGCAAAAGAACAAACAAACAAAAAAATTCTAATAATTATTTTTTTGCTAAAAAAAAAAAAAAAAAAAAAAGTTTACTTCCACCCTGGACCAGAAGGAACCTCATGACGTCGCTCCAATCCTCCAAGGCCATAGAGGTGATCAAAGACAATCTAGTCTTTTGTAGCCTCTGTGACCCTCGGATTGTTTTGGATCTCTTTCATGAGAAAGCTAGCTGCTGGCTGAAAAAAAGAAAAACAGAGGTTATGGCTGATAGCTTTAGCCCAGTGGAGGCTGGTGGTGGCAAACACCCTGGCCACCGGTGGAGCAGCACTAGCACAACTGCTCCTACCACCCCCCCCCCCCCATGGCACGGGACTAATACCCTCAGACCCCCCCCCCCACCACCACCCGCTGTCCTTACCCTGTATGTGGGTGGTGAGAGCAGCGGTCGGAGCTGAGGCGGCCATCTTTCAGCCCTGTCCTTTAGTGCGGTGGGCTCGGGGAAAGGCGGTGTCCTCTCCTGGAGCAGCTTCCGCGGTGCTTCTCCTCTCTGCTCCTCCCGGCACTAGGTGCCCAATAGGATCGCCTGACGTTTTGGCCAATCGGGAAACCCGATTAGCCGAGAGGAGGATTAGTGTTGCAACAGCGAATGTTCATTTGCTGTTGTAACACACCTGGGTGGGCTCCGGTCGCATCCTCTGCGAGCCAAGCCCACCCTATTTTGCAGCCCATTAGAGCCTCTGGCCCTAATCGGGTGATTCAAATATAACCCCAACCGCTCTAAATCATGCGCCCGCTGCCCTGAAAGGGGCCGGACACATGAATAGGGGATAGATTCATGCTATGCATGAATCTATCCCATGCATATAGGGGAGTGATGGTGAACCTTGGCACCCCAGATGTTTTGGAACTGCACTTCCCATGATGCTCATGCACTCTGCAGTGTAGGTGAGCATCACGGGAAATGTAGTTCGAAAACATCTGGGGTGCCAAGGTTCCCCTTCACTGATATAGCGGGTGGCGTGGAGAGAGGGGGGCGGAGCCCTTGGCACCCCTAATGGACGGGGCCGCCTCCGCTTCAGCCATAACCCCGGTATACCACAAGCAAAAACCACAACGTATACATACATAGTGTTTATTCATTTTTCGATTACAACAACACACCCACTTCACCGGGTTCTGCATAAGAGACGATCGTTAAAGAGTTGCATTTCAACAAGCATAAAAAAAAATCTGGCGGTGGAGCCCCGACCAGAGATCCGGGATTCCTAGACACCCGTTTGAGTGTTATTAAATAATAACGAGATGGAAAAAACGCTGACCTCTTTAAAGAGCGGAGTTCACCGAGCGGAGTTCTCTTTATGTGGCCAATCATCAGCCAAGAACATTTCATTTACGCAGTCACTTCTCCCCCCCCCCTCCCCCGAAGACCGCAGGTGAGGCCAATAAAACGCATTTGTGGCTGGAAACTCACATTTTCCAGTTCCGCCTTACATTAATCGCACACGTCACACTGACACTATAAACATTCCCCCGTCGCCGGCCTTTTACCGCCATTTATACTTTTATTAAGTAAGTTTTAGTAAGGTGCCAACACCAGAAAATACCCGACACCCCGTCCCGGATCCCGACCCTGGATCCGACCCCGGCTCCTGACTCCGGCCCCGGCTCCGCGTTTCCGGAGATCTTCTTCTCGTCTTATGGAAACATTTACTTTTCACAGCAAACAGAATAATTAACACCTGGTGCCGGCTGTGCGGGGGGGGCGTTCAGAGGTTTTCTCGGGTGTCACCTGTAGATATATGGAAGGCAAATGTGATCTGCATTGTAAATTCCACCGACGGAAGGGAGGTGGAGGGAAGAGGTCGGAACCGATGGATATGAAGAGGAAAAGAGGGGGAAGGGAGGGGAGGACCGAACACCTTTTATGTTATTGGACATAAATTACTTTTATTTAACCATTTGCTCTCCTGAAGGTTTTATCCCCTTTAAGGCCAGGGCATTTTTTGCTATTCAGCACTGAGCTGAATAGCTAACTAATTGCGCGGTCATGCAGTGCTGTACGCAAATGACATTTACATAAAAAAATTTCCCACACAAATAGAGCCGGCGCGTGATTTGTCACAGCAGAAGCCAATCAGTAAGGGCCAGTCGGTGAATGTCCGCCAACCCCCCCCCGGCCGATCGGAAAGAGAGGCTGGACAGAGCTTTGATCTGACAGGGGGGAAAGTCATGGATATTGTGTCCCTGCAAAGAAGGGAATAAAATCCATCACATTGCTTAGTAAAAGCAGCACGCTGTTTACACAAAAACACTGGTTAGGCATACATTTAACCCTTTGATTGCCCCTGATGTTAACCCCTTGCTAGGCAGTGTCATTAGTACAGTGACAGTGCATATTTTCTAGCACTGATCACTAGACATGTGCACTGCTAAAAAAATGTGTGTTTTCGTTTCATTCGTTTTTTTTTTTTTGATTTTTTTTAATCGAGCCATGCGTTATGATCGCAATTCGTAAATTCTACAATTTGCAAATTCGTAAATTCAAAAATCTGAAAATAAGAAATAATAACGAACTGATAATAAGTAATAAATTATAGGTATTGGAATTTCCTTTCAAATTTGTCTGTTAGTGAACATAACGAATACGAATTAATCTGAAGTTACGAATTATCCGAAATAACAAATGCCGCATCCAAACGAATGGATCGGAATGAATATTAAATAAAAATAATAAAAAGTTTTTTTATTATTATTTGTTATTATTATTAATTTATGTTCCATTTGTTTAGATGTGGCGTTCGTTATTTCGGATAATTTGTAACTTCAGATAAATTCGTATTTGTTATGTTCACTAACAGACAAATTTGAAAGGAAATTCCAATACTTATAATTTAAAGAGGAAGTAAACCCTGATGGTTTTACTTCCTCTTTGATTCCCTGCAAAGGTAAAGCATAATGGACTACTATGCATCGCATCGCATCACATAGTAGTCCATTATGTGTCACTTACCTGACACAGGAGCCAGCGATGTCACCGCTGTCCCCTGTAGTCCGGCGCATCCATCTTTTCGGTGGGGTCTCGCAGCTTCGCTGCTGTCTCCGTTGTTGGAAATGCCGCGCTCAGTGCGCCTGCGCGCCGCTATCTACGGCGCATGCGCCGTAGACAGTGGTGGCTGTCTTCGGGCAAATATCTCCTAAACCGTATAGGTTTAGGAGATATTTCTTGGACCTACAGGTAAGCCTTAATCTAGGCTTACCTGTAGGTCAAAGTGGTTTGTAAGGGTTTACAACCACTTTAATAGTTAGTAATAGTAAAGTTATTATTAGTTATTATTTCAGGTTTTCGAATTTTCAGGTTTTCAGATTTTTGTATGTCTGAAATGTCAAATTTCCGAATTTTAGAATTTCCGAATTTTTGGAAAAATTTGTTAAACGTATTTTTGTTCGTTTGGATATTTCTGAATGAACAAATCTGTTGAAATTTGTTAAAAAAATTAATTTGGAATGAAACAAATTGCACATGTCTACTGATCATTGTATTAGTGTCACTAGTTCCCACAAAGTGTCAAAAAAAAGTCAGTTAGTGCACGATTGTTCACCGAAATATAGCAGTCCTGCTATAAGTCGCTGATCGTCGCCATTACTACTATAAAAAAAAAAATTCCAGTATATATCCCATAATTTTTAGACGTTAGAAGGCAAACCAATCAATATACACTTGTGATTTTTTTATTTTTTACCAAAAATATGTAGCAGAATACATATGGACTTAAATTGATGAAGAAATTCAATTATTTAAAATTTTTCTTTTATTGGGTATTGTTTTATAGTAGAAAGTAAAATATATAGTTTTTTTCAAAATTGTCGTGCTTCTTTTTTTTTTGTGTATAGTGCAAAACATAAAATCCACACAGAGGTGATCAAATACCATTAAAATAAAGCTCTATTTGTGGGAACAAATTATACAAAATGTAATTCGGGTACAGTGTCGCATGACTGCACAAGTGTCAGTTAAACGAATGCAATGCTGTATCGCAAAAAATTGCCTGGTCATGGGGGGGGGGGTAAATGTTCCTAGAGAGCAAGTGGTTACCTTGTAAAAGTAGCAGTGACATCATCACTGTGCTGTACATAGCATGTGCAGGGAAAAAAGCTGTTGGTGGGTCCCAGTAGGCTCCACCCACTACAGTCTGCCTGCAGCAAACTACGGTAGGGGGCGGAGACAAGACCAGTCAACCTGCAGAAGAAGAGAGCACAGCAATGACTGGTCTCTATTATAGGAAGTCTAATGGCGTGTACAAACGACCGGACTTTTTGACAGCAAAGGTCCGACGGAACGAGTCCGTCGGGCAATTCGATCATGTGTGGGCTCCATCGGACCTTTGCTTGCCAAAAATCCGACGGACTTTAGAAATAGAACATGTTTTAAATTTTTCCACCGCAACTATGCCGGACCGAGAAATCCATTCATGTGTATGCTGGTCCGACGGACAAAAAACAGCGCTAGGGCAGCTATTGGCTACTGGCTATGAACTTCCTTATTCTAGTCCGGTCGTACGTCATCATGTTCGAATCCGTCGGACTTTGGTGTGATTGTGTGTGGCCAATTCCGTTCATCCGGAAAGTCCATCGGAACTCCGCCAAAAGTCAGTCGGAAAGACCGCCGGACCTAGTCCCTCGAAAAGTCCGGTCGTGTGTACGCGGCATTACACTGGATTACTGCACAGATCAGCTATTATTCTCTCTCCTGTATCATAACTGATCTGGTGGTGTGCAAGTTCCATCATTCTCAACGCTGGAATAATAAGAAAACAAAGGGCTTATTACTCCGACGGGGTGACTCCACCAAATGTTCCAATTTGTACCATATGGCATTTTATATGCAGAAGATTTTGATGTCTACCAGTTTCCAGGAACGAGTTAAATATTGTTGGAAGCACCACTGACAACCCTTCCAGCTTCATTTTGGTTGCACATCCGTCCGAGAGAGTCTTGGAAAGTGGATATGGGATAACACTGCCGGAATGGGCTGCCACATACTAGAGAGCGGCATTAACACGGACTGGCACCACCTAGGCTACAATGGAAAAGGTTGAAAACCGTGGCCAAGAAACCAAGACTTGTGGTGTTCTCCTTGAGGAGCGGGAGCAGTTAAGGACACGGAGTCAAGGTTACAATCCCCGTCTGGCACAGACACATAACGATCTCGTCTAACCGCTTGCAGGATTTTAATTGCATTTCATCCAGAGGCTAAATGAGAGGTTATATTCTCGTATGTTCCCTCCAAACGCTTGTTGCCAAACTGAACTCACTGCATGGTTCGGGCCGCCGCTGCCAATATGCAAGTGTTCTCGGGAAGAACCCGATATGAACTGGCATAGCAAAGATGGACAACGCTCCAGAAATTCTGCAGTGTGCACAAAGCGTATAAGTCAGAAAGGTCCTTAATAATGTTAATTATTTGAATATTCTAGAATTTCCAGAAATTTCAAAATAACTAAAGGATGTCTATTGATTTAAGTCTGTCCAACAGGTAATAACTCCCTGATTGGAGATCCAGAACAAGGACACACCCATCTGGGCATATTGTGTTCATAGAACAACAATGAGACCGTTTCATGCTGACACTAATGCCGCATACACGCGATCGGACTTTCCGGCGGACCGGAATCCGTCGGACAATTCGATCGTGTGTGGGCTCCAGCAGACTTTTTTTTTTCCCCAGAAGTCCAGCGGACCTAGAAATAAAACATGTTTCAAATCTATCCAATGGACTAAAAATCGGGAAAACCGTTCGTCTGTATGCTGGTCCGATGGGCCAAATACGATGCAAGGGCAGCTATTGGCTACTGGCTATTGAATGTCCTTGTTTAGTCCCGTTTACGGTTCAAAACGAACGGACTTTCGAATGGATTTAGTCCAGGTGGGGTGTGGCCAAGTCCGTTTCGTTCAGAAAGTCCATCGGACCTCTGCCGAAAAGTCCGGCAGGAAGACCGTCGGACCTAGACCGTCAAAAAGTACGGTCGCGTGTACACGGCATTAGAGGTTTTCCGACAATGGAACACTGACACTGGGGGGTCCTCGAAGAAATGGCACACTGACACTTGGGGGTCCAAAACAATGACAAACTTAGGGGGTCCCAGGACAATAACAAACTGGCACTCTGGAACCCACAATTAGGGCTGAAACAACTAATCGATTATGAAATTAATCGATTACTATTTTCATAATCGATTAATCGGCCAGTAACAAAATGGGGTTAAAGTTAATGATTCTGATGATATTTACTAGATTGACCCTTTAATGGTATATCTCTCCTCTAATAGTATAAACAGTATATCTCTCCTCTAATAGTATATACAGTATATCTCCGCTAATAGTTTATACAGTATATCCCCTCTAATAGTATATACATATTATCTTTCCTCTAATGTAGTATCTAATACAGTATATAGCCTCTAATAGTATATATAGTATATCTCTTCTAATAGTTTATACAGTATATCTCTCCTCTAATAGTATATAGCCTCTAATAGTATATACACTATATCTCTTCTAATAGTATATACAGTATATCTCTCCTCTAATAGTATATAGCCTCTAATAGTATATACACTATATCTCTTCTAATAGTACCGGTATATACAGTATATCTCTCCTATAATAGTATATACAGTATATCTCCGCTAATAGTTTATACAGTATATCCCCTCTAATAGTATATGCAGTATATATCCCCTCTAATAGTATATACATATTATCTCTCCTCTAATGTAGTATCTAATACAGTATGTAGCCTCTAATAGTATATATAGTATATCTCTTCTAATAGTGTATACAGTATATCTCTCCTCTAATAGTATATAGCCTCTAATAGTGTATACACTATATCTCTTCTAATAGTACCGGTATATACAATATCTCTCTCCTCTAATAGTATATACAGTATATCTCCTCTAATAGTATATAGAGTATTTATCCCCTCTAATATATATACAGTATATCTCTTCTGTCTGTTATTCTCAGCGTAGATGAGATATTTTGCTCCCTAACCATATATTTGGTTATTTATATTTACTACTGCATAGAGATATTTAAGAAAAAAATTGCCTTTTTTTAAAACTTTACATATTAACTAAATTATACACCTCACTTTTTTTTTTAAGGTTATTAACCGATTAATCAAAACAATAATCGGACAACTAATCGATTATGAAAATAATCATTAGTTGCAGCCCTACCCACAATAATAAACCATTGACACTTGGGGTCTCAGGACAATGACATACTATCACTCTTTAACCTACAATAATGAACCACTGACAATTGGGGGTCCAGAACAATGACGGACTGACAATTGGGGGTCCAGAACAATGACACACTGACAATTGGGGGTCCAGAACAACGACACTTGGGGGTCACTCAACAATGACTCACTGACACTTGGGGGTCCAAAGCAATGGAAAACTTACACTTAGGGGGTCCCAGGACAATACCATACTGGCACTCTGAAACACACAATAAACCACTGACACTTGGGGGTCCAGAACATTTGGGGTTCCAGAACAATGACACTGACACTTAGGGGTCAAAGAAAAATGACACCTCGGGGTCCCAAAACATGAACAGACACTAGTTTAGACCAGTCTTCGTGGGTATGCTGAGATGCGTAGTTTATCAAGGTTGCTCGAGCTTTACCCCGATTTCATACCTATCACCGCAGACAGACGAGACTCTGAGAATGTCATTGATATCTCCACATTTCTATCACCATATTCCAGACAGAACATTCTGCCCGCAGTATGAAAGGAGCCCTCTGATTAGGTTTGGGTGTAGGCGTGCAACAAAAAACAGACCCAACAATAGGATGACTGTACGCCTCTGAGCCCCAACCTGTTCTACTAGAAAACCTTACACCCCCCCCCCCTCCCCCCTCCAGGCCTGATGAACAGGCATTGCTGGGAGACAGAAGCTCTCCCCACGGCGGTCCTCTCCGCGCTCTGATCCCCCAGACACACAGCCCTAATCTGCTGTACATAAGCATAACACTGGAGATCAATAAAAATAGCATTTTCATTCTTAATACAATGTATTTATAACCTGAGCAGCTGTATTCTCCTGACACCGCAAAAAGCTTTCTACGTGCAATAAAAGAAAGCAAAGTATTTAAGAAGAATCTAGCCCAGGGCTTGCTGCATAAAAAATACATTGTACTAGAACAACATTCTTAAAGAGTCATTTTAAAATGGTTTGAGTGGCACGGCCATCGTGCACAAATTGCCAAATGGGTTCAACACTTTCGGGGGTTGAGCTCATTAAAGGACTTCCTGATCTCTTGTGGTCTTCCAGTGACGTTCTTCTGCTCTACCACTAAAAACACCTCCAACGATTCCTTGCAGCATTGCCGTAAACCTGCCGAATCTTGTCAAATGTCTCTGTGGCAGATCTGCCCAGTTTCCCACAGAATTTCACGTGTGCTCTTTGTTTTCTAACTTGCTGTCCATGATGAAATAGCAGATGTGGTTACGCACATGGTCAGAACAACACCAGTTGGATGTCTCCCGATGTACAAAGGACGATGTCTTTTGGTACACTGACTTATGAAGGTCGGTGCTCCCCGAGCCATGTGCTGCCATCTGTTGGCGTGTTACAAAACTAGTCTCAAAACTTTTTGATACCACCTCGTACGTGAAATAGGGACCTTAGATTGTAAGCTCCTTTGGGGCAGGGGCTGATGTGAACAGGGCCGCCATCCGATACAACAGCCGTGAAATGATCTTGCAGCTTCTCTGTCATTGAGCTCACACATCGAGCTATTTACTGCCACCTCTGGCTACTATGTGTATGTGCACCCCTCGTGTGAGCTGCCTATACTGCACTCCTCTGTGTCAGCAACATGTCATCTTTGTGAAAACCATCTGGGACTAGATAGGAAGATTTCCTTTACAAGTAGGAGCTGTAAAGGAAAGGGAGGGCGCTGCTTGTGTACAGGGAGGGGCCAGAGGCTTGTGTGTTTACAGGTTTGTGTATATGTGGGGATGACATACGTATACAGGGGGGGCTGACATATATACAGGTGTGAGGGGTGCTGGCATAAATACAGGTGTGGGGCTGACATATATACAGTTGCGGGGGGTGGGGCTGACATATATGCAGGTGTGGGGGGGCTGGCATATATACAGCCGGGGGCTGACATACATACAGGTGTAAGGGGGTCTAGCATATATACAGGGGTGTGGGTGGGGCTGACATATATACAGGTGTGGGGGGCTGGCATATATACAGCGGGGGGCTGACATAGATACAGGTGCGAGGGGGTCTAGCATATATATAGGGGTGTAGGTGGGGCTGAGATATATACAGGTGTGAGGGGGGCTGGCATATATACAGGTGTGTTTGAGGGGGCTGACAAATATATAGGTGTGGGGGGTGGGGCTGACATATACACAGGTGTGGGGGGCTGGCATATATACAGCGGGGGGCTGACATACATACAGGTGTGAGGGGAACTAGCATATATACAGGGGTGTGGATGGGGCTGACATATATGCAGGTGTGGGTGGGGCTGACATATATACAGCGGGGGGTTGGCATACAGGTGTGTGGGTGGGGCTGACATATACAGGTGTGGGAGGCTGGCATATATACAGCGAGGGGGCTAACATACATACAGGTGTGAGGGGGTCTAGCATATATACAGGTATGTGGGTGAGGCTGAGATATATACAGGTGTAGGTGGGGCTGAGATATATACAGGTGTGAAGGGGGCTGGCATATATACAGATGGCGGGCTGGCATATATACAGGTGTGTTTGGGGGGGGCTAACAAATATACAGGCATGAGGGGGGGCTGACATATATACAGGTGTAGGGGGGGTGGGGCTGATATATACATATATACAGATGTGAGGGAGGCTGGCATATATACAGGATTGAGGAGGGAGCTGACATATATACAGGATTGAGGGAGGGCTGAGTGCGTACAGGTGAGGTGTCTGGTGTGTGGATTCAGTAGGAGGGACCGTGGGCAAGCCTTGGGGAATGTTGGTGGTCAGGCTCGGGGGGGGGGGGGGGGGGGGGGTTGGCAGGCTTAAAGCTGTGTAAAGCCGTGTACATACGGGCGGACTGTATGGCCTACTTAGTCCGTCGAAACACATTTCAGCGGACAGTCCGCCCGTGTGTGGGCTTCAGCGGACTTTTTCAGCGTGCAGTCTGGCGTACTAAGTATTTCGGAATTTCCGTAATACTGTCCGTCATACTTTGGTTTCAGCGGACAGTCCGCTCGTCAGTAGGCTAGTTGGACGGACTAAGTATGGCGCATGCTCAGAAAGGATTTACACGGCGGAAGGTTGCATTGCTGTGTATTGGACTTCCTATTTCTAGTCCCGTCGTACGTGCTGTACACGTCATCGCGCAAGCTTTCAGCGGACTGTTTGTGCATCCGTGTGTGGTCAAGTCCGTTCATTCGAAAGTAGGACGGACTGTCCGTCGGATTGTCTGACGGACTAAGTAGGCCATACAGTCCGCCCGTGTGTACGCGGCTTAAGGGGCCTAAAAATATTTCTGATGGCTGCCCTGGATGTGAATGTAATAAACTTGGCATCCCTTAAATGTACCGTATAACCTGTAGATGTTCTCTACGGGTTGCAGTAGGTTACTCATCATTCTGTGCTTTGCAGTCATTTGTTCCATTTAGCAGGAAGCCGAGTATAATCCAAAAGTCACTTGAAGGTGAAAAAAAACTGTCTGAATTTTCAAAGGCAAGAGCCGTGCGGAAAACTTGATGGAACTCTTGTTTACACTGGAGATTTGGGCAGGTGGTAGACCTTCGCATCCTGACACAAAATCCAATAATCTTGTACTGTTTCCTCTATGAAGTGCTTCTACTCCCTGAAGTATTAATGTGACATTCGGATGTATTTCACAGGAAGGTGCGGAGACCCCTCTCAGCGTCGGGCCGCGCTCTCCCCGAGCTCGCCTTGTCAGCGTCTCTGGATGAGCAATAGCGGTGGTCAATCGATAGTCTTGGGCCAGACAAAGCTGCGTCTTAAATGGAAGAGACTCGGGAGCCGGATAAGTTTATCTTCCTGTGTCAGAGTGACAGGTGGCTGAAAAATGGCTCAGATCATGTACAGCAAACTTCGTCCTGTCCTGTTGCAATTCCAATCCGCGTCCAGCGGTGGAGCGTTCGGGAAAAGTGACAGGTGAGTCTATCGCCGTGCGTACGCTGCACTCACCGGCACAAGCTCTACAGCACTGCATTAATCACCGGGGGGCGCCTCCGCCAACTTCTGCCGACTGTTTGTTCTGTAGGGAGAACGGACGCTGACTGATGTACGCGGCTCCGAGATAGGACGTTGGGGGTCAAAGCCAAACTGCAGCCAAAACTTTCTTCGTTTTGGATGAATCAGGGGAAGGTTAGATATGTGACGGGAGTCACTTTCGGCGGGGGGCCCGTGGAACCAAACTTACCTTAGAGAGGTTGGGAAACTCCTGGTTCAGCTCCCCAGGCCCCTCTTATCTGTAAGTCACCCTGTGTCTATTAGGGGCACAGGGGGCCCCGAGAAGCTCAGTCTGGTCTGCCCTAACGGGACTCCCAGTACAACTAAACCGGACTCAGTATTTCGTTGTAGCCCTGTTATCCTGGGTCTTATATGTGTGGTTTGTGCTGAAAGTTAGAGATGCTCCTTCACTTGGTGCAGAAATATTTACCAACAACATCCCTCAAGAAATATATGAAGATAAATGAATTCCACTGTGTCAGACTACTGGGACATTGTATGAGCTTTTCCTCATAGCCTGTTGTAGACTCTTGCCATGCAGTCTGTGATTCCTGATTAATCAAAGCATTGCTTAGATATGGATTCCATGGTTAATTGAATCCCCTATTGTTTCTGCCTGTCTGCTAGTATTGTCCTCATCCACCTAGGCTGGTTTAAGTGACTAGTTAATAAGCTCAAGTTAATTATATCACTGTCAGCTATTAGTTGCTAGAGGTGGATTAGCATGTAGTATACTGTATTTTGGTTGTTTCTTTGTTATATTAATTATATTCCTGTACACAGTTGCCTTTGCATATGATAATGTGTTCAGCCTCACCCAATTGTGTAGTATAAAAATTCTCTGTGAGTTTTCAATAAACAGTTCCAGTTCTCATACAAGCTATTGGTTGACTAGTCTTGTATGGTCCACTATAATATCTGGTTTCTGTGTCCAGACTGGAGGAAGCTGTATACTGACGGAAACACCTAAACTGGGCAGTTCCGTCACAGTCCCTATTGTTTTTTTTTGTTCTAAATGTGAAATATCCATGAGACGCTGCGACTTTGCGACTTAAAGGGGTTGATTTACTAAAGGAAAATAGACTGTGCACTTTGCAATGTGCAGTTGCACTCTGCGAGAGCAGTTGCTCCAGAGCTTAGTAAATGAGGAAAAGCTCTGCTGAATTCCATCATCCAATCATATGCAAGCAAAAAGGCTGTTTTTAAATTTTTCCTTGCACGTGATTGGGTACTCTTTGCAAAGTGAAGCCTTACCTCATTTACTAAGCTCTGGAGCAACTGCACTTGCAGAGTGCCACTGCACTTTACAAAGTGCACATTCTATTTCCCTTTAGTAAACCAACCCCAAAGTGTTACTAAACCCACAACAGTAAAATCAGTCCTCCCCTTCTTTTACTGTCCCCAATCCATCTGCTTATAGCACAGGGCCTTGGAGGCATTCTGCACATGCTTAGTTTGCTTGTATTGCTAGAGAGCTTTTTTTTTGGGGGGGGGGGGGGTTGCAGTTGCTCCAGAGCTTAGGGAAGGAGGTAAAGCTTCACTTTGAATACCAAATCACCTGCAAGGAAAAGTAGAACAATTCAGCATATTAGCCTGCACATGATTGGATGATGGAAGTCGGCATATCCCCCCCCCCCTCATTTACTAAGTCTAGAGCAACTGCTCTTACAGAGTGCAACTGCACTTTTACCAAATACAATTTGCAAATAGGCTATGCACTTAGCAATCAACCCCTTTGTGTTTTGGGTACATCGCCCCTTTAAGCGGATCCTAGCTGTGATGGAGTGTGTACGAGTTATCAGAGGGGCCCGAGGACTGTAAATGCACTCGGAGAATCAGCAAGCCGTGCAGTGATTGGTGGCGGCGAGGTCAGACAGGTAGCAGTCAGGTATGAATGAATACACAGAGGTGACGGAGGAGAGGAGCGCCCTCCCCTGTGCGCAGTCTGCTCACATCTCATCTTTCGGAAGATTGATGTGTCAATAATGGTCACCCGTCTGCCCTGGGATGGAAATGTACAGTTATTACTGGACAGCCATCAACCAGCGGCGTAACCGCGGGCTGCATTCCCCATCACGCATGACGGACGCAGGAAGATGGAGATAAACACAGTGCGCACCTAGGACATGATTGGTGCACCGTTCTTCAAAGTACAGAACAAGAACTTCTAAAGGGCACCACAGCCAAGTCATGAGTAAAGCATAACTATACCCAAGTACAAAAATAATATATTACAGCTTGCAGGTCTTTAGATCAGCTGACTGCGTTTGTTTTCTTTTTTTCGAGGCTTTTTTCTACTTATTTTCCTGTGAACAGTACACTTCCTGTTCTAGGGTGACAACATTCACTTACTGTATGTATGGTTGTCACCCAAGCTGGACTTCAAGTGTTCCATCTATTACATCTTCTGCGCTTATTGTTTTAACTTTGGATAGTAAAACATTTTTTTTTCTGCCAGCAAATCCCTTATACCAACCACTTCCTGTTTCTTGTCTGGTCATTAGCCTATGCTTATGACATCATGCACAGCTCTCTCTCTCACTCTCTGAGAGTTTGCCAGGAAGGGAGGGAGGATGAGTCATATGAGGGCCAATGAGAGCTGCAGAGCTGGAGGTGTGCCTCTGTGTGTCTTTGCAAATCCAGGAAGTGAACAGGCAGCAGCTTCAGCTGCCCACAGTTACAATGTCTGCAGTGGAGGGAGATTTCTGCAGCATATTTGGCAAGTACAGTATATATAAAATAATATGCAAAATGGTTGGAGGGAAGCTTCAGAATGGCAAAGATGCTTATTAGAAATTATGTGAGCGCACTGCAGTTCCTCTTTAATGCATTCTCTGCACAAAGGTAAAACACTGTACTACTTGTCCCACCCACCTACCATCCTAAAACACGGACCTGCCTCCAGTCACCGCTCCAGGGCTGTGTTGGCTTCAGCAGCGCTCCTCCTCGGATATGAGTCAGGAGGCAGTTTGCAGGACCCCGCGTATCCACAGAAACACCGCAAGGGGCTTCTTAAGGGACCCACGGCAGTAGTAAACCTCCACCAAAATAAAATTAGGCGCCCCTCCTCCCCTGCAGGGTTAAGTCATAATGTACTAGCATGCATTGCATACTAGCACATTATGACCTGTAAGGCGGAGCTCTCCGGAGCAGCGTTGTCACGGATCCCCGGCGCCGCCATCTTCACCCAGTTTTCCTACCAGGTATGCGGGCTCCAGCTGTATGAATGGCTGGAGCCATGGTGACGTCGCTCCTATGCATGAGCCCTAGGCTCCATGATGGATCTCTGAAGGTACAGCATGGTTACGCCGTCCCTTCAGAGCGCATGCGCCAGTGACGTCACCGGCAGCATCGCTTGTGTATATCTCCTAAACAGTGCAGGTTTAGGAGATTTTTTACTGTACCTACAGGTAAGCCTTATTACAGGGGCTTTACCCCTAGTGGTAGTTTCCGTTCAAAGTGCTGAATTTTTAAAGCTTGTCAAACTCCCCTTTCACACTGGGTGTGTGAGCGGTAAAGTGCCGCTATTTTTAGCGGCACTTTACCGTCAATTCCGCTAGCGGGGTGCTTTTACCCATCCCCCGCTAGCGGGCGAGAAAAAACGATGCAAAGCACTGCTGCTGCCGCAGCGTTATTCCGTCGGTATAGCCGAGCTGCCCCATTGATTTCAATTGGCAGGAATGGATTTTTAACGTTCCTGCAAGTGCACGGCTTTCACACTGGAGAGACAGGAGCGGCGCTTTACAGGCTCTGTTTTTAGTGCTGTATCACCTGTAAAGTGCCTCAGCGTGAAAGGGGTCTAAGAGTTCAGGAAAAAAGGGGGGCGGAGAGCTGAAGTTGCACACTGCAGAGCTCAGTGAGGAGAGCTCTGACAGCTGATTGGAAGGAAGAGACACGCCTCCCCCTCCACACAGCGACAGAGCCGAGGCTGTCAATCAGCTGGAGCTCCCGCCCCTGTCACCATTTTTCTCTTGGTGTCAGGAAAACATGTCAAAAGTGATTGATGCTGATACAAGAGGAAGGAGGCAGCAAACAGAAATGATGCTTAGTGCTGTGGGCTGAGACAAGTACACACTATGGAGGGATGTGCTTTGTTCATATTTCACGTCTGAGGTTTACAAACACTTTGAGGACACAAGCTTTAGAAATTACGTTTTTTTTGGGCAGTTGTGTAATAGGGAGGAGGAAGGAGAGAGAAACGTTAAAAAAAAGAATAAGGAAAAAAAGGAAAAAAAGGACCATTTTCAGCTAAAAAAACAAAAAACAAAACAGACACCACATCCGGGGACTGGCAGGCTGCAATATATCTTCTTTTTTTTTTTGTTCTTGGGTTTAGATATCCATTAAGCTCAACAAGATTCTAGAGAAAACGGCACTTCTACTCCATGCACAGACATGACTTTGAATACATTTATCAATTTTGGATCCTCTATGTCAACATTCTCCTAAAATGCTCAGAGAACATTACAATTGTGCCTAAAGGACTCAGAGATGTGCTGATCGGCTCGGTTTGGTAATAGCTCTTTGCAGCCATTTCCTGTCTGTGGTCACCCGCAGGGCTTTTTTTCTCAGAGAATGGGTGCAGGAACTCCCCCTTTCTGAGCCACCCCTTTTCTCTATCCCCTACCCACCTCCGAGCACCGTCCCTTGGTTCCATCCCCTACCCACCTCCGAGCACCGTTCCTTGGTTCCACCCCCTACCCACCTCCGAGCACTGTTCCTTGGTTCCATCCCCTACCCACCTCCGAGCACCGTTCCTTGGTTCCACCCCAACCCACCTCCGAGCACTGTTCCTTGGTTATGCTGCACAAATAGAAAACTGGGCATAGTTTACAGCGTAGCTTTGTTACATTGCACGAGGAGAGATGTGCTGATCGGCTCGGTTTGGCTCGGTTTGGTAATAGCTCTTTGCAGCCATTTCCTGTCTGTGGTCACCCGCAGGGCTTTTTTTCTCAGAGAATGGGTGCAGGAACTCCCCCTTTCTGAGCCACCCCTTTTCTCTACCCCCTACCCACCTCCGAGCACCGTCCCTTGGTTCCATTCCCTACCCACCTCCGAGCACCGTTCCTTGGTTCCACCCCTACCCACCTCCGAGCACCGTCCCTTGGTTCCACCCCCCTACCCACCTCCGAGCACCGTCCCTTGGTTCCACCCCCTACCCACCTCCGAGCACCGTTCCTTAGTTCCACTCCCTACCCACCTCCGAGCACCGTCCCTTGGTTATGCTGCACAAATAGAAAACTGGGCATAGTTTACAGCGTAGCTTTGTTACATTGCACGAGGAGAGATGTGCTGATCGGCTCGGTTTGGTAATAGCTCTTTGCAGCCATTTCCTGTCTGTGGTCACCCGCAGGGCTTTTTTTCTCAGAGAATGGGTGCAGGAACTCCCCCTTTCTGAGCCACCCCTTTTCTCTACCCCCTACCCACCTCCGAGCACCGTCCCTTGGTTCCATCCCCTACCCACCTCCGAGCACCGTTCCTTGGTTCCACCCCCTACCCACCTCCGAGCACCGTCCCTTGGTTCCACCCCCTACTCACCTCCGAGCACCGTTCCTTGGTTCCATCCCCTACCCACCTCCGAGCACCGTTCCTTGGTTCCATCCCCTACCCACCTCCGAGCACTGTTCCTTGGTTCCATCCCCTACCCACCTCCGAGCACCGTTCCTTGGTTCCACCCCCTACCCACCTCCGAGCACTGTTCCTTGGTTCCATCCCCTACCCACCTCCGAGCACCGTTCCTTGGTTCCACCCCCTACCCACCTCCGAGCACTGTTCCTTGGTTCCATCCCCTACCCACCTCCGAGCACCGTTCCTTGGTTCCACCCCCTACCCACCTCCGAGCACTGTTCCTTGGTTCCATCCCCTACCCACCTCCGAGCACCGTTCCTTGAATCCACCCCCTACCCACCTCCGAGCACCGTTCCTTGGTTCCACCCCCTACCCACCTCCGAGCACCGTTCCTTGGTTCCACCCCCTACCCACCTCCGAGCACTGTTCCTTGGTTCCATCCCCTACCCACCTCCGAGCACCGTTCCTTGGTTCCACCCCAACCCACCTCCGAGCACTGTTCCTTGGTTATGCTGCACAAATAGAAAACTGGGCATAGTTTACAGCGTAGCTTTGTTACATTGCACGAGGAGAGATGTGCTGATCGGCTCGGTTTGGTAATAGCTCTTTGCAGCCATTTCCTGTCTGTGGTCACCCGCAGGGCTTTTTTTCTCAGAGAATGGGTGCAGGAACTCCCCCTTTCTGAGCCACCCCTTTTCTCTATCCCCTACCCACCTCCGAGCACCGTCCCTTGGTTCCATCCCCTACCCACCTCCGAGCACCGTTCCTTGGTTCCACCCCCTACCCACCTCCGAGCACTGTTCCTTGGTTCCATCCCCTACCCACCTCCGAGCACCGTTCCTTGGTTCCACCCCAACCCACCTCCGAGCACTGTTCCTTGGTTATGCTGCACAAATAGAAAACTGGGCATAGTTTACAGCGTAGCTTTGTTACATTGCACGAGGAGAGATGTGCTGATCGGCTCGGTTTGGCTCGGTTTGGTAATAGCTCTTTGCAGCCATTTCCTGTCTGTGGTCACCCGCAGGGCTTTTTTTCTCAGAGAATGGGTGCAGGAACTCCCCCTTTCTGAGCCACCCCTTTTCTCTACCCCCTACCCACCTCCGAGCACCGTCCCTTGGTTCCATTCCCTACCCACCTCCGAGCACCGTTCCTTGGTTCCACCCCTACCCACCTCCGAGCACCGTCCCTTGGTTCCACCCCCCTACCCACCTCCGAGCACCGTCCCTTGGTTCCACCCCCTACCCACCTCCGAGCACCGTTCCTTGGTTCCACCCCCTACCCACCTCCGAGCACCGTCCCTTGGTTATGCTGCACAAATAGAAAACTGGGCATAGTTTACAGCGTAGCTTTGTTACATTGCACGAGGAGAGATGTGCTGATCGGCTCGGTTTGGCTCGGTTTGGTAATAGCTCTTTGCAGCCATTTCCTGTCTGTGGTCACCCGCAGGGCTTTTTTTCTCAGAGAATGGGTGCAGGAACTCCCCCTTTCTGAGCCACCCCTTTTCTCTACCCCCTACCCACCTCCGAGCACCGTCCCTTGGTTCCATCCCCTACCCACCTCCGAGCACCGTTCCTTGGTTCCACCCCCTACCCACCTCCGAGCACCGTCCCTTGGTTCCACCCCCTACTCACCTCCGAGCACCGTTCCTTGGTTCCATCCCCTACCCACCTCCGAGCACCGTTCCTTGGTTCCATACCCTACCCACCTCCGAGCACCGTCCCTTGGTTCCATCCCCTACCCACCTCCGAGCACTGTTCCTTGGTTCCATCCCCTACCCACCTCCGAGCACCGTTCCTTGGTTCCACCCCCTACCCACCTCCGAGCACTGTTCCTTGGTTCCATCCCCTACCCACCTCCGAGCACCGTTCCTTGGTTCCACCCCCTACCCACCTCCGAGCACTGTTCCTTGGTTCCATCCCCTACCCACCTCCGAGCACCGTTCCTTGGTTCCACCCCCTACCCACCTCCGAGCACTGTTCCTTGGTTCCATCCCCTACCCACCTCCGAGCACCGTTCCTTGAATCCACCCCCTACCCACCTCCGAGCACCGTTCCTTGGTTCCACCCCCTACCCACCTCCGAGCACCGTTCCTTGGTTCCACCCCCTACCCACCTCCGAGCACTGTTCCTTGGTTCCATCCCCTACCCACCTCCGAGCACCGTTCCTTGGTTCCACCCCAACCCACCTCCGAGCACTGTTCCTTGGTTATGCTGCACAAATAGAAAACTGGGCATAGTTTACAGCGTAGCTTTGTTACATTGCACGAGGAGAGATGTGCTGATCGGCTCGGTTTGGTAATAGCTCTTTGCAGCCATTTCCTGTCTGTGGTCACCCGCAGGGCTTTTTTTCTCAGAGAATGGGTGCAGGAACTCCCCCTTTCTGAGCCACCCCTTTTCTCTACCCCCTACCCACCTCCGAGCACCGTCCCTTGGTTCCATCCCCTACCCACCTCCGAGCACCGTTCCTTGGTTCCACCCCCTACCCACCTCCGAGCACCGTCCCTTGGCATGAGTATTATAAAGGTATTTTAATCTTAAAATTCATATTTTGGCCAGAACTCCAGCTTAATCATGGGCTTGAAAACCTGTGACTGCAGCAGAGAAAAAAACAGGTCTCCTGACCTGCCAGAAAGGACTGTGCTGTGGGGTAGAGTTGTGTAAATCTTAGGACTGGATGGACAGACCCTCTGGCAGATAACACAGATCTTATGTATGTATTTCTTGTCTTTTATTTTTACTGTTTGCAACTTTAATAATGGCGGGGATGCAGTCTTGTATATGCGGTGTTGCTGTACAGTATTGTTATCCCCGTAGAATTATTATGACAGGGACTCTTCCGTATTTTTTTTTCTCCTATATCAGAAAGTAACGAACTGTCTAAGTGACAAATATTTTTCATCTTTTGAGGAAAAACATGACAAGCAACGAGGATGCATCCAATAATAACAAAGTCACTGTCAGTTACGTCACTTGACGCATGGCGGGGATGCGATCGTTCTCATCGCAGAGCGACCCGTGACCTGGACAGCAATAGCTGCAGATATTTCAAGAAACCCATAAAAGACACAGAAAATGACCCCCGGCAGACCGGCCACGCTGAAAGCAAAGAGCAGAAAATAGCCTTTCCCGCCATTCGCCGAGGCTGTGCCGCCTGCCGGGGGCTGGGGGAGGGGGGGGGTGAAGGTCGGTAGTGGTCAGGTATAAATTGCTGCGGAGGTGACGCCACTTCGGAAGTCGTTATTGTCATATTGTCAAAGACGCTCAGAATTCAGGATAATTAGCTACGACGGCTCGCGGGGAGCGCGCCGCCTCGTCCCTGCGATTTATTTTCCAAGCCCAGGCAGTAATTAGCTGTGGTAATTAGATTGTAAGCTCTAACGAGCAGGGCGCCCACCAACGCGTCATATCTCCTGTTGGAACTGCATCTTTATTTACTATCTATGTATCTTTATCCATCCCTCACTCTCTGCTGTCATCGTTTATATCGGAGGCGTCGCTCTGGAAAGGACGCCAAACATTTGGCATTAATAACATTACATAATAAAACAAGGTAATAAAATATTAATAAAAACAAGGTAAATATCTGGATGAATTATGAGATTGTACCAAGCAGCAAAACTCAACAACCTGCATTATAATAATTCTGAGTCTCACGGCCTTAAAGCTGAACTCCGGGATAAGTAAATATCATTGAAATTCATTCATCGTGTGTCTTCTTCTTGAATCTCGGTGATCTTTGTGTGTGTTCCTTCCAGATCTGTGCAGTAATCCAGTGTGAGACTTCCTGTAATAAAGAACGCTCACTGCTGCTCTCCCTCCTTGTGCAGGGGGACTGGTCTGGTCTCCACCCCCTCCTGTAGTTTGCGACAGATAGCTGGTAGTGGGTGGGGCCTGTTGGGCCCCTCCCAAAGCTCTGCTCTCCCTCCTTGTGGCAGGGGGACGTGTCTCGTCTCCGCCCCCCTCCTGTAGTTTTCTACAGATAGCTGGTAGTGGGTAGGGCCTGTTGGGCCCCTCCCACAGCTCTGCTCTCCCTCCTTGTGGCAGGGGGACGTGTCTTGTCTCTGCCCCCCTCCTGTAGTTTTCTAAAGATAGCTGGTAGTGGGTAGGGCCTGTTGGGCCCCTCCCAAAGCTCTGCTCTCCCTCCTTGTGGCAGGGGGACGTGTCTTGTCTCCGCCCCCCTCCTGTAGTTTTCTACAGATAGCTGGTAGTGGGTAGGGCCTGTTGGGCCCCTCCCAAAGCTCTGCTCTCCCTCCTTGTGGCAGGGGGACATGTCTTGTCTCTGCCCCCCTCCTGTAGTTTTCTACAGATAGCTGATAGTGGGTAGGGCCTGTTGGGCCCCTCCCACAGCTCTGCTCTCCCTCCTTGTGGCAGGGGGATGTGTCTTGTCTCTGCCCCCCTCCTGTAGTTTTCTACAGATAGCTGGTAGTGGATAGGGCCTGTTGGGCCCCTCCCAAAGCTCTGCTCTTTCTCCTTGTGCAGGGTGATTGGTCTTATCGCAACCTCCTCCTCTAGGTTTTTTTGCTGGCAGCCTGTACTTGGTAGGACCTGATGGGCCTCTCCGACAGCTTTGCGCTCTCTCTCCTTGTGTAGGTGAACTGGTCTTGCTTCTGCCCCTTCCTGTAGTTTTCTAGACAGCTTGTAGTGGGTGGGGTCTGTTGGGCCCCTCCCACAGCTCTGCTCTCCCTCTTTGTGCAGGGGGATGTGTCTTATCTCCGCCCCCTCCTGTAGTTTTCTACAGGCAGCTTGTAGTGGGTGGGGCCTGTTGAGCCCCTCCCACAGCTCTGCCCTCCTTCCTTGTGCAGGGGGACATGTCTTGTCTCCGCCCCCTCCTGTAGTTTGCTACAGACAGCTGGTAGTGGGTGGGGCCTGTTGGGCCCCTCCCACAGCTCTGCTCTCCCTCCTTGTGCATGGGTGACTGGTCTTGTTTCTACCCCCTCCTGTAGTTTGCTACAGACAGGCTGTAGTAGGTGGGGCCTGCTGGGCCACTCCCACAGCTCTGCTCTCTCTCCTTGTGGAGGGTTACTGGCCTTATCGCAAACCCCTCCTGTTTTCTGCAGTGGGTGGAGCCTGCTGGGCCCCTCCCACATGTTTTCTCTCTCTCTCTCTCCGTTTGTGCAGGGGAACTGGTCTTGTTTCTGCCCCCACCTGTAGTTTTCTGCAGACAGGCTGAAGTGGGTGGAGCCTGTTGGGCCCCTCCCACAGCTCTGCTCTCTCTCTTTGTGCACGGGGACTGGTCTTGTCTCTGCCTATTGAGAAATATATTTAAATAAAATATTTTGCGTCTGGAGTTCGGCTTTAAATATCAAGGCTTTCATTACTGCTAGCAAAGAGAATGACCCTACTAGCCATAGGCACATCATCTGGTAAAGGCAGCCACTGCTCAACTCATTACTGGAGTGATTTTGGCAAAGTGGAGCACTGTGTGAAATCTGTTAAAGAAACAAACAAAAAAAAAAAAAAAAAACAACCTTTTTTACTTATATAGAGGGTGTATTTTTATTTTTTTATTTTTTGGGAGGGAGTGTATTTAGGGTTCTTTATCTAATTTACTGTTCCTATATATGTGGGTTATTTCCCTTTTGCTGGGGACACCGAGAGCCAATCAGCTGTGCAGCATTCTGATAGGAGGAGTGAGCAAAGGGATGACTTCATCAGTCTGCTGCTGCTTCGTTGTTCGCCAATCACAGGCTGGAGGGTTGAAACGCGTCAGTCCAATCTTTCACACTGTCGACATTTTATTATTAATGTTGCTATGAAACTCCTGTCTGCAAGTGTATATTTGGTTTAGTTTTAGTTTTCCTACTGGAGCTCATTCTTTAACCATCATGTTATGCCCTTTGGTACTACTAATAAATAACTTTTTTAATACAATATTGACACATTTTTTCACCTTGCTGCCTAAAAACCCCACTTTGGGGGAACCTTTCTACCTTGTGTTGTATTTTCAGGGTGAGCAGCATTCTTCCATCTCCCGTTGTGTCTTTTCTTTGCTATATTTTTGCTATTTCCCTTTTGCTGGGGACACCGAGAGCCAATCAGCTGTGCAGCATTCTGATAGGAGGAGTGAGCAAAGGGATGACTTCATCAGTCTGCTGCTGCTTCGTTGTTCGCCAATCACAGGCTGGAGGGTTGAAACGCGTCAGTCCAATCTTTCACACTGTCGACATTTTATTATTAATGTTGCTATGAAACTCCTGTCTGCAAGTGTATATTTGGTTTAGTTTTAGTTTTCCTACTGGAGCTCATTCTTTAACCATCATGTTATGCCCTTTGGTACTACTAATAAATAACTTTTTTAATACAATATTGACACATTTTTTCACCTTGCTGCCTAAAAACCCCACTTTGGGGGAACCTTTCTACCTTGTGTTGTATTTTCAGGGTGAGCAGCATTCTTCCATCTCCCGTTGTGTCTTTTCTTTGCTATATTTTTGCTATTTCCCTTTTGCTGGGGACACCGAGAGCCAATCAGCTGTGCAGCATGCAGATAGGACGAGTGAGCAAAGGGATGACTTCATCAGTCTTCTGCTGCTTCCTTGCTCGCCCAATCACAGGCTGGAGGGGCAGGAAGGTGACCTTCCCTTATTTCTCTCTTCGGACGTGTAAAGTCAGTTCTCCATCCAAGCAAGGCTGTGCAAATCTCAGAACTGCATGGACGGTAAGGACCATCCTTCAGCAGGTCAGACTATAGTCCCCATATGTGAATATTTTGCTGGTACCTGGAGTTCAGCTTTATTGTGTAGCCAGACACAGGAAACTTCCTTACGAAGTACGAATCCTACACACACGCACTTGAACAGATACTATTAGTGGAGTCTAATTATCATGTTCCATTAAAGATGATCTAATTGCGGCAGATGATCTGTTGTTGTTTTGGTGTCATGTCTGAAGACGTAAACACGCATGAGACACCCCAACACACCCACATACATAAAAGGCAATTAAAGAATGTTTGCCCGGCTGCATATCTCCAACATGTTTACAGACAAAGCTCATTAGGCATGTTCCCAGCTGTCAGTCACAGGCGTGTCATACTTTCCTTATCTGAGG
This sequence comes from Lithobates pipiens, assembly GCF_037356315.1. Lineage (NCBI taxonomy): Eukaryota > Metazoa > Chordata > Amphibia > Anura > Ranidae > Lithobates > Lithobates pipiens. The sequence continues at coordinate 328,934,777 of NW_027507785.1, read as the reverse complement.
GATCGATATGCATGCCGCGAGCAAATCCTTGGCAACGCGCTCGCTGTGAGGCTACATACAGACGCAGCATTGTGATCATAATTGTATTTGCTTATTACTGGGACCTCCCAGATCACAAGGATAACTTGCCTCACATTTGTGGCAGTGCTGAATTGTAACTCTGTTAAAGAGGTTGTAAAGGCAGAAGGTGCATTCTATGCATTAGGATAAAAAAAAAAACCTTCTGTGTGTCGCTCCCCCCCCCCCACTCACCTGAGCCCCGTCTAGATCCAGCCATGTTGCACGAGTGCCTGCCTCGCCCATCCGGGATTCTCCCTCCCGATTGGCTGAAACACAGCAGCAGTGCCATTGGCTGTCAGTATCTTAGCCAATCAGGCAAGGGGGCAGGACCAAACCACAGCTCTTTGTCTGAATGGACACAGGGAGCTGTGGCTCAGCTCGGGTGCCCCCATAGAAAGTCGCTTATTGCGGGGGCACTCAAGAGGAGGGAGGAGCCAGGAGCTCCAGCCAGGGACCCGAGAAGTGGAGGATCGGGACCTTCTCTGTGCAAATTCACTGCAGCACAGTGGTGTAGTGGTTAGCACTCTCACCTAGCAGTAAGAAGGGTTGCTGGTTCGAATCCCAACCACGACACTACCTGCCTGGAGTTTGCATGTTCTCCCTGTGCCTGCATGGTTTTCCTCCAGGTACTCTGGTTTCCTCCCACAATCCAAAGACATGCAGGTAGGTCAATTGGCTTCTGTCAAAAATTGTCCCTAGTATATAAATGGGGTCCTTGGATTTAGGGCTCCTTGAGGGTAGGGACAATTGTAGACACTCAGGTTGAACTGGATGGACTGGTGTCTTTATTCAACCTAACTAACTATGAAACTATGTAAGTATAACATGTTTATTATTTTTAAAGAAAAATCAATGTGACTATAGTATCACTTGCTGCACATTTTTACTGTTGAGTTGTACACTTGCAGAGCACTTGGAGCACAAGTTCTAGTTGACACGTTTCCAATTTGTTGCAAATTTGCTTGGCAAGTCTCTAGCAAGTGCAAAGTTGCAGTGGTGAGTCTGCAGCAAGAGCTCTGCAAGTCTACAGCATGACAGTTCAGCCACAGTGACCCCCTGTGGTGGGAGGACTATTGCACAACTAAACTGAACCAGAACTTCCAGCAGACTTGCAAAGAAAGTTGATCTGGAGTCATGCAATGCGGACTTGCTGCAATTGTGCCACAAACTAGTCAAGCCTGGCAAGTTTACACTTAGATTCAGGAAAGCCCATCAGAGCCTCCCGTACATCCAGGAGTGCCCTTTATGAGGTTTATTGCTGGCCTGGCAGTGGATGCGCCAGTCTCTATACAATACACAGACTGCTGTGAGGGCAGTTAATGGGCAGTTATAACGGGCCAAATTCATAGCTGCCAACTGTCCCTGATTTCGAAGGGACTGTCCCTCATTTGGAACAAAGTCCCTCTCTTTCCTCCTCATTTTGGTCTGATCCATATAGTCGTATATAAACTGCACTACTTATCTATTAAAAAGTGTGTCCCGTCGCTAAACCTTTCATCCGATTTCTAAATTGCTGCATTTTTTAATTTCAAAAGACAATATATAGGAATAGTATGGGTAAAAGAAAATGCACTTGTAGGTTTAACCAATCATTTCTTTGTACAATTCTCCATTAAGGGGGACATGGCAGCGGCGGGTGTCCCATGCCAACATACTTTTGATATTAGATGTCCCTCATTGCCATCTCAGAAAGTTGGAAGGTATGCCAAATTTGGCCCATGGGCCATAGTTTTGGAGACTCCCCGTGTCTAAACCAATCAAGGCTCTATTACTTTGCACAGTGCTGATAGTTAAAAGCTTGAACTGTTTGAAAGAGGAGAGAACATGACTTTATTCATGTGCTACTTCTTCACTGTCCAATCAGCAGGCTGGGGGTGGGTCCCTGACCAAGCTGTATTGCTTAACTACAGCGGAGGTCAAGGACCACTCAGCTGGGTTACCCAATAGGGGGATCAAAGTGCTGGCTAAAAACAATGAAAACTCCTTTGAGAGGTCAGAAAGCACATTTATATATATATATATATATATATATATATATATATATATATATATATATATGTATTGGTTTGCTGGACTTAAAGGCCAAGGGGTAGGTGATGCTGGAAACTTTCAATATGATAAAAAAAATAAAAGTTTGACTCTTTTGCCCCTTATCATATTAATAGGAACATCTCTGCAATGGGTTTATTAGCCAGAAAAGGATTCCCATGTTTGCAGGTTTGTTATATTGTATCCTTCGTGCGAATGACCGATAAAGGCGTTTGCTGATTCTGGTTAACACACAGACAGGGGGAAAAAAAAATTACATAAAATGACAAAGTTATGAAAAGGCAGGTAGAAGTCACTGAAGAAAAGTTGGAAACTATTTTAAATGTCAGCAGCTTAGTAAAAAAATGAAAAATAATTCCCCGATATCGCAGCCGGAGATCTAAATAATAAAAAAAAAAAACAAAAAAAAAAAACACCATATGCTCGCCGCTCACCTCTTCATTGCCTTTTCCTGTCCTGCTAATTACCAATCCATTGATTTGGTAATCAGTCTTCGCGCCCCCCCTCCCCCCCAATTTTTCTCAGTGGCAGCAAGAAGCTGTCAGGCGTTGCGGTTCAGCGTCCCAGCCCTTCCCCCTCTTCTGTTCGCTAACTGGGAGGCAGGTAACACGCGCACGCTGCGCAGTAACACAGCTCCGAGCAAGGACATACTGCAGGCGCTCCTCCCCGCCTTCGCCATTTATAACTGTCAAACGTTTATCATTGACAAATCTGTTTGCGCGGGGAAGACATTCAGGGTGTAGATCAAGGCGAGCGAGAGGGGTTGCAATATTTATGGCGCTGGCGTTGCGTTTTGACATTGCCTCTTATGCTAAGGTGGCGAGGAAACAGCCAGACATGGGCCACAATGGACGGAAATGGTGTAAACGGATACGGCATTATTTAAGATTAAGAAAGCAGAGAGTAATATATAATGAGAGTCATTTATCACAGTGCAATGTTCCGGGTAGCTCCCCATGGGGACCTGTCTCTGTGTCTCTCTCTCTCTCTCTCTCTCTCTCTCGCTGCCGTTGTTGAGTTTATTATTGCAGCAAGCCAAGAAAATGTTTACTATTTAAGGGGGGGGGGGGGGGGAGACGAAACTATTAGAGGATTTTATTCATCCTTACAGTCCGTTTATTGATTCCATGTCTGTCCTTTGCACTGTGCTTACTGGGGGAAATAAAATTGTTTTCGGTCAATAAAAAAAAATAGAAAAAAAATAAATAAATAAAAACTCAACACCACAATAGCAAAGCTTTTCATTAGCAAATGCCTGCCTACTCGTTGGCAGCCGGTGCAAACTGACTAATAAAGATGGTCCTGTCACTGGTAGGAGAGGGCGGTAAGAGCCCTTTCACACTGAAAGCGCACGAATGACGTTTTAGCGGCGCTATTTGGCCGATATTGGGGATGTTTTAGCCCCCGTTAGCGGCCGAAAAAAAGTTAAAACCACCCACAAACAGCTGCTGCAGCGGAGGTTTGCTGTCAGTACGGCAGCGCTACCCGCTGATTTCAATAGGCAGGGGTGCTGTAGGAGCTGCAAGGAAGCTGCTTGCAGGGCTTTTTTTGTGATGCCCTGCCAGCGCAGAACCCCAGTGTGAAAGCCCGAGTGCTCACACTGGGTTTGCAGCTGAGGCTTTTTTCAGGCACTTTACAGGTTCTAATTTTAGCGGTAAAGCGCCTGAAAAGTGCCTCCAGTGTGAATGGGGTCTTAGTGTCCCTCCTCTAACCGATTCAGCTGAGTGTGTAATCTGATTTCTTCTCGGCTCTCAATCCTGAAAAATCCCCCTGTGTTCCCTCAGCAGCTACTGGTGGGAGAGGAGGCAACCCAGTGTCAGGGCTGGCTTAGCCCTTCCTCCTCTGGGCTGGCCGCTCAGCTGTCGGCTAATTGCCAGCTCTCTTCTCTTTCCAGAGTTACCAGCTGTTCCCCTATGATGCTCGTCTGTCCTGCCTATTTAAAGCCTTCCATCTCGCTTTTCCTTTGCCTTCACGTTGATCACAAGGAACCTGTTTGTTTCAAGACTGGCTTGCTGACATCCCTCCTGGCTTCTTATCCTGCTTGCAGTTGCTCTCCTCGGATCCCTGACTTCTCGCCTGGCTGATTTCCCGATCTGGTTAATGAACTTTGGACTGGCTGACTACCCGATCTGGCTACTGGACTCTGGCTATGCTTGACTACGCTTTTTTCTATTTACCTTTTTATTTTTATTAATAAACAAGTGTGATTTGATTGTACTTCTGTCTCTGTCTGTTTCATGGTTTCTGACACCCAGCAAGCTATTTTTTTGGCGCCCAACGTGGGGCCCAATGTGGAAGCCAGGTCTTCTCACCCAACATCAGAATATGACTTTACAAAATGGGCACACCTTGTCACAGACACCAAAAAAAGTGAAACGTCTTGCCCCCGAAAAGTGGAGGCTGTTATAGCCACAGATAGGGGTAACTCTACATTAATGGCCATGGGGGTGGAGGGCAACTCCACACTAATGATCATGGTTTGAGAATGGGTTGTCAAACAAGCTCATGTAAGTGGTAGGGGTCTACATAATTTTGGCCATATACTGTATCTGAAAATTATACTTTAAAAGGAGAAGTCCAGCCTGAGCTTTTTAGGTGTGGCTTCTTCTAAGGGTCACAGGAGTGCAATTCATTTTGCACTCCTGTGACCCATTTTCAGCAGAGAGCGGTCTGAAGTCCGCTCTCCGCTGATGTCACCAAATTCAGCCCAGGCACCACGTCACCCCGACTTCGGAAGCCTGGATCCGCCAGCTGCATGGACTGATGGCAGTCTCAGCCTCTCAGCGACCTGCTGAGAGCCTGAGACGGCCACTCCCTGCCCCTCCACAGCTCAGCTCTCCAATGACTGTGGAGGAGCAGAGCAGGAGAGCTGCTGATTGACAGTCAGCAGCTCTCCACTCAGGGATGTGAGGGAACCAAGCCATTGGCGGTGTTCGGTGGCTTGGTTCTCAGTGAAGAGGTGGTGGGGACAGGTAGGTATGATTAGGGGGAAAAAAAACATCCTTCTCCTTTAAAAAAAAAAAAAGGGGGTGATCTTTTGTATCATTCTTTGAAATATCACTGATGTATTTTTGTTCTTACTGAGAAACTCATGTTGCTTTTTCATGCAACATTTCCTACTTCTGTACTTTTGTTACTTCTAATAAAAAATATTGAAATGTAAAAAAGAGGGGTGTAATTCAGCTTGTTCACTGGGAAAAATGGTTACGATTGTCAAGAGATAACTTGCACTAGATTCAAGAGACAACTTAGCTGCAAGGAAGATAGCTGTGCGGCCGCTGGAATCTCCCCCCCCCCCCCCGTGACTGATTGAAGTAGCTGATCATTACCCACACATAAAACAAAAGCTTTCCGCTAATCAGATGGCGCAAGTATGCAAACAAGACTTATTAATGACTGTTTAATATTTGTAATGACGTTTCCTATTTACCGAGGAAGTAAATCAGCGTCGGGAATGAGATTCCTAACCAAGTAATGAGCGCATTCCACAAGGGCAATTTCTGATTAAATTGGAAAGTTTCCGAGAGAAAATGATTTTATTTTTTTTTCTTCTCTCCCTTGTAGGCAAATGAAGGATTTACCAAAGCAAAAAAAAAAAAAAAAAAATGTGCCGGGTCATTTAACATATTGTACTTCTGCAGATAAGTACTGAGAGACATAAAACACAATATGGAGACATCCGCGGGTCCTTTTCTGATTTACAATTATTAGAATTGAAACGCGAAGCCGTTTACAAAGTACAAAATTGGTTCTGCAAGAAAAACAAACTAAAAAGCGAAGGGAACGGGTTTGTGATTGTAGAAAATGAAGCACCGTTTCTAAGACTTGTTTTCTGTAGCTTTGTGCATCTGTAGGTTTGTTTTAGTTTTTTTTTGTTTGATTGTCAAGAGATGACTTGCACTAGATTCAAGAGACAACTTAGCTGCAAGGAAGATAGCTGTGCGGCCGCTGGAATCTCCCCCCCCCCCCCCCCCGTGACTGATTGAAGTAGCTGATCATTACCCACACATATCATTTTTTGCTCTTTTAAATCATGTTGCAGTTTTGCGTTTATGTATATATACTAAACCAGCCGTTTTCAACCTTTTTAATACGGAGGAATTGAGATAACTTTCCTGTCTAAGAAATGCCCTACTAATATTCACCATATCTTCACCTCACAGTACATTAGAGCAGGGGTCACCAAACTTTCTAAACAGGGGGCCAGACTGTGGCCACTGGAAGTAATCTGTGGGAATAAACAATGCCCCATCTTTATTGTCAGTGGGAGGAATTGTGCCCCATCGTTGGTGCCATTGGGCCCAATTGGTGTCATTAGGAGGAATTGTACCCCATCATTGGTGTCATTGGGCACAATTGTTGATGTTATTAGGAGGAATTGTGCGACTTCGTTGGTGTCGGTGGGGGTAGTTGTGCCCTGTCGGTGTCATTTTGCCAGATTGTTGGTATCATTGGTGGGAATTGTGCCCCATCGTTGGTGTCATTGGGCTCAATTGTTGGTGTCATTAGGAGGAATTGTGAAACTTCGTTGGTGTCGGTGGGAGTAGTTGTGCCCCGAAGTTGGTGTCATTTTGCCCGATTTTTGGTGTCATTGGGAGGAATTGTGCCCCATAATTGGTGACATTGGCCCAATTGTTGGTGTCATTAGGAGGAATTGTGCCCCACATTGGTGTCATTGGGCCCAATTGTTGGTGTTATTAGGAGGAATTGTGCAACTTCGTTGGTGTCGGTGGGAGTAGTTATGCCCCGTTGTTGGTGTAATTTTGCCCAAATGTTGGTGTCATTGGGGGGAATTGTGCCCCATCGTTGGTGTCATTGGGTCCAATTGTTGGCGTTATTAGGAGGAATTGTGCAACTTCATTGGTGTCGGTGGGAGTAGTTGTTTTCCCCCCGTCGTTGGTGTCATTTTGCCTGATTCTTGGTGTCATTGGGAAGAATTGTTCCCCATAATTGGTGACATCTGCCCAATTGTTGGTGTCATTAGGAGGAATTGTGCCCCATCGTTGGTGTCATTACCACAAGGTTTCCACAAGGTTGGAAGAGCACAATTGCCTACAATGGCTTTGTATAATGTTGGATTAACAGCAACCTTCACTGGAAATACTTGAATTCCATCATTTCAGGGGGTATCTGTTTTCCATTAAGTTGTAGTTTAGTTCCATTTTATACTTTGCTGCTGCTGCTTTGTTCCTCTGCAGTTTTTTGTCTTCAATACGATTGTGCTTGCTATTATACCTCGCCAGAATCTAGTGTTGTTGTAGTGCAGCAGTTTAAAGCGGGAGTCCGCCGGGACTCCGCTTTTTTTTTTTTTTTTTTTTAAAGCCAGCAGCTACAAATACTGCAGCTGCTGACTTTTAAAATAGTGACACTTACCTGTCCAGCACACGCGCGATGTCGGCACCCGAAGCCGATCTCTAGATCGTCTCTCGGGTCCTGCCGCCGCCATCTTGGGTGTGGGAATCAGGAAATGGAGCCTTTCGGCTTCATTTCCCGGTTCCCTACTGCGCATGCGCGAGTCGCGCTGCGCAATAAGGACGGTCCCCGCTGCCTCTGGGATCTGTGTGTTTCCCAGCAGACAGCGGGGCACTTGCGGAAAGGGACGGGCACTTGCGGAAAGGGGCGTAATCTACGCCCCTTTCCGCAGAGAGCTATCCCGGAAGTGGGTGCAGATACCTGTACTGTACAGGTATCTGCACCCCCCTCCCCCCTGAAAGGTGCCAATTGTGGTTCCGGAGGGGGGGGAGGGTTCCGATGAGCGGAAGGTCCACTTTAGGGTGGACCTCCGCTTTAATGTTGAGTTTTGTTGCTCTCATTGCTCTATCTGTGATTCTGTGTTATTCGCACAGGTGATCATCTGTTGCAGCTTTGCCCTTACTTATGAAAACTACCATCCACGGCCTCTATTGACTATTCAGCAGCCATATGCTTTGTATCAGCAAAACTGCACATTTACATTGATTAGGGGTTGATATAAACACAGATTCTCTATTTAAGCCTGGTTCACACCTATGCCCTTTTTTTTAGTGCATTTTCAGGTTTTGCAGAAACGCACTACAGTCCATTTAACATGGTTTCCTATGGATGTAGTTCACATCTGTGCATTTAATGTAAAGGGCCAGGGACTTTTTTCTGTTCCATAGACTTCAATTGACCAAAAACGTGTATTGAAAAACACAAAATGCACCTGGAATATGCAAACTGCAGCCTGCATAGGTGTGAACCCGGCCTAAATCCTCACGTCTCACTGACACAAGGGATACGCACCGCCCAGGCTGAGGCATCAGTCATGTGATTTTTTAAAGTGGAGGGCCATCCAAAAAAAAAAAAAAATGCATTAATAATCATAAAAAAAAAAAAAGTAAAAAAAAAAAATAGTTCTCACTTGCCTGAAACCGCTGTTGCTAGGCGGTCTTATTAATCTGCCTCTTCCTATTCCGCAACGCTTTCTCCTCTTCGCTGAGCGGCCCCGTTGCCTGCTAGGACATGTGTGTGTCCCAGAAAACAACGGGGCCTTTCACAAAGCGCCGAGCGACTCGCGCATGCGCAGTAGGAAACGGTCAGGGAAGCCACAAGGTCCCACTGCCCGTTTCCCTTCGTTAAGATGGAGGCGCCGGCAGCTGATTCGATGGACGGATCGGCCTTGGGGTGGCCGACATGGCGGGGGCGAAGGGAAACGGGAAGTGTCCTTATTAAAAGTCAGCAGCTACAGTGTTTGTAGCTGCTGACTTTAAAAAAATAAAAATAAATTGTATTGCCCGGAAACGCCTTTTTAAGTCTGATGCTCAGGCAATGCTGACCAATAGGCAGTTGGGCCTGAACTGCTGTCCTTTTCTTTGGAAAAGAGCATGGGGTTGATTTACTAAAGGCAAATAGATTGTGCACTTTGCAAAGTGCAGTTGCTCCAGAGCTTAGTAAATGTGCAGAAGCTCTGCTGACTTCCATCAATCATGTGCAAGCAAGAATACAGATTTTTTTTTTGTTTATTTGTTTTTTTTTCCTTGCACGTGTTTGGGTATTCTTTGCAAAGTGAAGGTTTACCTCATTTACTAATCTCTGGAGCAACTTCATTTGCTAAGTGCACAGTCCATTTGCCTTTAGAAAATCAAGCCCCGTGCGTCCGATCCGATGTCTCAACAGTCACCGACCACCAGAGGGAGCCTGGAATCTGTCAGGAAAGGCAAGCACAGAGAGGAATTTACTATGTCGGAAAAGCTCCATGTAGCAAGCCCTGGCAGAGAGCAAAAGCATCCGGGGTAACTACAGCCATTTGTGGGTGCAAAAAAAAAAAAAAATCCTCCCTGCCCCCCAACAGAGGCAGCCAGATTAATTTATTAAAATGAAATTCTTATCTTCAGAAATTTTTGAAGCAATTGCACATTTCAAAGATTAAACCGCATCTAAAAGCCACGACTCGTTTTGAATTGGGTAGAAAAAGGTCAGAATTTTTGTTTGCTGTATCTCCGTTGGGGATATTTCTTTTTTAATTCCCGTCTTGGAGATGCAACAGGAAGTGAGAAAGAAATCTATAAATGGAGAGGAAATCCACTTTTAAGCTGGCCGTGCATGCATCCAGATTCAGCTGACTTGGCCTGGAATTCGTTCCCTGGGTGGTCTTGTCGGCACCACATGGCTTGAAAAAAAATTTTTTCGCCCAAGCAGCACCTGCATCCAATCAGATGCTGTATTCTGATACTCCGACAGCCGCGTATGCTTGCTGTAAGAACACAAAAGCCAGCATCCATCCCCCGCTGTTTAGCGTTGAGTTGTACTTCACATGCATTGCTCTCTACCGTCCACCTACCACTGTGCAGTGGATATTTAAGTGAAGCTATATTGGATGATACACATTCTTTAAAAAGGTATAAAGTTGACTGTTTATATATCAGTTTACTATTTATAGCTTATTTGATGAATTTAAAATCCTTTCCTTTTGCCCTCCCTTTCCCTTTTCCTCCCCACCCCCCCCTTTTTTTCTCCTCTTCCCTCTCACTTCAGGGGATAGTTTCTCATTCATATAAATGATTGTTGTCAAATACACTTCATTATATTATTTGTGATTTATATGTATTTTTTTTGTTTTTAGAATCACATCTATGTTCAGTTGTGTTTGTATATGAAATATCAGGTCCTGAGGAATCAGATTTTCGTTCCGTGAAACGCGTCAAGCTTTTACAACAGAAGACTGAAGGACTACCATGCTGTACACCTTTCACTCCCTTAAACGGGAGACAAGTGGTAGCAATGATGTCCATATGTAAAGTATGTGATTTTAATTCAATTTTTAATGTATTGTAATAAAGATTCGTACACTTTTTATTCGATTTTGTTGTGTGCATTTTGTCCACTAGGGGGGGTGCTTTGTTTGTCGCCACCCCCAAACAAAAAAAATATATATATAGCTTATTTGATGAATTTAAAATCCTTTCCTTTTGCCCTCCCTTTCCCTTTTCCTCCCTCCCCCTTTTTTTCTCCTCTTCCCTCTCACTTCAGGGGATAGTTTCTCATTCATATAAATGATTGTTGTAAAATACACTTCATTATATTATTTGTGATTTATATGTATTTTTTTTGTTTTTAGAATCACATCCATGTTCAGTTGTGTTTGTATATGAAATATCAGGTCCTGAGGAAGCAGATTTTCGTTCCGTGAAACGCGTCAAGCTTTTACAACAGAAGACTGAAGGACTACCATGCTGTACACCTTTCACTCCCTTAAACGGGAGACAAGTGGTAGCAATGATGTCCATATGTAAAGTATGTGATTTTAATTCAATTTTTAATGTATTGTAATAAAGATTCGTACACTTTTTATTCGATTTTGTTGTGTGCATTTTGTCCACTAGGGGGGGGTGCTTTGTTTGTCGCCACCCCCAAACAAAAAAAAAATATATATAGCTTATTTGATGAATTTAAAATCCTTTCCTTTTGCCCTCCCTTTCCCTTTTCCTCCCTCCCCCTTTTTTTCTCCTCTTCCCTCTCACTTCAGGGGATAGTTTCTCATTCATATAAATGATTGTTGTCAAATACACTTCATTATATTATTTTTGATTTATATGTATTTTTTTTTGTTTTTAGAATCACATCCATGTTCAGTTGTGTTTGTATATGAAATATCAGGTCCTGAGGAAGCAGATTTTTGTTCCGTGAAACGCGTAAAGCTTTTACAACAGAGGATTGAAGGACTACCATACTGTACACCTTTCACTCCCTTAAATGGGAGAAAAGTGGTAGCAATGATGTCCATATGTAAAGTATGTGATCTTAATTCGATTTTTAATGTGATGTTATAAAGATTCGTACACTTTTTATTCGATTTTGTTGTGTGCATTCTGTCCACTAAGGGGGGGTGCATTGTTTTTTTGCCCCCCCCCAAACAAATATATATAATATTTGTAATATTATTTATAATATTTATAATATATATATATATATATATATATATATATATTTTCCTATGTGGGGGTTACAGACACTTTACCTCCAGTATAAGAAGGGGTTCTTTACTGTAAGAGCGGGTAAAGTCATCTTTCTCCATAAACGTCTGACGTCACGGTGTCAGCCTAAAAAAAAATAAAAAATTGGCGCGTTGGAACTTGAAGGTTACCGCTGTAGGTCTGTCGGAGAGGATTTAGCAGGGCGGGCGGGCGGTCGATGGAACAGGTTGTGCTGGAAGTAGACGGCCCAGTCTGGCGTTCAGGTGCCTGCCATATGTTAGACACTGGGGGAATGTCAGACGATGAAAGGAGATTTGTACTCAGAACTGCACGAGCGGTAATGTCTCCCCGATGACACCGAGCCACGTTGCGTATCTAATAAGCTCTTCACTCCTAATATTAAGCACACGCGCCGGCATCTTGTCATCTCATCGCCAAACTGTTCCAACGACATGCCTTTTTTTTATTTTATTTTTTTTAATCTGATTCTCACTTTGGGAATATGGGTCACTTTATCTGCTGTAACCCGACCTCACCCGCTCACCCCCCCCCCCCCTCCTTCAAATGCCAGGCTGGCATAAAGAGTCACTTTCTATACTGCTCCGGGTCATAATTGAAAAAGACAGAAAATGCTCAAACTGACTCATACATAATTCAGATTATCAGCTGCCCAGGAGGAGAGGAAGGAGCAGGGAACAGAGGTGTCTGTGCCCCCCCCCATCCCCTCCCCCCATCCTCCTCCAACTTCCATCAACAGAAGAAATTTTCAATTACTCCAAAGCACCGATCCTGTCTTCCCGGGCAGAGAGAGGAGTCCAGGCAGAGGTGCCGCCGCAATTCATGGCTCCATCAACTGATAGATGGCCCTCCGAGCTCACGCCGAGCGGCCGCCTCTGTTCCTGCACACTAATGCCGAATAAAAAGGGTCATCAAAACTCACATGAAAGTGAAATTGGAGGCAAGTAACATCACAGAGGAGAGGTCACTCACATCTGAAGGGGTTTTATGATCGGGGGAGGGGGGGGGGGGTGGTTAGCCTATCCTTCGGGGCTTCGCACCGAGAGTCGCCATTAATGCCGCAACGCCCAGCGCATTCAAAACCGGCGCTGCAAAATTGGAACGTTAAAAAAAAAAAATTATTCACGAGACGAATCGCTGATGTGTGATTGTTTACTAAAACTGGAACACACAGAATCTGGGGCAGCTGTGCATAGTCTTATTAGATTGTAAGCTCCTAGGAGCAGGGCCCTCCAAACCAGGAGCAGCCTGTCCATTAAGGGCGCGTGGGAACCGCCCCTCCATCCATGCATCCGGGCCCTTGCAGGGTGACAGACACATGGATTCCAATGGGGGGGGGGGGGGGGGTGGTTTGAAGCATCTGATTAGAGTCAGAGGCTCTAATTTGCTTCAAAATAGGGTGGGCTTGGGGCGCAGAGAATGCGAACCGAGCCCTCCCATTTGTGTTACAATAGTGAATGAATATTCACAACTGTAACACTGATCCTCCTCCCGGCCAATCAGGAAGCAGGTCTTAAGGAGGGGAGCAGCCACACGGCGGAAGCCACCGCGATGGAGTAGAGAACACAGGAGCCGGTTTTTTCGTTCTATTTTTCGGCTTTTATAACACATCTTAAATCTTCCCCTCAGTCTTGCAGAGTTGTAGTGGCTCCTCTCCTGGACTGAAATGGCTTCCTCTGATTTCACTGCACACTGTGAGCTTCTCACAATGTGCATTAGAAGCTGCAGCAAGTCAGCTATAAGACACTATTTCTCCTACTGACATCAATGATGGGGCACTATTCCTCCCACTGATAACTAATGATAGGGCACTATTCCTCCCACTGATACTAGTGATGGGGCACTATTCCTCCCACTGATATCAATGATGGGGCACTATTCCTCCCACTGACACCAATGATGGGAACTATTCCTCTCACTGATACCAATGATGGGGCACTATTCCTCCCACTGATATCAGTGATGGGCACTATTCCTCATACTGACACCAATGATGGAGCACTATGCCTTCCACTGATACCAATGATGGGGCACTATTCCTCCCATTGACCCAAATGATGGGACTCTATTCTTCTCATTGACGCCAACAATGGAGCACTATTCCTCCTACTGATACCAATGACGGGGCACTATTCCTCCCACTGACACTAATGATGGGGCACTATACCTCCCACTGATACCAATGATGGGGCACTATTCCTCTCACTGATACCAATGATGGGGCACTATTCCTCCCACTGATACCAATGATGGGGCACTATACCTCTCACTGATACCAATGATGGGGCACTATACCTCTCACTGATACCAATGATGGGGCACTATTCCTCTCACTGATACCAATGATGGGGCACTATTCCTCTCACTGATACCAATGATGGGGCACTATTCCTCTCACTGATACCAATGATGGGGAACTATACCTCTCACTGATACCAATGATGGGGCACTATTCCTCACACTGATACCAATGATGGGGCACTATTCCTCTCACTGATACCAATGATGGGGCACTATTCCTAACACTGATACCAATGATGGGGCACTATTCCTCTTACTGATACCAATGATGGGGCGCTATTCCTCTCACTGATACCAATGATGGGGCACTATTCCTCTCACTGATACCAATGATGGGGCACTATTCCTCTCACTGATACCAATGATGGGGCACTATTCCTCTCACTGATACCAATGATGGGGCACTATTCCTCTCACTGATACCAATGATGGGGCACTATTCCTCTCACTGATACCAATGATGGGGCACTATTCCTCTCACTGATACCAATGATGGGGCACTGTTTACTTCTAATGACTCCAGAAAAAAAAATCATATTCCCGCTGGCCGCAGTCTGACCCCCCCCCCCCCCCCCCCTAAAATCTGAAGGACAGTACATTGGGCCTTTGTTTAGAAATTTTGGAGACGGGTCCAGCCTGACTGTGCCGTGCCTGGCCCGCCCCTTTCATTCACTGGATTTCAGTTCCTTCAATGATGGAGGCTCAGTATCAAATGTGGGTGTTACCTATGCAAATCTAGCCTGCCTAGGAACACCCACTCAGCAAAACATTTTTAATATTTGCATAACTCCTCCCAAGAGTCAGCCCACTGCTTGGCATCAGTACTCAGGGCTCCTGAGAGGGGTAATGAGGTCGGGTGCTGGGATGTCCAGCCCCCTGCTGGCCCCTCCCACCAGCCATGATCCGCCTGCATTGCCCAAAGAAGCACAGAGACTATAAATGTGCGGCATATTTCTAAAACATTGAATCCGACATTCGGCGCACAGTCCCCAGCAGGTGAATCTTTCCATGTCCTTGTGTTTCTAATAACAACTCATTCTCCACCAGGGAATGTTTGGTGAAAGCCACATTCATGGTTTCTTATACCCCTCCCCCCTCCCCCCGTACAGATCAAGTCATTTATATAATCAAACAAAAGAGGAACATTTGTCCTTGCTGGAAAATCACGAACTTGAGTACCGCCGCTTAGATTGCGTCCCTACGTGACCCCGCGATGATCCGGCCTTTGCATTGTCAGAAAGAATCCAGCGGCGGCCTTTGAGGTCGCTCAGGAATGATTTCCAGGCACGCTTTAATTCGTGTTGCATCAGGTGAAAAAAAAAAAAGAAGAAAAGAAATAAAAATCTCCCTGCACTTTGCGACATTCTAGGCACTGAATTGTCTTTTTCCTTCTAGGTTTCCATTACAGAAGCCCACCTCGCCCGCCTGCGGATAAATCTGGTATTTACGCCGCTAAGCAGACATACAGCTGGTTACGGGGATGTTACAGGTTGTATACATAATGCATGGCGGATAAGTGCTTCACATATGGAGGGAAAGTGGAGTATCAATCCCTGGGAGCCGGGATCTAAGCCGGGAAGATAATGGTCTAAACGTCAACGCACGCTCCTACCAAACATTTCCCGCGTTCTTTAGAAAGGTGAACTCCCCAGACGATATTGCTATATAGGGAGGGATTACCGCGGCAATAGAACCGCCACCGAACCCAGCAAATCACACCGATCCCCCACTTAAATAAGAATATATTGTAAAAAGTGCCGAGTCCCAGATACAGCCAAGGAACATTTTATCCTGACCCGGATTAGTGGGAGGCGCCACCTGGGTGCAATTTTAGGGTTCCTCCAGGGTGACGTGGGCCTACGTGAGTTTACGCCTGATCAGATCAGATCTGTGGGAGAGCCAGTGATTGGGGGAGGGAGGTTGTTTGATTGGGGGCTCTGTAATGGGGGAGCTCTGATAGGAGGAGAGGGCTCTGATGGGGGGACTCTTTGGTGATGGGGGGACTCAGCCATGGGTGTACTTTGATATGATGGGGGGGGGGGGCTCTGGTGTATAGGGAGGACTCAAATATAATGGGGACCTCTGGCATGAAGGGGAGACTCTGATGTGACAGGAGGGACTCTGACTAAGGAGTAGAGATGTGAAGGGCTGGAAAAAAAACTGACATTTTTTTTATCCTGAAGGCTTTTTTGCTTTTTTCCCAAAAATTTGAAAAATTGAAAAAAAAAAATTGTGAAATATTTTATTTTAACATGATGAATAAAATATTTTAAGACAGGGTGTTCAAATATTTTCCAAATCATTTCTAAAAAAAATGGATGATAATCAGATTATTCTAATTTCTGTGCACTGAGTGAGGACAAGCAAGTCCTAGGTAACAAACTGAACCCTCCAATGCAAGAACAGTACGCATTTCTTCCTCTAGGAGGTGCTGTGCTGCTATTGTAACAAGAAAAAGATTTCAGTTTTGCTTTTGCATGTTAGTGGGTGTGTTTGGTTTGTTCTGTCCTCTTCACTAGGCCTCAAAAGCATTGGAAGAAAATGCAGAGCAACAAAAAGGACCTGAAAGTATATACTTAACCACTTCCCGACCGGCGCACGCCGATGTACGTCGGCAGAATGGCTCGGGCAGGCATATTGGCGTACAGGTATGTCCAATTTTAAATGCCGTCCTGCCATCGTGAGCGCGCCAGTCGGGACCCCTGTGAGTCCGGTCACGGGACCCGTGGACTCGATCGCTGTGGGCATACCCGCGATCATCTCACGGGGCGGCTGAACTGGGAGATGCTGTTGTAAACAGCATCTCCCCGTTCTGCCTAGCAATAAGTGATGCTGATCTCTGCTCCATGTGATTGGAGCAGAGATCAGTGTTCACTAAAAGAAAGCCCAGCCCCCAACAGTTAGTAAAACGCCCCTAGGAACACTTAACACCTACACTGCCACCCACTGGTTAACCCCTTCACTGCCAGTGTCATTTACACAGTAATCATTGCATTTGTATAGCAGTGATTGCTGTATAAATGACAATGGTCCCAAAAATGTGTCAAAAATGTCCAATGTGTCCTCCATAATGTCGCAGTCACAATAAAAATTGCCGATCGCAGCCATTACTAGTAAAAACAAATTATTAATAAAAATATCATAAAACTATCCCCTATTTTGTAAACGCTATAACTTTTGCGCAAACCAATCAATAATCGCTTATTGCGATTTTTTTACCAAAAATATGTAGAAGAAGAATACGTTTTGGCCTAAACTGAGGGAAAAAAATATTTTTATATATATTTTTGGGGGATATTTATTATAGCAAAATGTGAAAAATAATGTGTTTTTTTCAAAATTGTCGCTCTATTTTTGTTTATAGCGCAAAAGATAAAAACTGCAGGGGTGATCAAATACCACCAAAAGAAAGCTCTATTTGTTGGAAAAAAAGGACGCCAATTTTGTTTGGGAGCCACGTCGCACGACGGCGCAATTATCAGTTAAAGTGACGCAGTGCCGAATCGCAAAAAGTGGTCTGGTCTTTGGCCAGCAAAATGGTCCGGGGGCTGAAGTAGTTAATGAAAAAAAAAAAAAGGTAAGAGTTTACATTTATCTGATTCTGAATCCAGAAAACTGAATCATTTAGCTACATTAGTTTATCATTATAAACTTTTGTGTAAATAATAATTTAATTACATAGATTAGTGTCTTCTTGCAAAGCAGTCATTTTTTTCTTGTTTTTATTTCCTACTCCCCTCAGAAAAATGGTGATACTATGGAAGAGCCCTGGGGCCATCAAAAAAAAAAATTCAGAATTCTGAGTTTGAAAGTCAGAATTCTGACTTTGAATCTCAGAATTCTGACTTTCAAACTCAGAATTGTAAATTAAATTTTTATTTTTTTTTGAGATTAAAAGCCAGAATTCTGAGATTAAAAGTCAGAATTCTGAGATTCAAAGTCAGAATTCTGAGTTTGAAAGTCAGAATTCTGAGTTTGAAAGTCAGAATTCTGAGATTCAAAGTCAGAATTCTGAGATTCAAAGTCAGAATTCTTTTCACGGTGAATAAAGTTCGTTTTATTAATATTAGAGACACAAGTTACAATTCAGAAAACAGCAAAAAGAAAAAAGGAAAACAAATTAAAACAGTTGGTGTACAAACACATACCAAAGAAAAAGGAAATTAGAATCCAGTACTACCCACATGGAATGCAATATATGTTACACAACAACCTTCCCCAACAGACCCTGCGAGGGCAGTGGACGATAGCCACCATTCCCGCCTCAAATCCCACAGAAGGGGGGGGGGGGGGGGGTGCATGTAGAAATAGGGAAGACCGAGGGAAAAAGAAAAGGGCGGAGGAGAAAGGAGCAGCAGCGCGGGGGGGGGGAGGACAAAAGGAAGAAAAAGAAAGGAAAAAGAGGGGGGAAAAGGAGGAGAGGGGGGGGGAGGGCAGTGGGGGAAGAGAAGGCCCGACCCACAGACCCATCAGTGAGAGTTCCCGTATCTATATCTCCGCCCTTTCTCCACCCGTCCAGGGCAGCCATATGCCGTCAAATTTCTTAGGGCACTTTCTACTAATATATGTCATTTTGTACAACGGGAGGGCTTTATTAATGATGTCCTCCCACAGGGTCAGCGTGGGGGGGGAGGCGGAGGTCCAGCGAAGGAGAATGGCCTTCTTGGCATAATAAAGCAGAAAGGCAATCAGGAGCTTGGAATAGCGTGGCCTCTGATCATCGTCCTGAATGCCAAGAAGAGCCAGCTCCGGAGATCGAGGCAGAGGGAAGCCCAAGCGGCCATCAATGGTGTCAAACACATCAGTCCAAAAAGCGGCCACCACCGGGCAGCTCCAGAACATGTGGAAGAACGTTCCCTCTACTGCTCCACATCTGGTACAGGCCGGGTCCCTCTGTCGATACAGTCTGTGCAACCGCTGTGGAGTGTAATAAACCCTATGTAAAAACTTGGTCTGTATTACCTTATCTCTAGAAGAAATCACCAGGCCAAGACTATCCTGGAAACAGTCACCCCAATCCTCCCTCTCCAGGGAAGGAATGTCTCTCTGCCAGGCCCTCCACAATTTCTCCATCTTGGGAGATTCCACACTGAGGAGCAAGGTGTACAGGGACGAGAGAGGCTTGGAGAGCTGGTCCAGAGACAGTAGTTCCTCCACCGGATCCATAGAAAGGGTCGCAGCTGGTGGCAGCTGCGCCCTAGCTGCATGTCTCAGTTGGTGGTAACGGAAATACATCCACCCAGGCAAATCATAGTTAGTGGCAAGTTCCCCAAACGTCTTCAGGGTACCCCCCGTGATAATATCGCCCAGCGTCCGTACACCGTGTCTCACCCATACCCTCGGGTCAGGGACCGTCCGAAAGTGCGGGAGGACAGGGTTCTCCCATATTGGCTGTCGGGGGGACCAGACTCCCGGCTTAATGAACCTTTTCCTGGCCAACCCCCACACCCTGAGCGTCGTTCTAGTTGAGAGCGGAAGCCCCCGACGTGCCCCAGGACCTTTGTATACTAAATCGGCCAGATCCTCCAAAGAACCCACCCCAGCCGCTTCAACGCAGCTCGCAGCGTTCGTCCTAGAACGGGCAAACCACCAACGGACCGACACAAGGACCGCCGCCCAATAATAGACCCTGAAGTCGGGCAAGGCCAGTCCCCCACACCGCACAGGTAGACACAAAGTGGACCTTGCGATCCTGGGGTTAGATCCCCCCCAAATAAAGGAGCCCACACATCCATCTAGATCCGCAAAAAAGGCCCTCGGGAGCAAAACAGGGGAGTTCCTAAAAAAGTAGAGGAACCTAGGGAGGAAGACCATCTTTAACAGGTTAATGCGACCCAGTAGATTCAGGGGAAGCTTCCCCCAGGAGGCACATCTAGCCTTCAGCTGGAGGAGAGCCGGTTTCAAATTCAGTTCAAAATACTGTGTCGGATCCCTACCCACCACTATCCCTAGGTACTTGAATTCGGTGACCCACTGGAGGGGAGTGTCCGCCGCCGCCGCCCTCGACCCCGGGTCCAAAGGAAACAGGACGGATTTGGTCCAGTTTATCCTGACCCCAGAGAAACGTCCAAAGACATTGAAAATTTCCAATGCCGCTCGTAAGGAGGAGTCCGCATCTCTCAAATAGAGGAGAGCATCATCGGCGTAGAGTGACACCTTCTCCTCAAGAGGGCCGACTTTAAGCCCTACCACCCCCGGGGAGGCCCTCAGGGCCACCGCCAGAGGTTCCAATGCCAGCGCAAATAGCGACGGAGAGAGGGGACAGCCCTGCCGGGTGCCCCTCTCTAACCGAAACGCCTCCGACAGCCTACCATTAACCCGCAACCGCGCCCTCGGGCCGTTATAGAGCAACTGCAGCCAACTCAGGAAATGGGGACCAAACCCATATCTACGAAGTACCTCCCACAAATATCCCCATTCCACTGAGTCAAATGCCTTTTCGGCATCCAGGGAGGCAACAACCCTGGTCCCAGCGTTGACATGAGGGATAGTTAGATTAAGGAAAAGGCGTCTCAGATTGATGTCAGTACCCTTACCGGGCATAAACCCCGTCTGGTCCTCATGAACGAGGCTCTCCAGAACCTGTGCCAGCCGATTCGCCAGGACCTTTGCCAACAATTTGGCATCGACATTTATCAAAGAGATCGGGCGGTAAGACGCACAATCCTCGGGGTCCTTACCCGGCTTGGGCACCAACACCACGATCGCCTCTGACATGGATTCGGGGAGCGACCCCCTCTCCAGGGACTGGGCGAATAAAGAAACCATTTTAGGGGCCACCAACTCCTGGTAAGTAGCATAGAATTCAACAGGGATACCATCCGCCCCAGGGGACTTCCCAACCTGCATTTGAGCCATAGCCATCTGAACCTCTTCTAGCGTTATGGTCTTTTCTAAATGGGCCACCGCCTCACGGGACAAAGTGGGGAGTTCCACCCCATCCAGAAAGGCCCGGAGAGCCGGGTCCTCATAATCCACCCTAGTGGAGTACAGGGCACTATAATATTGCACAAACCGGTTCAGGATACCCTCCGGGTCCGTGATGAGGGTCCCACCCTCACCCCTGACCCCACCAACATGCGCACTAGTACAGTGTCCCCGAGCCAACCACGAGAGCAGCCTCCCATTTTTATCCCCATATTCAAAAATCCTTTGAGCAGTGCCCAGCATAGACTTCTTAGTCAATTCTATCCTATGGAGCTCAACCGCCCGAAGTGCCATTTGCCATTCCCGATACCTGATGGGGGTAGGGTCCGCCACATGAGAACTCTCCTTTTCCCTCAACACCCCCTCCAATTCCTCCAGCAGCTGCACAGACCGCTTGCGACACCTGACAATTCTAGAGGCATATTCCCCCCTCAACCAACACTTGAACGCATCCCAGACCACCCGGGGCTCCGTAGAGTCCGCATTCTCCAACCAGTAATGACAGAGGGCCTCTGGCATATCCTCCTGAACCCCCACATCCGCTATCCAATACCCCGACAGCCTCCACAGTCCCCTCCGCCGAGGGAGCCCAAGAGAGACCCCAAGGAGGAGGGGAGCATGGTCAGACACCCCCCTGGGCAGAATCCGCGCACTCACCACCCGACTCAACATAGCATGCGAAACATACCCCAGATCTATGCGAGAGAAGGTACGAAACGTGGCAGAATGACAAGTATACTCCCTGTCCGAAGGGTGAAAATGGCGCCAGACATCCACCAGCCCAAAAGTGTCAGCCCATCTCGTCAAACCCGGAGTCTCACGAGAGGGCCGCTGGAGTCTGTCCAGCTCCGGGGACGGGGCCATATTATAATCTCCTACCAACAGGACGTTTTCCACTCCATACTTTATAACCATGTTCATAATGGCAAACAGAAGGTCAGTATCTGCGGGGGGAGGCAGATAAATACCCACCAGAACATACTCCACATTCGCAATAGTAACATGCATAACTAGAAACCTGCCCCCCGGATCCGTTTTCAATTCATGGAGCTGGAACGCAAGGGATCTGTGAACAAGCACACTCACCCCCCTGGAGTAACTCGAGTAGGTGGCATGGTAATGTTGGCCAACCCACGCTCTCCTGAGACCAAGCACTCGGGAGCCCATCAAATGCGTCTCCTGAAGGATACAAACATGTGGTGAGTATCTTTGTAAAAAGGTAAACACCAACGAGCGCTTGACCGCGGAGTTCAGACCCCTCACGTTCCAGGACAGAACCGAGAACTCAGCCATAACTGAAAACCATAGTAAATAAATGCCCGGATTTAGTCACATGGCCCCCACCCCAAGGAAAAAACCATCCCGCCCCCGAGGGTGCCCCAGTACCGGAGTACATGTAGGCGGCTAAGCCCTCCTGAACAAGAACGGTGAACCCTGAGACCATAAGCCACCCCTCATAGTAGAATTGTACATGTGTCAACATACCGTGAAAAAAAACAACAAACACAACACCCAAACTTAAACTAAACAAAAACTGATCAGCAACGGCCGATCGCCCCCGCCCCCCACCCCGCAAAACCCCAACAGTGGAGTCCCGCATAGATCCCCAAACTTAACTGCAAAAGACCCTTAGGGCTTCGTGAGCAACTTACTCAGGTAGGCGTGCACCAGACCGCCAGGAGGACGCAGCCCCCCCCTCACCTGATACACACAGAGGGGGAGACCACTAGTCCTACCTGTCACCAGCGCTATAACCTCCCCGTAAGAGTTGCTAGAGCACAAAAAACATATATCAAAAAGTTCACCCAGCCATTTCCCACAGCATAGTCCTGAGCAGAGGAGTCCCACAGTCCTGTAGGATGGACCAAGCATGACAGGCACACTCCAACAGTCCATCGGATCCCAGCCGGACTGAGGCGAGGGCGGGGGACACCACAACCGTACCCCCCCCTCAATTCAGGGAGCATGGAGAAAAAAGTAAAAAACATAAAACGAAAAAAGTGGGAAACCACAAAGGAGGAAGAAAGTTCAGAGTACAAAGCCACCGCAGCAGGCACATCAGCCAGTAGTAAATCTTCAGGATAGTCAGCCAGGTAGTGTCTCCAGCCAAGATGCAGCATCCCTGGGATTAGTGAAGAATCGGACAGTCTCACCATCTACCACCCGCAGTTTCGCCGGGAAGAGGATGCTATACTTGATCCCTTTAGCCCTCATGGAAGCCTTGACCGCATCGAAGGATCTACGCTGCTTCTGAGTCTCCATGGTGTAATCGGGAAAAAACAGTAGCTTAGAATTCTGGTACTTGACCTCCTTCAGCAGCCTCGCCGCTCTAAGCACCTCATCCCGGTCCCTGAAGTTCAACAAGCGCAGAATCAGGGTGCGCGGGGGGCTCCCCGCCGGTCCCCTCTGCGGAGGGACCCGGTGAGCTCTTTCCACCGTGAAGTAGGGGGACAACTGCGCCTCCGGGAACAGGGATCGGATAAGTTCTTCCACAAACACTGTAGGGTTCTGTCCCTCCACCCCCTCCGCCAGGCCGACGATTCGCAAATTATTCCGCCTACTGCGGTTCTCGGCGTCCTCTGCACGAAATTCCAGGGTCCTCACCTTAGCCTGCAAGGTCCGGAGCGCCACCGAGTGTTCCGCCAGCACATCCTCCGCCTGACCCACTCGTTGCTCCGCCACTCCCAGCCTCGAGCGGATCTTATCTAGTTCCTGCCTGATCAGGCCGACTTCCGTCTGGACCACCTCCATCTTCCCCGTCAGCGCCGTCTGGCAGGCCGCTATGGCGGCCATCACTTCAGGTATGCCCGGGAGGGAAGAAGCATCAGCCTCCGCCGGCGCGGTCTGCGTCGCCATGTTGGAATGGGCACGTGGTCCTCCCGCTCCACTGGAGTCCAGAGCGTCTAACGGCAAAGCCCCTGGGGGAAACCGATTCCTCCTACCGCCCTTGTGTCCCGCAGATGAACGGGACGGCATAGGGTGAGCCAGACAACCTGCCAACAGGCAATAGCACGGGTAAAAGGATGCAGAAGGATCAGTCTCTAGCAGAGCTCAGGGAAGCACGTCTGCTCACGCCGACATCTTGGCCACGCCCCCCCAAAGTCAGAATTCTGAGATTCAAAGTCAGAATTCTGAGATTCAAACTCAGAATTCTG
Organism: Lithobates pipiens; assembly: GCF_037356315.1. NCBI lineage: Eukaryota > Metazoa > Chordata > Amphibia > Anura > Ranidae > Lithobates > Lithobates pipiens. Next base: position 328,910,833 of record NW_027507785.1, on the reverse strand, counting down.
AATTATTATTTTTTGATGGCCCCAGGGCTCTTCCATATGAGACCAACGTCTAGCAAATGGAGGCATTTTCACATTACAAGTTACAAGAAAAGAAAAAAATGTGATTTGCAAATATTGTCAGATGAAATATGCATTTCCAAATGCTACCAGGATGACAAAACACATTCTTGTATGTAACAAGTGTCCTGTAGATATTAAACTAATCCTTCATGGATCGAAGTGAAGAGGACAACAATGATGACAATGCACATCGTTTTTCTCAATGTTCTTGTAACAGAATAACTTTCAATCTTAAAAAGACACAAAAGTGCTAATGTCGCATTTTTTAAAAAATGTTTCTGTTTTTTGTTTCCCCTCAAAAAAAGGAGAAAAAAAACAGGGTTTTTTTTCCGAACTTCAACGTTTCTGGAAATTTTACATCTCTGAGGAGGGACGTCACAGGAGGGACTTTGATGTGACAACCCAAAAATCAATATCTCAGAAATTTTGAATATTACATAAGACCAATGACAAAAAAAAAAAAAAAAGAAGAAGAAATGTCTTAGTGAGAAGCCTATCCATGTACAGTATAGAATGCACACAATACTTGGTCGGGGCTCCGTTCGCATGAATTACGGCATCAATGCGGCGTGGCACGGAGGAGATCAGCCTGGGGCACTGCTGAGGTGTTATGCTGTTCTAATTTTATGAGAGGCACCTGTATATCTTGTTATGAAGGATGTTATACTATGTATTTCATGAAGGAAGTTACACTAATGTTATGAAGGAAGTTACACTATGCATCATGTTATGAAGGGAGTTATACAATGTATTTTTTTATAAACTAGTAAACTTTGAAAACAGAATGTAACAAGTGACTCATGGTGGTAACTTTGTATTCCTTTCATTGGGTATAATCAGCCGGGTGTATTTATCTAACAGATCCCTGAATGGATGTGCGGCTCTATGATTATGTTTATACATACGGGGAGTCAGCGGAATGATAATTATAGGGATCACTAATTAAAAGTTGTGATTCACAAAGGTGACGCCCCAAACCGAGTCCCTGGATGGGCTCTTGCGGCCGACAAGCATTGCTTTGCAAGAGAGCCAAGAACAATAAAATTCACAGCAGAGGCTCCTCCGCTCAATGTTGCAACAATGAGGACCCAAAACGAATGTTCAGCGCAGTCCACGCACTAGCCATACCCCGCCCCCTTTCATCTTTGAGGAGAATAGTCTCCCCCTGGGGTTCCTGCACACTAGTTGCTTTTCCACTGGCGTTGCATGGTATGCAGCAATTGGCTACCTCTATCTGATGAGCTTTATGCCACCATTGATGTTATACGGAGACTATCCTAACACCCAGGCATTTTCTAACATCACAAAATGCTGCAAAGATATAACATGCCACCTCAGCTCCCGCGGTAGGGGATTCGTGCCTCCAGCTCACTCTGTGCCATTTACCACATGTCGTACTTACTGCCGGGGTTGGAACCTGATGCATCTGCTCCTGACGAGTGGAGAAAAATCCACGAAACGTGTCGAGCTACGTTAGATGCTACAGCTATACCAATCACACCTTGATGATGTCATCAACACTATTTTAGTACAATTATACCTGTACATTCCATGTGATTATGGATACAGTTACCGGGCATGCCACCCTTGGCACTTGCAGGCTATATTGCTGCTTTATATATGATTACTGCTATTACCATGTACTTATTATGATCATGTGCCCATTTGTATATATATATATATATATATATATATATATTGTTTAATCCATCATGCCTTGTGCTAAATATATATATACACACACTATGTGAAATCATTTTTCTATTAAGTTTGTTATGAATAAACAATTTTTACTCCCACCTCTGCATTTCAACTGCTTCATCTAAAGTCCCAATTTCCTTATGAATGTATCCTTTGAGGAGAATATACAGAAAATCGTTCACACTTGTGATCCAGAGTGGATCGCTCTTCTGAGGGGGTTTGAGAATCACTATGTCACCTCCTCACCCCCTGTTTTGACCCCATAAAGTCCACATTACAATGCATGTGTCTGCGAGGTGTTTGGGGCATGACCCTATATACCTGAATGGGTCACATTCGATGGCAGAAATGCCCGTAGAATATGACCGGGGGGGGGGGGGGGGGCACAATTTTGGTTACTTGCACAAGATGTGTACATCCCCACCTGGTTGCCTTTGCAGCTTAAAGGAGAAATATAGCCAAAGTGGGACAATGGGGTGGGCAGGAGGGGCGGCTCCCCCAGGCACTGTGGCATCATGTTAGGCAAATTTTTTTTGGGGGGGGGGGGGAATTGTTCCAGTACAATTAAACTGCATTGAAATTGTACTGTCTTCAATCATGTTGTAAAGCGCTGCATAAACTGTTTTTGCTATATAAACCCTGTATAATAATAATAATAATAATAATAATAAACAGATTTTTTTCACCGTCTCACACAGAATGCAATATCACAAGGGCTGAGATGGGGGGGGGGGGGGGGGGGTACAGCTAATGGAGAATGGGTTACAAGCTAAACTGGGCTAGAGAGGGATTTCAGCTCATCCGATCCCTCTAGTGGTCTTCGATGGAAGTGATTTGTCATAGTTGGCAGAGCCCAGGGAGCCCAAGGACACCTCCAGTTCTGTAGGACACAACCTGTGGATTATTATGGAGAAATTACATGGGAGATCCAATTTGCTACATGACATCCGGCACACCGCAATCAAACCGCGCTTTATGGTGCACCACATGGAAGAGCCCCTGAGAGAAATCAGCCTGCTTCCTATTTGGAAGGAGAAGTGGACAACTTTATTGATACTGTCCCCTGTGTGGGAATCCTTCCACTTTATGGCTTGTGACAAATGGGATTTCAGATTGTCCGCGTGGAAGCTCGAAGATGAAAAATGATCCATCAAATGAAAAAAATATTACATGGAAAGTTTGCATCGGTGCTCGACAGACATAGGCCTTCAACCCCAACCGCCACCCCCTTATCAGCCACCTGGATTACTAAGGGTTAAGTCCAACAAGGTATATGCCATCTCCTGGACTTCTCTCTTTCACTTAGGCTCTATTTTTACCTGTGCAACTTCAAAATCGTGCAATTTCCATTGTGACTTGATGCGTCTGAAGCGATTTTGATGCGACTTTGAATACATGCAATTTTTGGCTTTGACCATGCGTCTGTATGTCTACATTGAAAGTCGGACCAAAGTAGTGCCACAGATATGAACGGTACCCATTGCAAAAATTGGGGTGCACCTTGTCATGCGACAAGATATCCCTGTACAGATATCCCTATACTTCTTACCCTGGACCTTCTGGTCTCGGCTATAGGAGCTGCAGAGTTGTGTGCAGCCGCTCTGCCTGCCCCTCACTCCCTCCTGCCCAATCACAGAGTGCTTTGTATTATCTGCACCTGTTCACAAAATACAAAGCCTTCTGTGAATGGACAGCTGAGGGAAAAGGTTGGGCAGAGCTGCTGCTGTATGAGAAAGCAGCATCATATCAGAGCGCAGGAAGTATAGCCATAGCTTTTACACCTGGTTATCTGCACCCATTCAAAAAATACAAAGCCTTCTGTGAATGGATGGCTGAGAAGAGGGTTGGGCAAAGCTACTGCTGTATGAGAAAGCAGCATCCTATCAGAGTGCTGGAAGTATAGCAATAGCTGTACTCCTGGCTATCTGCAATCGTTCAAAAAATACAAAGCCTTCTGTGAATGGACAGCTGAGAAGAGGATTGGGCAAAGCTGCTGCTGTACGAGAAAGCAGCATCCTATCAGAACGCTGAAAGTGTAGTTGTAATCCTGGCACTCCGTAAAACTTTCAGTTATAAATAAAAGAGATAATGGATGCCACCTTGTTGAACCTAACTCATAGTAAGCCATCACATTTAAAAAGAAAAGTCTGAATACCTGGAGTTCAGCTTTAGAGGCTGCACATTGAGCAAATCCTGATAAGGATACCTACAGCCCTCTGGCTATTACAGAGGCTGACAAAGCATGCTGGGACTTGTAGTTCCCCCACCACTGGTGATCTGCTTCATTTAAAACGAATACTGGCGCCTTGTATAACTGAATGGTGTTCTCTTACCTTCCAGCACGGTCAGTTTGGCATTGCTGTTGATTTCGCCCACGCTGTTGGTGGCCGTGCACTCGTAGATGGCCTCGTCCCTGTTAGCCCGCAGAGGTTGTATCCGAAGCACGGACCCCGAGCCGTCATCAAATTCAATGACCTGGGGGAAGAAATGACTGTGTGAGTGTACTGGGCAGGACAGGCCGATGTTACCATTACTGAGCATATACAATGATAACTGCTATTTCAGTTTTGTGTGGTGGCTGGCCAAGAGGAATCACATTTTGAGGTCGATTTACTAAAACTGAAGGGTGCAGCTCTCCATAGAAACTAATCGGCTTCCAGATTTTATTGTCAAAGCTTAAAGGGTAACTCCACTTTTGTGGAAAAAAAAAATAGCAAATAAAATAATATAGTGTATACAATTGCAACACAAGTCATACTGTAGTTGAATGTTAATAAAGTGATTGTAAAGTCTAAGATTTTTTTAGTTAAAAATAACAGACATGTTATACTTACCTGCCCTGTGCAGAGGTTTTGCACTGAGCAGTCTGGATCCTCCTCTTTGGTGCTCCTGGCCCCTCCCTCCTGTTGAGTGCCCCCAAAGCAAGCAGCTTGCTATGGGGGTCACCCGAGCTGAATCACAGCTCTGTGTCCATTCAGACACGGAGCCACGGCCCGGACCCACCCCTTTTCTCTTCGCAGTGGCCGACTGACTTTGATTGACAGCAGCAGGAGCCAATGGTGTTACGCTGCTGTCTCAGCCAATGAGGAGAGCCCTGGGGCAGGACCACACAACATGTGTTGTGTGGTCATAAAAGGGGTTAAAATCCATAGGCAACAGTTTCATGTTTTTCTCTCTTAAAGAGGGATTTCACTGAAAAAAAAAAAAAAAAAAAATTAAAAGCCAGCAGCTATAAATACTACAGCTGCTGACTTTTAATAAATGGACACTCACCTGTCCCGGGGTCCAGCGATGTCGGCAGCCGAGGCCGAACAATCGGCTCTCGGCTGCTGCCACCGCCATTCTAGGTGAGGGAATCAGGAAGTGAAGCGCTGCGGCTTCACTTCCCGGTTCCCTACTGCGCATGCGCGAGTCGCGCAGCGCAATAGGAATTGTCCGCGCTGTCTCTGGGACCCGTGTGTGTCCCAGCAGACAGCGCGGCCGGACAGGAAGAGGCATAGACTCCCACAGGGTTCCAATGAGTTCCAATGAGCGGAAGTTCTACTTTAGGGTGGAACCCCGCTTTACGCTCCTTTTACACTGGCAGAGTCCACCAGCAGATCCGCCTGCTCAGAAGGGCGTCTCTCCGCTGATCCCCGCCTGGATGACAGGTCTGTGTCCGCTCCGCTGTCCTCTATGGGCGATCCGATGGACCACCTGTTCATTTCCATCTGACTGTCATCAGATCAGATCCGCCAGACGGATGGGGCACCGTCTGTTTTTAGCAGATAGGATCAGATTGGTGTCAATGGACACACGTCTGTTGACATCCACCGCTCCATGAGGTGGCAATGGGTGGTCTGATTGGGTCCACCTGAAAAACTGACAGGTGGACCCGATCAGTCCGCCCATGTGAAAGGGTTTTGTTTTTTTTCAGGCCAGTGAAAAACAAATCTGATACAATGTAACATGCACATAGGAGCTTATGGAACGTTACATTGTATCTGATCTACTTTCCACTGGCCTAATGGCCCGTACACACGATCCGAAAATCGGAGGAAAAATATCGCTTTCTGCGCGATCGTGCGATAATCAGATCATCAGTACAGAGCTTTTGAGAGCCAATCACGGTTCAAAAACGGTTCCTCCAATATTATTTTATCAGACATGCACGAAAATTTCTCTCTTACGATACTATTTTTGTTTAATCAGTTCAGTTGTCTTCCAATTTTTTATTCTGTCGTACGAAAAATTTTCAGAACTTTAGTAAACTCTTCAGGTTCGATATACGACTAGCATGTGAAAAAAAAAACCCCCAAAAAACGTTTTTTTGGGGGGGGGGGGGGGGAGCTCAAAACTATTGCCATTGCAACTGTAGTGTGACATCACAATTAATGTTTCACAACAGTGCCACAAAATAGCACTATATATATCTATATATAGATATAGATATCTATATATAGATATAGAATCTATCTCTATATAGAGATATAGATATATATATCTATATGGATATATATATATATATATATATATATATATATATATATATTTTATATGTATATATATATATATATATCTATATATATCTATATATATATATATATATATATATATATATATATATATATATATATATACACACATATACATATACATACACACACATACATATATAGCCTTTATAGTCACTAGACAATAATTCAGGAATTGAGGGGGGAAGAAAAAAAACCTGTCTGGGGTTCTAACCTTTCCCTACACAATAAAGCCTTCCTGTTGAGGGGATAAAGTGCTGGATTCTGTGCGGACACACAGACATGAGCTCAGCCCATGCAGACAATGGGCTATTAGATAAGGACAGTGAGGGGCGACTACCAGTGTAATGTTCCTGCTCAGTGATGGATTCTCGCTTTCCTTCTGTAATACGGACTGATACAATCATTTAAATTCAGTTGCTTTAATCTCAGCAAAGCTCTTAGAAGCCACGCACGTTTCTCCATAAATTTGAAAAGATCCAATTTGCTTATCAGAGGTATGGAGAGAACGCATGTGGCCTGTCCTCACTCGCTCTAGAGGATGATAGCCAGAAGGACGGGTGGGTGAGGAGCCATATAGAGAACACCAGAGTCATCAATGTCTGCCTACTGGAAGGACATTCTGGGTTGATTTACGAAAACTGATGAGTGCAAAATGTGGTGCAGCTGTGCATGGGAGCCAATCAGCGTCTAAGTTCATCTTGTTCAATTAAAGTGATTGTAAAATCTCTTTTTTTATTTTTTTCTTTAAAACTAACAAACTTGTTATACTAACCTGCTTTGTGAAATTATTTTGCGCCGAGAAACCCAGATCCTTCTCTTCTCGGCTCCCACTTTGGGCACATCTGGCGAGTGCTCCCCCACAGCAAGCAGCTTGCTGTGGGGGCACCCGAGCTGAGGAGCAGCTCCGTGTGTCCATTCAGACACAGAGCAGTGGTTCGGCCCCGCCCCCTCTCTCTCCTGATTGGCCGACTGACTTTGATTGACAGCAGCGGGAGCCAATGGAGGGAGAGTCCCGGATGGTCGAGGCACTAGTGCAACGTCGCTGGATAGAGACGGGGCTCAGGTGAGTATTAGGAGAGCTGCTGCACACTGATGTTTTTTTATTTTAATGCATAGAATGCACCTTCTGCCTGTACAACCACTAAGCTTTGACAAAAAAAAAAAAACCTGGAAGCTGATTGGTTTCTATGTACAGCCGCACCAAATTTTGCACTCTACAGTTTTTGTAAATCTCCCTTCTGTGTCAATGTAACAGAGCCCATCACTGCCCACCTATCAGCACAGTACCAGGCATGTTTGGCACAGCCAGCCGCCGGCACTTGGAAAAAGAAATCATCAAATACCTCGAAGCGCTGCGAGCTGACTTTCTTCCCTTTCTTCATCCAGGTGATGCGCGGTTTGGGGTCCCCCGTGGCCTGGCACACGAAAGAGGCGACGCCACCCGACATTCCTATCTGGTCATCCGGCTTGCGGATAAAGATGGGCTCACCTGTGGAAGAGAAGATAAATGTGATTAGAGATGGCACAGCGCGGATGTTTATGACATTTATTACTCGGACGCTGGACAAGAGGGGCCTGGAACGCCGCGTCAGGACATCTGTGCTGCAATAAAACTGGTTGTTCTGCCACAAATGCATTGTGGGAGATCTCGGCTGCTCGCTGTATGGAAGAACGCTGAGCTATGTATTTATGTTACAGGCGTTGGGCGCACCAGAGGCTTTGCTGGTGCTAGTAGTTCCACGGCCTGCACAACTCCAAACCTGCAGATATCGGCACTCGCTCCTAGTTTTTGGTGAAGTAAAAGATAAGTACTCTGTTGCCGGGGTTAGCTTTGGGGTCAGGTTGTAGGCGGGGCCAGTTGATTGGTAGCTGAGATTTAGTAATGGTACACAGAGACCAAGGAAGGTGGCACAATTATTATTTGGTAAAGCAGAAGTAACAATTAACATGTGGAAGATAGCGGGATTCCCCCACTGACAGCTGAAATGTAAAAAAAAGCCGCCAGTTATCGGTTGTTAAGGAGCGGGAGTGCTGCGTCTTTAAAGCGAAGTTCCATCCAAAAGTGGAACTTACGCTTCAAGCACTCCTTGCCCCTTTACATGCCACATCTGGCGTGTCATTTTTTTTGGTGGGGAGCGGGTACCTAGTTTTGTCAGGAACCCAGCTCCCCACTTCCTGTTCTCGTTGCCTCGCCGCCTAGGAGGCTCCTCCTCAACCTCTAGGTGACTCCTCATCTCCCCCTCCCTCTCTGCAATCTTCTGGGACACATCACAGGTCTCAGAAGATTGCCTGATCACTAAGAGAGCTCAGCGCGGATCACGCATGCGCATTGTGCTGCCGTCTGTGAAGCCGCACGCTGTCACAGCCGGGTGCCCACACTTGCATTGCCGGCACCGCAGGGGGGAGGGGGAGAGGAGCCAGGCTTTGGACGGCCGCATCGCTGGACCATGGGGCAGATGAGTGTCCGTTTATTCAAAGTCAGCAGCTACAAAAAGTGTAGCTGCTGACATTTAATAAACACAAGCGGGTAGAACTCCCCTTTAACAACCGATGACTCATTCAGCGTCAATGGGCAGCTGTTGACAGCTGAAGTGTAAACAATTTGCAATTGGAGCGGTCAAAAAAAAAAAAAAAGCAGGCCGGCAATGTTTATCAACAACATTGCTTAGCTGTTGAAACAGAAAAGATAAAAAGAAACATTGTTTATTTTTGTATCTTTCTGCTTCTTCATCTACAGATCAAAGGGATGAACTTTCATCTGCAGCTAAAGTCATTTAAAGCAACCTGACAAGCAAAAAAAAAAAAAAAAATGTTGTTTCTTTATTGAATGTTTCTCTGTTTTAACCCCTGATTAATCCTTAATTTACGGCTCTCCTCTCTCTTCCCCTGCACAAGTAGGCTGGGGGGCACAGACTGCATTGGCGGGGGCAGGCTGCATTGGTGGACACGGGCAAGGCTGCATTGATGGACAAGGGCAAGGCTGCATTGGTGGACAAGGGCAAGGCTGCATTGGTGGACAAGGGCGAGGCTGCATTGGTGGACAAGGGCGAGGCTGCATTGGTGGACAGGGGCGAGGCTGCATTGGTGGACACGGGCGAGGCTGCATTGGTGGACACGGGCGAGGCTGCATTGGTGGACACGGGCGAGGCTGCATTGGTGGACACGGGCGAGGCTGCATTGGTGGACACGGGCGAGGCTGCATTGGTGGACACCGGCAGGCTGCATTGGTGGACACCGGCAGGCTGCATTGGTGGACACCGGCAGGCTGCATTGGTGAATAGGGTAGGGGTTGGGTGGGGGAACTGGTGGCGAGTAACCCTTGAGGCCTTGCTAGTAGCTCAGGACTTGAAATTTTGAGCTCTGCTCTACCCCATGAGCGGATGGGAGTAATCAGACTCCATTTACACCTGACTGCCCCCGGGAATCGATCTGCCTAGGTGGAGGAGGACACATTCCCTTCTGATCGGAGTGAAGTGGAGGTAGGTACACAAGTAAATCCCATATCTTCTCCCTCTTTTTTTTGCTTCTGTGCCAGTGCTGACCAATCAGAATGGCTCTGACCCATCCTGGAACCCCAGCAGAAAGTATATGAGTGGGGATTTCAAATCCCGAGCGCTGCACAGGCAACGACAGCTCAGCATCCCGGAGGAGTATGGAGGGTGTCCGGTGTTAGTTCAAGCTTACATTATTTTCTGGAAGGTACACTATACAGAGGTAGGTACGATGTGTTTACATACGCCACCCCACATCAAATCATTCTCTGTAGCAATTACCTTTTGTACCACCACCCCCTCCCTTTAGAATGTAAGCTCTACGAGCCGGGCCCTCCTGTACCTTTTGTATTGAACTCTACTGTAATTGTGTTGTTCTTCCCCCCATACATTTTAAAGCGCTGCGTAAACTGTTGGCGCTATAATAATAATAAGCGCAGAGAAGGAAGGGGAACCTCTTCACTGTGCACAAGACGATGGAGCAGATTTCAGATAAACTTTTACATTGCAGACAACGCGGAGAGGGAATGTCGCTCGTGTACCGGCGGGTAGTCTGAGTGATAGATGGCGGGTGAGAGGGGACCATCAATCCTCCAGACATGGACAGGAATCACTCACAGATCACGGCCGATGACAGGCGGCCGGGGATGAAGAAGGGATTTCTCTCTGTAGAGTGACGGGAAAGTGATGCGGCGGGTCACGATAACGCAGCGGTGTCAGCGTGAAGAGAGCGGAGGATTAGGCAGAGCTCAGCGGCAAAGCGGTATCACTACCCGGATTAATTCTTCGCTCTCGCAGCGTTGTCTCTGCGTGTCGCACGCCTTTCGCATCTGATGAGCAGACGTGCCAGGTACGCCGACCACCTGACAGCCATCGACGCCGCGTCACCGGAAACCTGACAGGCCGCGATAACGGTATTGATCGGGAAGAGGTAGAGATCACACGACTGTCTGATCATTTGTACAAATCTGCTCAGTCCGGATTATCTCCTGGGTGACACACTAAGGGAGAACTCCGCTCTAACCAGTAGCCTTATCCAAACCCTTCCCCTTCAGTCTTGCACAGTTGTACCGGCTCCTCTCCTCTTCCTGCTCACAGCGCCATTTGTTAAAGTGGCTGTAAAGGCAGAAGGTGCATTCTATTCTATGCATTAAGATAAAAAACCTTCTGTGTTCTGCAGCCCCCCCTCATCACCCTCAACACTTACCTGAGGTCCCTCAGATCCAATGATGTTGTAGAAATGTCTCGGGTGCCTTGTACTCCTCTCCTCATTGGCTGAGGCGCCATTTGCTCCCGCTGCTGGCAAAGTCAGTCAGCCAATGAGAACAGAAAGGGGGCAGAGCCGGGCCGCGTAACTCCTCCCAGGGACTAGCCAAACGCTTGCATCAGAGCTGATGGCCCTTGAAAGGGGTACTAAGGGAAGGGGACTGTGATGTTCTCAGGAAGCCGGCCCCTCCCACCAGCCACAATCTGGCTGCACTCAATAGAGAAGCACAGAGACCCAGTAATAACATCACTGGGGACTAAAATAAGATATGTAATGAAAACAGGGAGGGAGGAACCAGGATGCCCACAATATAAGTGGATTAGGCTTTAGTGGATGAAAACCCAAAGTAGATGACTTTGAGCATGCTCTGTGTATCACGGATTGCCATGTTTTTGTTTTTTTTTCTTCATTAAAATCTATTTTCTTTTTAGTATTATTTTGGTGATCTCCTGCAGCCTCGTTCAGCACCTTTCTGTCCATGTGAACCCAAGCACTGGCTGTACGGGACCTGCTTCCTATAAGTGACAACAGTGGACCATTGTCACAGCCGCCTGTAGTCCCCACTTGGGGTCAATGTGACAAGGCAGGAGCACAACGAGCAGACAGATATCACCCAGTTATAGCAAGTGGATAGTCACTTTTGTACGACTCTAAAGTTGCACGACTTTGGAGTGCAACTTTGATGCAACTGACCCATTTGGATGGGTGCAACTTCGATGTGACTTTGGCTTCAACCAATGATAAATGGACAACTGTTGCACAACTGGCCCATGGATTACATTCAAGTGCAACTTTCATGCGACTATATTGAGGGTTTATATTGCAGACTGACCAAAGTAGTGCAAGGAACCTTTTTTTTATAGGTGGTGCAACTTTAAAATCGCACATATTTGAATGGTTGTCATTGAAAAACATGAGGTGTGACTTGTCATGCACAAGTGTGAATGGCGCCTAACTGAACAAGCTGAAGTTAGAAGCTGACTGGTTACTTTGCACCAGTTTAGTAAATATTCTTATGTAAGGATGCCAGTTACTGGAGAGCTGCTGACCTGCTGTTCCCCCAAGGCAGGGAAAGGAGATATTTCGGCTAGATGGATACCTGCTGGTGCAACTGTGAGCGCGAGCGTGGCCTCAAGTCGCGTGTAGGGCAACACAATTCATTTCAATGGGCTTGCCTACATGTGAACATGTAACCCTTGCAAACCACATAGTGCTGCGGCACCATGTGGTTGGGCACACCCATTAGCGGAAGCACGGAGGTGCCATTAAATAACGGTGCCACCGCGTGTCTGCTAAAGGACAGTGTATTTCTGTGCGCGTCAGGAGAACGCACACATTCCCAACATGCATAGGTGTGAACCTCGTCTTAGACCCCTTTCACACTGAAGAGCTTTATGGGTGTTACATCGCTAAAAAATAGTGCCCGCATAGCGCCTGTAAAGCACCTCTCCTGTCTCTCCAGTATGGAGCAGTGCGCTGGCAGGATACCAAAAAAAGTCCTGCAAGCAGAATCTTTGAAGCGGTGAAAGAGTGGGGTATACACCGCTCCTGCCCATTGAAATTAATGGGCACCGTTGCAGAACTGCCGACAAAGTGCTGCTGCAGCAGAGCTTTGCGGGCCATTTTAACCCTTTTTCTGCCACTAGCAGGGGTGAAAAACCGCCCACTATCGGCGGAAAAACCATGGTAAAGAGATGCTTTACCGCCGACGCCCCAGCGTAAAAAAGGGGCCTTATTGATTTTAATATGTGCTCATTGGGGTTGCTTCTAACATCAGCTTTATTCATTAAGCATTGACAAAAAAACCTGGAAGCTGATCGGTTTCTACGCAGAGCTGCACCAGATTTTGCCCTCTCCAGGTTTAGTAAATCAACCCCCCATTGCATCATAGCAACAGCGCAGCTCATGCAGAAGTAGTGCAGGGACAGCACTAAATCTTTAAAAGAGAAGTAAAGGATTCCCCCCCCCCCCCCATTTATACTTACCTAGGTAGATGCAGCATGGGTCCGGTGCTGTATCTGTTGCCCCAGCGCCTCTACACTGAGAACAGAGCGATCAAACATCGCTGATCGCTCGGTTTTCAGAGCTCCGAGATCAGAGATCTGTAGACTGTCAGTCACGGCTCTCTGCTCTTCCCCCTCCTCTCTCATTGGAGCGCTGAGCTGTGGAGGGGGCAGAACAGCAGGCTCAGGCTCTCAGCACCTCGCTGAGAGGCTGAGCGGGGTGTCAGTGCCGGGACCTGGCGGATTAAGGCTTTATTGACGGGATGACGTGGTGACTGAACTGATATCCGTAACGTCAGTTCGCTCTCTACGGCTGAAAATGGGTCACAGGAGTGAAAGACGAATTGTACTCCCGTGACCCAGAGCAGAAGTACAACCAAACAAGCTCGGGCTGGACTTCTCCTTTAATGGGTGCGAAGGGCTTTCCTGTGCCCGGATTCTTCCCAATTGGTGTATAGGATAAGGTATGAAGGAGCTCCGGGGTAACTTGCGGAGGAGAAGCAGCTGCTGAATCGCTGACAGGCGCATTGAGTGATGAGCTATCTCGGGCGTCTTTCCTGAGATCGTTACTAACTCCATTACAGACCACTTTCACTTTGTTAATTTCGTGCTTTACCTACGAATGAGTCGAGTCCATCAAACAAATTACCGCCAATATTAGTATTGTTTTTGCTGTATAAGAGATCCACTTCCTGCCTCCCCGTGTCAGAGACGGACGCCCTCCATTATTCCATTAGGCGCTGATGAGCTGGCGGAGCCCCAATGGAACTCTTAATGGAGAGATGACTCCGATAGAGAAGAGCCTGTGAATGGGGTGTGCAGGCACTCCGCTCCAACGCACACACACAACTCTACAGCCGCTCATCAAACCTCATTCACAACAGGCAGGCAATGTGGGTGTCATCTGAATTTGGGGGGGGGGGTGAGAGAGTATTAGAGCCGGTAATTGTTAGGCTGCTGCTAATATTAGCACACCACGATTGTGATCCGAAGTCCTTTATTGGGACATCCCATGATTAAGCACTTATAATAGCGTGAAACGCGTCTACCGGGCACTCTGCTCTTGTGGTGTCACTATGGGATGTCCCAATAAAATCGTGGTGTGTGGCCCATTCTTCTTTTTATACATCAATTGCGGAGGCGAGCCGAGGTGGGCACCCACTGGTTCCATCAAGCTTCCTCATCTCACCTGGAGCGGCAAGCCTTCCTTGTCTAAGTACCAAGTCATGTTTTTTTCTTGGGGATCAAATACTTATTTTACTCAATGAACTGCAACTCCATTTATAACATTTGTATCCTGTGGTTGTTTCTGTATTATCGGTTGATATGTCTCTATCATATAAAATACACCTATGATAAAAAATTATAGACCCTTCATTTCTTTGTAAGTGGGCAAACTTTCACAATCTGTAGACGATCCAATCATTATTCCCCCCCCCCCCCCCAATTTATCTTCGGGAACTAGAGAACAGCTCCCCTTTATGTGATGAGGAGAGAGGGAGGAGTTTGGTGCCCAAACCGAGGGAAGCAGCCAAGGGTGACAACACTGGGTGCAGTACAGTGAGTGTTGTCACCGCAGAACAGAAAGTGTGTTACTGGCAGGATCACACAGTTAAAATAAAGGGAAAAAAGCCTAATGCCACACGACCGGACATTTTGACGGACTTGTTGCGGCAGACAATCCGATGGACTTTGCAGCTGAGGTCCGCCGGACTTTCAAAAGAATGGACTTGGCCAAACGCGATCACTCCAAAAAGTCTGACGGATTCGAACGTGGCGACGTAGAATAAGGAAGTTCATAGCTAGTAGCCACCCTAGCGTCGGTTTTAGTCCGTCGGACTAGCACACAGACGACCGGATTTTTCGACCGGACTCGAGTCCGTCTGACAGATTTGAAGAAAGTTTTGGGAAGAAAAATCAGCTGGAGCCCACACACGATCGAATTGTCCGACGGATTCCAGTCCGCCGGACCAAGTCCGTTGAAAATTCCGGTCATATGTATGCGGCATTAAACAGAAGAAATGCAACTGCCACATCTAGACCCCTTTCACACTGGGGCGTTTTTTTAGGCACTTTAGCGTTAAAAAAAGCGCCTGTAAAGCGCTTGAAAGAAGCTGCAACTGCAATCCCAATGTAAAAGCCTGAGTGCTTTCACACTGAGATCCCTTTCACACTGGGGCGTTTTTCAGGCGCTTTAGCTTTAAAAAAAGGCGCCTGTAAAACGCCTGAAGGAAGCCGCAACTGCAATCCCAATGTAAAAGCCAGAGTGCTTTCACACTGAGGCGCTGCGCTGGCAGGGCGTTAAAAAAAGTCCTGCAAGCAGCTTCTTTGCAGCGCTTTTGGAGCGGTGAATACAACGCTCCTAAAGCGCCCCTTCCCATTGAAATCAATGGGAAGCACCTGTAAAACGCCTGAAAAGCGCTATTGGCAGCAGCGTTTTGTGGGCGCTTTTAACCCTTTATTTGGCCACTTGCAGGGGTTAAAAGCGCCCCAATAACGCTCGAAAAGCGCTGGTAAAGTGCTGCTAGTTTAAGCGGCGCTTTACGATTGTTTTTCAGGCGCTGACATTGTGAAAGGGCTCTTAAAGCACTCAGGCTTTCCCATTGGGACTGCAGATGAGGCTTCTTTCAAGCGTTTTACAGGTGCTTTTTTTAACGCTAAAGCGCCTGAAAAACGCCCCAGTGTGAAAGGGGTCCTAATGCCAGGTACACGCGATCTGAGTTTTCGTCAGACAAATTTTGGATGGTTTTTGCGACGGAATTCTGCTCAAGCTTGGCTTGCCTACACACGGGCACACAAAAGTTCTATGAACTTTTGACCGTCAAGAACGCGGTGACGTACAACACTACGACGAGCCGGGAAAATTAAGTTCAATGCTTCTGAGCATGCGTCAAATTGTTTACGAGCATGCGTAGGAATTTAGCATGTCGGAATTGCTACAGACGAGCGGAACTTTTTCTGTCGGAAAAATAGAGAACCCGCTCTCAATCTTTTGCTGGCAGGAATTCCGCCAGTAAAGGTCCGATGGAGCCTACACACGGTCGCAATTTCCGACCAAAACCTCACATCGGAGGTTTTTGCTGGCGGAATTTCCGATCGTGTGTACGGGGCATAAGAAGCTGCAATATGTGATGACATTTATGTTGTTCGGTTTAGATACACTTTCATTTTTCATAGCTGTCTGTATCCCCATCACATGGGATTCAAAGGGGCAGGAAGTGAGATTAATAATTAATGTAAAATGTTTCAAACTCACTTGACATAATGAATTCACAATGTAGCGCACATATTAAACACACAAAAGAAGTTTGCGGTTTTGTTCTTCCAAACTGCTTAAGCATCAGTGTGATAAGGCCCTTCAAGAGACTTTGACAGGTCCACTTAAACGAGCCGCTATCACGTATTTTCCTGCGAGGATTTGGAATTATAATCGTTTCATTTACCTGAAAACCATTTCTGATGGCGAACGTCTCATTAAAAGTTCCAGAGTCAAAAATAACATCCGATGAGTAATAATAAAAAAAAAAACCCCGTTGAAGCCTCATATCCTACATTATTCCGAGATGCCGCGGACAAAGCCTTCGCCATATGGTCACCTCAATTCCGCACATCCCTCGTCTCCCCAGCAGCATTAAATATCGGCGGAACACTTTGCCGCGGCGAGCTGCGCTTTATCTCAGTTGTAGCTAATAAGAAAAGATGCGACATTTAACCCACGGAGAGATTTTCTGCAGCGATGACCAATTTACATTAATGAGCGTTTTATTCGGTGGATCTGCAAATAACAGCGCTATTATCGGGACGGCTGGTGTGCCGGGGACGCGCGCTAATCCTAATGGTGGTTAATGGCACAGATAACGAGAGCGGCGGAGAGATTCAGACACGCTTTGTCCCATTAGCTGATTGGCTGTTTCCATTAGGCGGCTGTCAGTGATGTAATAAAGGATCATTTGAATGGGCCACAGATTCCAGCCTTGAAAGGGTTTCCAAAAGTTGCTGGGAAAATGGCGCAAGCAGCTTTCGCAGCATCGGGTCAAAAGTGCCGATTCGCCATTTCTACGCTAAAGAAATTTTATTTCCGCAGAACTTTAGTTATGGCTACAATGAACCATCTGGGTGATAATTTTGCCAAGTTTGAGAAGATGTAGAATTGTTGCCTTTCTTTTTGGTTATGGATAGAGTAGGGAAGGGTTAAAATCCCTCTGAGTTTATTGTTTGCTGTATCCATCCCCTTAGGGAGTCTTTCCTTATGAACAGATCCCTAAGGGCCCATTCACAAAAGCTGCATTCTAAAACCGATCGTGTGAATGGGCCCTTAGGGGGTTTGTTCATAAAAGTTTGAAATCGATGGTCTGCCAACAAACCAAACTGTCCCTAAAACTTTACATGCCACATACATTTTCGGGAGGTTCTGGTGTGTTGGTGGCCCATAGCATTTTATTGTATGGGTCGGTGTCTGTTGTATGTCGGCCAGGGCTGGGACAAGGGGTGGGGCAGGAGGGGAGGCTGCCCTAGGCACTGTGGCATCATGTGGAG
Source organism: Lithobates pipiens (assembly GCF_037356315.1). Classification (NCBI taxonomy): domain Eukaryota; kingdom Metazoa; phylum Chordata; class Amphibia; order Anura; family Ranidae; genus Lithobates; species Lithobates pipiens. The sequence continues at coordinate 328,893,258 of NW_027507785.1, read as the reverse complement.
TAGGGGAGGGGATCCTCAAGGAGATTGGGGGGATTTTGGTTGGAAAGGGGAATTTGGGGGGAGGCCAGGGGTAAGTATTGTCCTAAGAGGAGAAATTGGGAGGGGGTGCCAAGAATGGTGATCTAGAGAGATTTGTGTAGGGGAGGATAATTTGTGCTAGGAAGGGGGATTTGAGGGGAATTTGTGCTGGGAGGGATTTGAAGTGGGGGGAGAAGATGTGTATCAGGAGGGGAAAATTTAGGGCTAGAGGCTTTGTGATAGGAAGAGATGCATTGCATTTTTTTCATTTTTTGTTTGGGGGGGGGAGCATTTGGGGGCAAAGATTTGTGCTGGGAGGGGTGGATTGTTTAGGGGGTAAACATGCAGATTAGTGCTCAGAGAAGGAGAGACAGCCAACAATAACACTAAGCCCTTGTACACACGGTCGGAGATTCTGACAGAATGTGTCCAATCAGAGCGTTTTGTCGGATATTCTGACTGTGTTTGGTCTACATCGGACTGTTTCCATCGGAATATCAGACGGACCAAGTTTTCCAACTTGTTGGTAAAATTTTCCAACAAAATGCTCCGATCGGACATACTCCGATCATGTGTAGAGAATTCCGATCGGACAAAGTGCCACGCATGCTCAGATCAAATTCCTACACCAAAGCTATTGGCTACTAGCCTGAACGTAGTCCCGTCGTAACGAAATGACGTCATCACGTCGGATTTTCCGACAACTTTGTCCGATCGTGTGTAAGCAACAGTTTCGGACAAAATCCGACGGATTTGGTTGTCGGAATCTCAGACCGTGTGTACAAGGGCTAAGTGTTGTGGTTTTACCGCCCTGTGGTTGCTCAAACAAGGGCTAAGCAGCCGCTTAGTCCCAAGTTCACACTGCCACGACTTGAAAGTTCAAAGCTTATTGCACTGGAACCGCTCTAATCGGTGCGACTCAAATTGCAGTACTTTTGGCTGACTTCATTGCAACTTGCATTGACTTCTGTTAATGAAGTCTCAAGCAAGCCGCAATGAAGTCACGCAGGATGTAAACCGGCACTTAGGGATGGACACGTGCAAAAATGAAGTGGCATGTTGCATTCAGCTGGTGCTACCATCACATGATCCATTCATGTGAATGTTGCCGCATTCAACTGTCCTGCAACTGCGTGCAATGCATGTGATTGCAGCATGGTAGTGTCAGGGCTCAGCCCTTCCTTATCAGTGCTGGCTGCTCAGCTGTCGGCTAATTGCCAGCTCCCAGCTCTCCACAGTTACTAAGCTGTTGATGATATCCTGCTCGTCAGACCTGCCTACTTAAGCCATCCAGCCCAGAGGATCTCTGCCTTCGCCTTGGTCAACATCGCAGAGACTATCTCCTGCTTTCCTGTTAAAGACTTGCTTGGCTCACATCCCTTCTGGCTCCAGATCCTGCTTGCTATTTTACTACGCTCATTTCCGGCTCCCTGACATTTGACTTGTCTGACTATCCGTTCCAGTTCCTGAACTCTGGCTATAAATGTTTGTTCTATTTACTTTTATTATTAAACAAGTGTGTTTTAACTGTACTTCTGTCTCGGTCTGATTTCATGGTTTCTGACAGATTGCATTTTTAGGCTTAAAACAGGTGGTGAGGAGGCAATGATCCCCTCCTCAGTGCCTATCGAATGCCAATGAGTAGGGATCCATCTCAAATGCTCTTCAAAGGGGCAGCAAGGGCTGTCGCATATATGAAGGAACCCCTTACTGTGTGGCTATTACTCAGCTCTGACTGGGGCCAGGACAAGGGGTGGGCAGGAGAGGAAGCTGCCCTGGGCGCAATGGTTTATCACAGGGATGGGGTGCCCTGACCCTAACCCCAAGGGTGGGGGGGGGCACAGTTTGGCATCTAAGCCCTGGGCACTGGATGGCCTTGTCCCGGCACTGGCTCTGACTGCATAGCGGACTAAAGTCAGAGCACAGTCGGTCAAGTGAATGGGGAAGCGCTGCATCCCTATGTAATGCATGCAGTTGCAACATAATAGATTAGCATTTTAGAACAGGCAGTATTGGAGGTATAGTATCACCTCCAAAGCACCTGTGAAACGCCTCTGAAAATCGAACCACCGCTGAACACTTTTGGAGGGGAGGGCAAGGACTGCTGTACCTATGAGCAAGCCCTGAGGGGTATTACACCAATGACTAGAATGTCTTTATTTATGTAATAAATAAATCGTACATTATATTGTTTAATTAGTTGCAATAACTTGCCTTGAAAATAAAAATAAAAAGTTTTTAATCTATATACTGTGCGATTAGTCTTCAAAAATTAGGTACTTATGAAACATTGACCTGAATGAAAGAAAGACTAAACGAATACGCTGTAAGTAAATTAATCATATTCAGAATACATATTAAAATGATAATTACATAAGATTGTTTTATAACATTTGTAACACTTAATGTTCCAACATTAATTTATAGTTTGATATTCATTTTTTGATCTCCCATATTCAATAGGTTTTATTGGTATTAAATAGAAAATACAGATTTTGATGAATTAATGTTGGATGATGAATAATACGTATTACCAATTTATTAATGAAAATCACAATTATAATTTTTAAATATTTATTTAGAAAAAGATTAATTCTTTTATTTTCATTTTTTTTTATCTATCTTTAATTCTAGTGAATGCTTCAGGATAAACTAATAATTATGGCACAATATCTAAATAAAAAAAAAATATGTTGACCAGTTATAATCCTGAAGAAGGGGGATGCTTGCCACCCCCAAAACACCCTGGCTCTTTTATTCCATTATTTAGTAAAAAAAAAAAAAAATATCCTGGACCTTATGACCATTAGTGAGGTTCCCCTGCTGCTTCTTGCATATCTAGGCTTCTCTAAGGATCTTTTTTTTTGGGGTGCTTTGGTACATACGAGCAACCTAAGCCCTTGTACACACGGTCGGAGATTCCGACGGAATGTGTCCTATCGGAGCGTTTTGTTGGATATTCCAACTGTGTGTGGTCTCCATCGCACAGTTTCCGTCGGAATATCCGACGGACCAACTTTTCCAACTTGCCGGTAAAATTTTCCATCAAAATGCTCCGATCGGACATACTCCGATCATGTGTAGCCTACTCCGACGGACAAAGTGCCACGCATGCTCAGATCAAATTCCTAGACCAAAGATATTGGCTACTAGCCTGAACGTAGTCCCGTCGTAATGAAATAACGTCATCACGTTATGTACAATCGGATTTTCCGACAACTTTGTCCGACCGTGTGTATGCAACAGTGTCGGACAAAATCCAACGGATTTGGTTGTCAGAATGTCCGACCGTGTGTACAAGGGCTAAGAGGAATGAGGTGGTTATTCACACTAGAGATATTAATAGAGATATTAATAATAGGAGATCTAGCACCTCTTACCAACAACAATACAAACTTGAAAATAATTCTAATCTTTCCCTAGTCTGTCTACCTTTGGCTATTTATACACATTAAGCCCACCTAAACTAGACGGTAAGCTGGTTTTTGGCCAGAGAACAACCACCAGTGGTCTGTACTGTAAGTAGGACGCATTCTACGCCAGTGACCAGAAGCGGTGGCGACTCTTCCCAACAGCAATGAAAACCAGACTACATATTACAGGTAGGGGATGAGCTCAGGAGGTGTGTTTGGATCCTAGTCTGAACTCGCCTGGGTTATCCCACCAGGAAGCTGTCATTGAACCCCACCCAATCATACGTGACCAAATTCCTTGTTATACGTGCAGCTGAGGGGAGTGGAATGTCTTGGCTGCCTATGATTGGCAGTCCACAGTGACAGCTTCCTGGTGGGATAGCTTGGGGTGGGTTCAGAGTAGAATCCAAAACACGCCTGGGGTCATCTCACAATACAAGCACTTCAGAATCAGATTTATTTTTTTCGAGTCCTAAGGAGAATTTTCTACTAAAATGGTAAAAAAAAAAAAACTTGACCAAGGTTTTCACTCTTCCTCTCTCCATCCAAAACCAACGTGAAAAAGGATTTAGCTATGGTTAAGCTTTGAAGCCCAAGTGAAGTCTCACCTTTGTATCTTTTTATACAGCCCTGTACCCTGTATGTGGGTTGGCAATGCCTTACAATACCCTTTTCTCTCACTGAAAATGCTGCTTCCCATCCTCCCCCTCCAGTGCTCTTTGCAGTCAGAGCTGAGTAAAAGCCACATCCCCCTCAGTACAAGTGTCCCCAACACAGACTTGCATTGCAAAAGGAAGAGTGGATGGCTCGGCTATCCAGGTTTGTCAATAAGTGCTGATTATTGAGTGCACTGGGTCTACTTCTGGACTGTACGTCATAATTTAGACATCCCACCCACGCAACAAGATACTGGAGCTACGACCATGAAAATTGGGGTTTTTAGTACAATATATGTCCGACTGCATTTTGTATTTATTTCTGTGACTTCACACAATGGTCTGGTGCAGTGGTTTCCAAAACTGCGGCCCAGGAGCCGGATGTGGGCATTTGCTTACCTTTATCTGGCCCTTGGGTCACAATTTCACCAACTGACCCCTTCTGACACCATTCTTCCACTGACACCGACAATGGAGCACTATTTCTCCCATTAAAACCAATGATACATACGGAGAGGCTCACGACAGATTTCTCCCATGTTAAACAAAAAGCGGCCTTCCTCGCCAGGTGGCAGTTGTTCATGACCACAACCATGTCATTACAGGATCAACGCGCATTGGATCAACTCTCTTATCTACAATGATTTGCTCCATTCCTGATACCACTTTGTGACTTTTCTACATAGGCCGACTCTCCTCAACTCTCCTCCACACCAGGATCCTTCTATGTGGACATTACCATTGAACCCCCCTCTTCCATGTCCCTCCCTGTTCTTGCTTACCCCCCCTATTTCTTTCAATACATTGCTTTATAAGTTTCAGTTAGGCATTTGGCCCTTGGGGAGCCGGATTTATCGTCTGCTCTATTTAAGGTTCAAAACAGTCGCTGATCCATCCAGTCTGGTCATTGTTGCCCTCGGTTTCCATAATTTCACTGTCTTTGTACGTTCCTATGTCTTAGGGTTCTCATTTGCCCCAGGGATTGACCTGGATATGTACCTCTTCTGTACTGAATGTGCCTTAACATGAGTCTATGTATTTTCTTTTTCCTAATAAAAATGATTATAAAAAAAAAAAAAAAAAAACAATGATGGAGCCAGGGGCGGACTGACAACTCATGGGGCCCCCGGGCAATAGGAGATTATGGGGCCCCTGGGCAATAGGAGATTATGGGGCCCCCAGGCATTAGGAGATTATGGGGTCCCCGAGGCAAAAGATTATGGGGCCACACAGTATACACACTCACATACAGTATACACACACAAACACACAATATACACACACAGTATACACACACAGAATACACATACACACACTGAAAAGGTACTGGAGAGGCAGGGCAGCTATAATCTTGGGATTTAAAAAAATAATAATTTACATACTGTCCCTGGTTTTATTGAGGCTGGCAACCCTGATGGGGTCCCTTAGTGGCATGGGGCCCTGGGGCAGTGCCCAAATGGTCAGTCCGCCCCTGGATGGAGCACTTATGTTGAGGCGTTTTTTTTCTGCTCCCACTAGCCATAGTCCGCCCCCCACTTAAAGCCTGAAGGACAGTAACCTGGCCCTTTGCCTAGAAGGTTTGGAGACTCCTGGCCTAGTTAATTGTCATTGTACGGACACGTACAAAACAAAAACACGTCAGGTTTTGGGGAGTTAAAATAACTCCAGATTCTGCCGGCGTTTTGGCTTCCAATTCTTCAATAACGGCTCTAGATATGAGTTAACATGAACAAAAACACAAAGGAATGGACCAATGTACAAACTGGCTGATGTCACGCCATGCCACCGACAGCCCTACTTTCAGAATCCTTGAACATTTCTGACACCGCAAGACATATAATCTCCTAAATCAGGTCTCTGGAACATCGTTTCGTCCAACTAATTATTTCAGCTTCCCCGTGACCCCGCTGTGCTGTTATTTTCCCGCTGACCCCCACCTGTCACAGAGGCAAATAATCTCACTGTACAGAAAAGTTCAGCGATAATGCCAAGGCAGAGAAGGAAAGAAAGAAAAAACGAAAAAAAAAAAAAAACAGTGCTGACGGGAGCAATAAGCACGCAGCGTTCAACCTCTCTCTTAGATCTGTCGTAACTTTGCCACTTGTCAAAAACAAGGATGGCCATTTTACAAAAGGATGACAGCACCGGTGCTCGGGGAACCTTGGGAAAGAAATATTTAAGGCGAGGTGCAATTCACCCGGCCCGGGGAGGGGAAACTTATTTAAGACTTGCTAGGACGATAAATTCTGATGCAAGTTTATTCTCATTCGTAGACAGCAGACGTCAGCCCGGAAATATATTTCTGTCTGCGCAACACCAGCGGTGGGGGGGCAAGACTGAGAACAATTTCCCCGCACCCCCCACGGGGGGCCCTAGCAGCTCAACGAATGTCGACATGCAGGGTATTTCACTCTGCCCCTCCGGAACCAGAGAACTCTTTTTACTTTCCTCTGCTGGTCATCCTTTTAGTCTGAGACTTTGGATTTTTCGTACTTTAACTTTGAAAGTTCTGCCATACTGCAAAGCCGGGAACCCCTGAGCAACGTGCTGGCTGCACCTTGGATGGCTTCAATGTAGCGGGAATTAACAAATTGCCCAGCGATTTTAATTCAAAACACTAACCACAACATACAAAGCCATTCACAACTCTGCCCCGAGCTACATCACCAATCTGGTCAACAAATATCACCCAAACCGTCCTCTCAAGAACGCCTGCTCTTAAGCTCCCTTGTCTCCTCCTCCCATGCTCATCTCCAGGACTTTTCCAGAGCCTCTTCCATCCTCTGGAACTCTCTACCTCAGTGTGTGTCCGGCTATCTCCTACACTAGTTGTCTTTAGTCAATCCCTGAAATCTCATCTCTTCAGGGAAGCCTATTACGCCTACAACTACTTGAACTTTACATTTATTACTTTCATTATAACCTTTTGCATCACTTGCCCCAATTTATTAGATTGTAGATTGTAGATGCTGGGATTCCCCCCCCCCCCCCCCCCCCCCCCCCCCCGACCAACAAAGTTTGAGAGCTGGATATAAAATTTTCCGACAACATGATACAATCAGACTTTGTCCGATCGCTTGTAGAGAATTCCGATCGGACAAAGTGCCACGCATGCTCAGATCAAAATCTTAGACCAAAGCTATTGGCTACTAGCCTGAACGTAGTCCAGTCGTAACTAAATAACGTCATCACGTTACGAACGATCGGATTTTCCGACAACTTTGTCCGGCCGTGTGTACACAGTCCTGCTTGACCAACTCTTAGCCCTTGTACACATGGTCGGACAATCCGCCGGAATGTGTCCTATCGGACCGTGTCGTCGCATAATCCGACTGTGTGTGGTCTGCATCGGACTGATTCCGTCCGACGGATATCCGTCGGACCCAATTTTCCAACATGTTGGAAATATTTCCCGACCAACTGGTTTGATTGGACATACTCCGATTATGTGTAGCGAATTTTGATCGGACCAAGTGTCACGCATGCTCAGATCAAATTCCTACATCAAACCTATTGGCTACTAGCCTGAATGTAGTCCCATTGTAACGAAATTAGGTCCTCACGTTCTGAAAGATCAGATTTTTCGACAACTTAGTCCGACCGTGTGTATGCAAGAGTTTCGGACACAATCCGTCGGACTAAATCCAACGGACAAAATCCGACGGATTTGGTTGGCAGAATCTCCGACCGTGTGTACAGGGGCTAAGATATAGAAAATGTGCACCCTATTTTCTCTTGACATCAAGTACTGTACTGGAAATGAAGGGGTGTTTGCTTTTCAGTTTTTTTAACCAACTGTACAAAACAGGGGACCTTTGGTGACTTGTTCTTCCTGGTATAAACAGTGGATTTCATATTGAAACATTGTATATTTTATATTGCCATGTAAATTTTATATTAATACACTGTAAAATTGTACGCTTCCTGCTAAGCCTGATGTATCATGTACTCATGTACCGTCTTAAATATAAATATTTGAAGCCATTTCCTGTTTTGTGTTCCTCCCAATGTCGCTCTGCCATGACATTGCCTGCCTGTGCAGAACACGGTGCTCCGATACCCTGAATTGGTCACTCCTGCCCTCCCCGGGGCACATGGTACCAGATGGGGGGGGGGGGGGGTTGGGACTTGTAGTGTGGCACGGATAATGAACGATTTGAACTGGCATATTGGGAAATCCGTTTGGGAATCATCTCATTACCGACTTTGCTAATAACACAACAGGGCATGCTGGCAGATTACAGGAATCTCTAATCTTCTTTAGTAAATGATACTTGTGTAATATCTTTAAGCTTTAAATCTGCCGGACGGGCAGGGCAGAAGGTACAGACATTATGAGCTCACTGGGGTCTCTGAAGGAATGAACCTTCCAGTGGTGCTGAACAGTCATATCATCCTGACATCTCTGCTGTCCTCATTCATGCTTGACATTGACTGGACTTCTGTATGTCAGATACAGGTACAGGTCTAAGAGAAGCCAACATTTTAGTCTGTACACCTGTTGTACCCATTATGAGGGGCTCCCACCATCCCTGTGCTGAGTCCCAGAGGTCTGTACACCGGCTGTGCCCATAATGAGGGCTTCCCAGCATCCCTGTGCTGAGTTTCGGGGTATGTACACCTGCTGTGCCCAATATGAGGGGTTCCCACCATCCCTGTGCTGGGTTCCCAGGTCTGTACACCTGCTGTGCCCCTTATGAGGGGTTCCCACCATCCCTGTGCTGAGTTCCCTGGTCTTTACACCTGCTGTGCCCATTATGAGGGGTTCCCACCATCCCTGTGCTGGGTTCCCAGGCCTGTACACCCGTGCCTATTATAAGGGGCTCTCACCATCCCTGTGCTGAGTTCCCAGGCCTGTATTCCTGCTTTGCCCATCATAAGGGGTTCCCACCATCCCTGTGCTGGGTTCCCAGGCCCATACACCTTCTGTGCCCATTATGAGGGGCTACTACAATTCCTGTGCTGAGTTCCCGGGTCTATACACCTGCTGTGCCCATTATGAGGGGTTCCCACCATCCCTGTGCTGGGTTCCCAGGCCTGTACACCTTCTGTGCCTATTATTATGTGGGGTTCACACGATCCCTGTGCTGAGTTCCCAGGCCTGTACACCAAGCCCATTATGAGGGGTTCCGACCATCCCTGTGCCGAGTTCCTGGGTCTGCACGCCTGCTGTGCTTATGAAGGTCTCCCACCATCTCTGCACTAGTTGTTGGAGTGATAAAACAGTGATGCACAGAGTGGGTGAGCTGTGTAAATATCAAAACTGGATGGACAGAAATACTAATACATTGGCAGGCAAGCCAGCTCTCATAACGTTATTTTATTTGTTTGCCTGAAGTTCAACTAAATCATTTAGTATACTGAGGGGCATGGGCTATAAGGTTTAATTTTAATAATAATAAATGAAAATTCATCTCTTCTCTGTATAGGACCTGATGGTGACATTTGGGGAGGACCTCCTCTGACTCACCAATAATGATGTCTTCAAGCATTCGGTAATTCAGAGGGTAAATTGAGTCCCCCCCCCACCCCCACATAAGACCTCTTTGATCGCTGCCATTCATATCTGTAACTGATTCTCCTCATGGAATCATCTATAGACTGACAATGGAGGGACCCTTTGACCGGGCCTTCAGACAATGCCATCCGATTGGCTGCCACGCTCCACAACGGTTTCCAGTTCCAGTCACAGTGTGGAGTGTTTACAGGAAAGCATTAACCACCCGGAGCTAAAGTCAGCCGTATAGAGGAGATATTTTCCTTTTCTATTACAGCATCCTCTACCCGAGCAGACCACATCCCCCCCTGGGACCCCACCGGCTTACTGGAGCGCTTGGAGAGGTATCGGTGTTGTGTTTGCTCAATGAAGACAGAATATGATTTGTTTCCAAGTAAATTATTACAATATCCTTCCCTGAAAAGGTCAGAAATGTGGAAATCTCCAGAGACGGGATGTGCAAGGAAGAGTAGCCCAGTACAGGTGGGGCACGGGAGAAGACGACTCAAAGATACAACATGAAATTCCAAGCAACTGGCCTTACAAAGGGCTTGCCCATCCCCCATATACGATAAATAGAGCCAATTTATTTTTGGTTTATAACTAAGATATGGATGGACAGGAGGAAAATAGGCTGAAAAAGCAGCCAGCCAACTTACCATCAGGGAAAGAACACCGCTACAACTGGGAATTGTGATGGGGTATCTGATTATTGCACCCCATGATAGGATGTAAAGAGACCCTGTCCTGAAACTAAAAGCACCATTTTTTTAAAAAATGTTTCCTTGCAGCATTTTTTTTCCATCAGCTAATATTTATTCACTTGCAATGAACTGGAAAATTTGACAACTCCAATAAAAAAAAAAAAAAAGGACATTTCCAAGCACAGCTCCCTCTATGGACGTAGTCCTCACCTTTTCAGCGAGTGTCTAATTGCTGTTTGTGCTGGCCCAGCTCCTCACCTCCCTTTATATAGCAGCGGGAGGAGTGAAGGGGTATACAGACTAGACTGGACGTTCTTCAACTCCCCCCCCCCCCTAGGAACCCTTGAAATAACTTGTAGGTCTTGGGGAACCTCTGCTAAAGCCAATTTATTGGGGGCCTTGGGAAAAATTTCCATTACAGTGGTCATTATTAGGAAGAATGCAGACCTTACAGATAGCTAAAGAGATCGTTGGTGTCCTGCTAATGGCTTTGTCAAATGGTGTTGGACCTGAAACTTTGTAGGCGCCATCAAATGGGAGCTCGATTAGCCACAGTTCAAGGAACTCCTAGCAACCTGAGGAGATGTACACATCAATTACTCTGACGGTTCCAGTAAGCCGGTGGGGTCCCAGGGGGGATGTGGTCTGCTTGGGTAGATAATAATGTAATAGAAAAGGGAAAATACCCTCTATGAACGTAGCCCTCTCCTTTTCAGTGAGTATCTAATTACTGTTTGTGCTGGCCCAGCTCCTCAACTCCCTTTATATTGCATTACCTTTATATAGCAGCGGGAGGAGTGAAGGGGTATATAGACTAGAGCAGACGTTCAATTTTTTTTTTCCCCCTGAGGAACCCTTGAAATAACTTGTAGGTCTTGGGGAACCTCTGCTAAAACCAATTTATTGGGGGCCTTAGGAAAACTTTCATTTACAGTGGTCATTATTGGGAAGAATGAAAACCTTACAGATAGTTAAAGAGATCATTGGTGTCATGCTAACGGCTTTGCCAAATGGTATTGGACCTGAAACTATGTAGACGCCATCAAATGGGAGCTCGATCAGCCACAGCTCAAGGAACTCCTAGCATCTCCTAAGGAAATGTACACAACATCAATTACTCTGACGGTTCCAGTAAGCCGGTGGGGTCCCGGGGGGGATGTGGTCTGCTCGGGTAGATGATGCTTTAATAGAAAAGGGAAAATATCACCTTTATATGGATGACTTTAGCTCAAGGTGGTTTATGTTTCCTGTAAACACTCCACATTGTGACTGAAACTCAAACCCGTTGTGGACTTTAGCAGCCAATCAGATAGCATTGCCTGCGGGCCCAATCAAAGGGTCTCTTCATTGTCAGTATGAATGCCATTTAGTTTGCTCTGTGCACAGTTTATCATTTATCTCATGATCTGCTGATCTCATGCAGCTTGATTGAGCCGCTTCCTTCCTTGAGCCACTTCCTGTCTACATGCACTTATTCCGGTTTTGGTTGCACACCATCGATTTGGAATGTCTTCCTGATGGTGACAACAGTGGACCATGCCTGTGCAATGTTGAGGGTGACAAGACAGGACAGGAGTACAACTGGAAGGGAGTTGGGTACACTGACAAGAGACCCAAATGCTATGGATGCCAAAACAACCACCTGCATTGCTGCAATTCTCCCTCCTAAAGCCCTCACCCATGAAAACACCCGGTGTTCTCTCTCCATAAATATCGCCAAGGCCACCCACGAATAAACCGCTTGTGTCCATCCGGGAAGCAGCTTCTGAAAGATTGCGATCCGTGGTCAATCACCGAGGCACTTGCAACAATCAGCTGAACAAAAGGCGATTGTCCTCCCTACTCATCGCAGGGAATTCTCAAAAGGTCAAAACGACGCATTTGCCATTCTTTACACGGAAATAGCAGACCTTATTACCGGAGAATATCAAAGTCTTCATTCTGCAGGAGATGTACTTAGGATGAAACCAAATTGCTTTCCTAAGACTGAACGGGGTCACTGACCTTCCCATTAGGACTTTCTTAAGGTGACACATTAGACGCTAATTGGTGAGAAAGAATGCAGCTGGGAATTTGAGTCATTTATCTGAAAAGATTGGAAACTCGAGTGGATAACATATTTACTATGCAAAAGATTTAAAGGAGAACTCCACCGAGTGCTAAGAGAACTCCACCGAGTGCTAAGAGAACTCCACCGAGTGCTAGGAGAACTCCACCGAGTGTTAGGAGAACTCCACCGAGTGCTAGGAGAACTCCACCGAGTGCTAGGAGAACTCCACCGAGTGCTAGGAGAACTCCACCGAGTGCTAGGAGAACTCCACCGAGTGCTAGGAGAACTCCACCGAGTGCTAGGAGAACTCCACCGAGTGCTAGGAGAACTCCACCGAGTGCTAGGAGAACTCCACCGAGTGCTAAGAGAACTCCACCGAGTGCTAAGAGAACTCCACCGAGTGCTAGGAGAACTCCACCGAGTGCTAGGAGAACTCCACCGAGTGCTAAGAGAACTCCACCGAGTGCTAAGAGAACTCCACCGAGTGCTAAGAGAACTCCACCGAGTGCTAAGAGAACTCCACCGAGTGCTAGGAGAACTCCACCGAGTGCTAAGAGAACTCCACCGAGTGCTAGGAGAACTCCACCGAGTGTTAGGAGAACTCCACCGAGTGCTAGGAGAACTCCACCGAGTGCTAGGAGAACTCCACCGAGTGCTAGGAGAACTCCACCGAGTGCTAGGAGAACTCCACCGAGTGCTAGGAGAACTCCACCGAGTGCTAAGAGAACTCCACCGAGTGCTAGGAGAACTCCACCGAGTGCTAAGAGAACTCCACCGAGTGCTAGTAGAACTCCACCGAGTGTTAGGAGAACTCCACCGAGTGCTAGGAGAACTCCACCGAGTGCTAGGAGAACTCCACCGAGTGCTAAGAGAACTCCACCGAGTGCTAGGAGAACTCCACCGAGTGCTAGGAGAACTCCACCGAGTGCTAAGAGAACTCCACCGAGTGCTAAGAGAACTCCACCGAGTGCTAGGAGAACTCCACCGAGTGCTAGGAGAACTCCACCGAGTGCTAAGAGAACTCCACCGAGTGCTAAGAGAACTCCACCGAGTGCTAGGAGAACTCCACCGAGTGCTAAGAGAACTCCACCGAGTGCTAAGAGAACTCCACCGAGTGCTAAGAGAACTCCGAGTGCTAGGAGAACTCCACCGAGTGCTAAGAGAACTCCGAGTGCTAGGAGAACTCCACCGAGTGCTAAGAGAACTCCACCGAGTGCTAAGAGAACTCCACCGAGTGCTAAGAGAACTCCACCGAGTGCTAAGAGAACTCCACCGAGTGCTAGGAGAACTCCACCGAGTGCTAAGAGAACTCCACCGAGTGCTAAGAGAACTCCACCGAGTGCTAGGAGAACTCCACCGAGTGCTAAGAGAACTCCACCGAGTGCTAAGAGAACTCCACCGAGTGCTAGGAGAACTCCACCGAGTGCTAAGAGAACTCCACCGAGTGCTAAGAGAACTCCACCGAGTGCTAGGAGAACTCCACCGAGTGCTAGGAGAACTCCACCGAGTGCTAGGAGAACTCCACCGAGTGCTAGGAGAACTCCACCGATAGGAAAACTCCACTGAGTGCTAGAAGAACTCCACCGAGTGCTAGGAGAAGCAGGCAATATATCCTAACTTAATTCAGATTTGTAATTCCTGATTTTGATCCCTGGATTAACAAAAAAAATATCCCTATCTAAACTCTCTTGTTTACCTAGGGGTCCTTTTTCAGGTGTCCATGTCAGTGCCTGCATGACCCGGATGCTTCCTATTCAGCCAGCAACGGAGTTCTCTCAGGATCCGGAAGAGAACAACATCATCAAAGGAGGATGGCAAGGGGCCCACAATTTCGGGGGTGGGGGGCAGAGTTCCCAACCGCCAGTAAATTTACTGACAGTTTGTAAAAATCAACGATTTTTTATTTTTTTTTACAACTGCCAGTAAATATCAGGGGCTGATAATTTCATGCTGTGTTGACTTTTTAAGTGTAAATCAAGCAAATTACTTTGTTATCGGTATTGTCAGTGTTTCTATATCATGTTTATACTGTTCAAATATTCACTGTGTTCGTTTTCAATAGGAATTTCTCAGGTTGCCAGTAAAAAATGTGATCTGCCAGTAAATTGTCCATGTTTTGGCAGTAAAAAATGCTGCGGGAGGTTGGCAGCCCTGGTGGTGGGGGGGGGGGGGGGGGGGGGGGGGGCATTACATTGTTGGATCTGTGGTACCTCCATCCATAACCAGCGACAGCGAGGGACCTGGACAGGTAAGGAGGCAAAATTGCATATCAGCATGGGTTGGAGTGGAGTGGGAGATGTTCAAAAACGAGTCAGCTGGTTGGCTGCATGAATGCAACTCAACTTTTTGCCTTTGTACCTCGTTCTTAGCCACCTCTGAGGACTAGGAAGAACTACACTCGTGGTGGGCAGGTATCCATTGTCCTATCTTGTATGTGTTGTCCAAGTAAAGCATGTTGAGTGAGCATGGTCATCCTTGGAGAGGAAGTGTGTTACTGGCAGGATCACAAGGTGAAAATGAAGAAAAGCCTAAAAAAAAAAATCAAAAACGAATGTAAGAACTTATAAGCTGCAACCTATTCCATTTTGTTCCTGGTTGTAGATAAGCTTTAAATAACAGTTTATTTTCCATGGCAGCCAAACCTGCAAGCCATTTGCATATGTCCGTAAACCTCAGCTCTGCAATCCACACAATGGAACTTTCTCTACAAGACGTTTATGTAAATCAACACTGAGGATCTTAATACCGAAGAGAGGGGAGCAAGGAATATCTTACATACAAGGTAGCCATGGAGATGAGTCAATCAGAGATTCGAGATCAACGCATTACAGCACGCGGTGTATTAAATATGACCGGTAAGGTGCAAAAGACATTAAAGCGATTATAACGTGGGAAGAGAGTGTGCAGGAAAAAGTACAAAGTGTATTCCGTCGCCATTTGCAGAAATCTATACGTGTTTTAGCTCCTTCCCCCACCCCCAAAGATCCTCGAGCCTCCAAATACATCAATGTCAGCTCAACCCAATTAAAGGTCTAATCTGTAATCTGGGGGGATTTGGGGACAAAGACGTTTGGCACTAGATAAATTGGCTGCGACCCCACTTAGTGGCCAATAGACGGATCCGTTTTACTGCTTGTTACTAGGTAACTTAATTACCTTGAAAGGATTGAAGCAAAACAAGAAATAAAAAAGAAAATAATATTAGTAGTGGTTATGTAAATGTATACCCCTCTCCAAGGGGAAAAGATAGAAGGCTTAAGCTGTTAAAACGTTTTCTTTGATTAGAACAGAACAGATGCAATACAACCCCCCCCCCCCCCCATCCACCGAATTACATAAAACGGAATGACTTCATATACAAAATGTGTTAGCCCCCGTACACACGGTCGGAGAATCCGTCGGAATGTGACCGTTTTGTCGGATAATACGACTGTGTGTGGTATGCATCGGACTGATTCCGTCTGAATATCCGTCGGACCCAATTTTCCAACTTGATGGAAATATTTTCCGACCAACTGGTTCGATCGGACATACTCCGATCATGTGTAGAGAATTTTGATCGGACCAAGTGCCACGCATGCTCAGATCAAATTCCTACATCAAAGCTATTGGCTACTAGCCTGAACGTAGTCCCATCGTAACGAAATTACGTCATCACGTTCTGAATAATCGGAATTTTTCGACAACTTAGTCCGACCGTGTGTATACAACAGTTTCGGACAAGAGCCGACGGACAAAATCCGACGGATTTGGTTGTCGAAATCTCCGACCGTGTGTACGGGGGCTTAAAGAGAAACCATTGGCACTTCAAGTTTTTCCATTGACGTAGACTATAAAACCAATGGTTAGTGGACAAATGGCCATCACACCTATAGGATTGGAACATACCATTCCACATTCAGATAATTGGGTTCCTCCAGCTTTGTGGTAACAGTTTGGTGAAGGCCCCTTTTCTGCTCCAGCTTGACTGTTCCTCTGTGTACAAAGGCCAACTCCATATGGACATGGTTTTGACCAGTTTCGTGTGGAGGAACTGGAATGTCCTGCACAGAGCCCTGACCTCAACCCTGGGATGAACTGGAATGTCAAATGCAAGCCAGGTCTTTTTTTTTTGGTGCCCAACGTGAGGTCCAACATACAATATTTACACATGAAGTGTTGCGTATTTTACACCATCATGGATAAGCGATGGGGACAGTGTGATGGTGAAGAGCCATTCGATGAGCTCAAGCCACTTGCTTCATTGTCATCACTAAAAATTTACCGACAAGCCCCCTGTTTTTAGATTTCAGACTTTTTGCCATACACACTATCTCACCAAAGTAAGTACACCCCTCACATTTTTGTAAATATTTTCTTCTACCTTTTCATGTGACAACACTGAAGAAATGAAACTTGTCTACAATGTAAAGTAGTGAGTGTACAGCTTGTATAACAGTGTAAATTTCCTGTCCCCTCAAAATAACTCAACACACAGCCATTAATGTCTAAACCGCTGGCAACAAAAGTCAGTACACCCCTAAGTGAAAATGTCCAAATTGGGCCCAAAGTGTCAATATTTTGTGTGGGCTCCATTATTTTCCAGCACGGCCTTAACCCTCTTGGTCATGGAGGTCACCAGCGCTTCACAGGTTGTCACTGGAGTCCTCTTCCCCTCCTCCATGATGACATCACGGAGCTGGTGGATGTTAGAGACCTTGCGCTCCTCCACCTTCCGTTTGAGAATGCCCCACAGATGCTCAATAGGGTTTAGGTCTGGAGACATGTTTGGCCAGTCCATCACCTTTACCCTCAGCTTCTTTAGCAAGGCAGTGGTGGTCTTGGAGGTGTGTTTGTGGTCGTTATGTTGGAATACTGCCCTGCGGCCCAGTCTCTGAAGGGAGAGGATCATGCTCTGCTTCAGTATGCACAGTACACAGACATTAATGGCTGTGTGTTGAGTTATTTTGAGGGGACAGGAAATTTACACTGTTATACAAGCTGTACACTCACTACTTTACATTGTAGACAAGTGTCATTTCTTCAGTGTTGTCACATGAAAAGATAGAATAAAATATTTACAAAAATGTGAGGGGTGTACTCACTTTTGTGAGATACTGTACATTAAAAAGTATTATCCCCGTCTTTATTTTTTATTTTTTTTTCACACTTAAAGATTTCAGATCATGATGATTTCATTTATTAAGGCAAAAAAGATGTCCAAACCTGCCTGGCCCTATGTGAAAAAGTAATTGCCCCCCCCCTAAACCTAATATCTGGTTGTGTCACCTTTGGCGGCAACAACTGCAATCAAGTGTTTGCGATAACTGGCAATAAGTCTTCCACATCTTCCAAATTTCAGAATTTTTGGAAATTCAAAAATTAGAAGATATGAAAAAAAAAAGAAAGAGAATTAGTAAAATTTGAAATAATAAACAACTATTAAATAATAGGTATTGGAATTTCCTTAAAAACTTTGGCTGTTGAACATAATGAATACAAATTTATCTGAAGTTATAAATTATCCGAAAATAACAAATTCCGCATCTAAACAAATGGAATCGAACAAATTAATAATAAATAAGAACAATAAAAAGGTTTTATTATAATTATTGTGATTTATTATTATTATATCGGAACGTTCCATTTTTTTAGATACGGCAATCATTATTTCAGATAATTCGTAACTTCGGATAAATTCGTATTCGTTACGTTCACCAACAGCCAGAATCTGAAAGGAAATTACAATACCTATAATTTCATATGTATTATTATTAGGTATTATTTTAGATTTTCAAATTTTTATTCTTTTGAATTTTCAGATTTTCATTTTTATTCTTGGATTTTCAAATTTCCACATTTTAGAATTTTTAAATTTCGGAAATTGAAAAATTCGGAAATTGAAAAATTTGTACATTTTGGAATTAACAAATTTGTCAAAATTCGTTAAAAAACGAATTCAGAACTAAACAAATTGCACATGTCTAGAATTCATGGTTCAATCAACGATGGCAAGTCTTCCAGCCCCAGACCATGACTCTACCACCACCATATCTGGCTTGTGTATGATGTTCTTTTTATGAAATGCTGCGTTAGTTTTACTCCATAAATATTGGGACGCACACCTTCCAAAAAGTTCAACTTTGCCTCATTAGTCCACAGAATATTACTTTTTTTCACATAGAGCCAGGCAGGTTTGGACCGCTTTTTTGCCTTAATAAATTCAATTATCTAAAAGCTGCATTTTGTATTTCCTGGGGTTATTGTTGTGTAATATTACAATTTAGTGTGACAAATATGCAAAAAAAATAAAATCAAGAAGGGGGAAAATACTTTTTCACAGAACCAGGGCTTTTTTTTTCAGCGGTAATGCGGGGGAACGCACCTCCGGCACTGAATGTATGTAATAGCATGGGGTGTGGGGTGTGCTGGAGGGTCCATTGATGTTGGCTGCTGGGGGATCTATTGTTGCTGCTAGGGGGGGGGGGGGGGGGTCTAATGTTGCTTGGGTGGATATTTTGTTACTAGGTGTGATATTTTGTTGGGGGAGGATCTGGTTTTGTGCGAGGGTCTATTATTTCTGAGGGGTCTTATGTTGCTGGAAGGGATATACTGTTGAGGGAGAGGTCTGTTTTTTACTGGCTGCTGGAGGATCTATTGATGCTGGCTGCTGAGAGATCTGTTGTTGCTGCTGGGGGGGTCTAATGTTGCTTGGGTGGATATTTTGTTACTGTGTGTGATATTTTGTTGCGGGTGGTTCACTGTTGCTGCAGGCAATCTATTGTTGTTGGGGTGAAGTCCATTTTTGCTGAGGGAGTCTGTTGTTGTGTGGGGATCTATGGATCTATTGCTGGGATTCTATTGTCGCTGGCTGCAGGGGGTCTATTTTACTGCTTTTCTTTTTATCAACATGTTCGATGCAAATGATTTAGCACAACAAAATGATACTTGGTTCTGTATTCTCTAAACGGGGCAGTACTGGTAGGTGGGTAGGGGGTGGAATCAAGGGAGGGTGGTCAGAGGTGGGTAGGGGGCAGAGACCAGGGGTGACTCAGATGGGGGGAGTTCCTGCACCTATTCGGCGAGAAAAAAAGCCTGCACAGAACTATAGTGTACTTCTTAGGATGGGATAGATGGAGATAAAATCCAGCCATGCTTTTCTGAAACAATTGTATATGTTAGAATCTTTTTACGACTATGTACTTGGCTGTAATTTGGTAGTTGGATCTTCTGCCTTTCATCCGTTAGATTTGACATTCATGAGGCGAGAGAAGTACAAAATGAAAGGAATAACTGGCGTTGGCCAGATGAACCAATCAGCCGCCTTATTGTGCAACCCTATCGTTCCAACGTTCATAAACTGTCCCCCGTCACTTATGCTCCATAAACATAAATCTTCTGTTTTTAACAGGATGGATAAAAAGGGCGGATGAGCCACGTATTTGCAGACACGAAATGATACGTTTGTGTAATGAATGCCTTCTCTTGTAGGTAGACGCCTGTAATTTGGATGTAAGTGCTACTTTACAGAGCGCGTGGTCACAGCAGCCATCAGAAGCCGCAGGACGTTGGCGCAGAGATTGAGCAGAAACCTCGACTACAAGGGACCGGCTGGTGCTTTGCAATGGTGTAAATGTTAAAAAAAAAAAAAAAAAAAAATGGGCTATACGTTAGGGGCACAAGGCATGTGCAGGGCAGTTTTAAGGATCAGGTGGGCCCAGGGCAGATATCTCACAGGCGGGGGGTCCTACCGCTCCCGCCAGACCCTCAACAGTCGTGGATTCTAAGGGTTTAGCCTTTTAAGTCCCGCTGGACTTTGGGGTTATTGGTATAGCGGGACCTTTTCTCTTAAACTTCCCCTATATCCCTTTATATTGAGAGGAAGGGTCCCACTCTGGTGATCAAAGGGAAGAGAGGAGGACACAATGGTCTGCATTCCCGATTTGCTGGGGAGTCTGGTGTTGGGACCTACTGACCTGGAGGGTCTAGGGCAGTGGTCTACAAACTGTGGCCCGGGGGCCGGAATCAGCCCTTTGCTTGTCTTTTTTTCTGGCCCTTGGGGTACTATTCCTCCCACGGGTACAAGGCACTATTACTTCAAACAATACAATGGAAGGATGGGGGGGGGGGGGGGAGTCTGGGTTTGGGGCTTATAATGGAAGGATGGGGGGGGGGGGAGTCTGGGTTTGGGGAATACAATGGAAGGATGGGGGGGGGAGTCTGGGTTTGGGGCTTATAATGGAAGGATGGGGGGGGGGGAGTCTGGGTTTGGGGAATACAATGGAAGGATGGGGGGGGAGTCTGGGTTTGGGGCTTATAATGGAAGGATGGGGGGGGGGGGGGGAGTCTGGGTTTGGGGAATACAATGGAAGGATGGGGGGGGGTCTGGGTTTGGGGCTTACAATGGAAGGATGGGGGGGGGGGTCTGGGTTTGGGGAATACAATGGAAGGATGGGGGGGGGGGGGGAGTCTGGGTTTGGGGCTTACAATGGAAGAATGATTCCACTAATGGATGAAAAGAATCAATATTATAAACTTGTCCCTCTGATATCTGCAGAGCTCCTTTGGAAAGGGAATTGTTCCGGGTTCTGTTATATGTTATCCTGTCAGAGAACTTTCAACGCTGCTACAATGTTTTGTCTGATTTGTGTCCATTTGATTTCTTATTCGTTTATTTTGTCAGGTTCTCGCAGATCAATCCGAGGACATGATAATCAGAACACAAAGAATCACCCAATGTGGTAAATGGTGTTTTCAGGTAACGAAGAGATTCAGATGGCGCTGACGAAAACGATCACCTCTCTAATTGTTCGCCTGTCTCCAGAATCATTTGCATTATTATCCCCCATCATCGCACAAAGTCTGTCGTTATATTTCTCTCCACCCCACGCCGAGTGATAAACACTTTACATTTTACACCCATAAATATTTCATAGCATCTAATGCCTTTCCTCTTGTAGACTCTCCTACGAGCAGGCCGTGCAAACTGAGAATTAAAGGTGAACGGGGGACAGCAGATGTAGGCGCCAGCAAGGAGCAAGAACATTATAGAATCCCCAGGAGGGGAGAAGTGACAGCCCAGCACCTCTCTGGCCCGGTCTGACGCCATAGGAGAAGGGGAGTGGGCTTCTTTGTCAGGTACACAACACATGGCCATAGGCAAAAAAACATGCATGATGCTTTTTTTTTTTTTTCATGACATGTATGTTGTGCTGCCGAACAGGGCAGGTGGGTTGCAATTATGTGTTGGGGTGAGATTGTGAATGAGCGGCACTGCAATGACACCCACGTTACCGTAAGGTAGAACACAGGAAGGAAGGAAGGAAAAAGAAAGAAAGAAAGAAAGAAAAGGGAGATATACAAAGAGAAGAAAGGGAAATGCACAGAAATATGGAATATAAAAAAGAGAAAGAAAAAGAGAGAGACAAGTGAGAAAGAAAAAGGAGAGAGAGAGGAAGAGAAGGGGAGAGGGGGAGGGGGGCGAGAGAGGGAGGGGAGAGAAGTGGGGGGGAGAGAGAGATGGGGGGGAGATAGAGAGGGGGAGAGAGAGAGAGATGGGGGGAGATAGAGAGGGGGAGAGAGAGAGAGAGAGGGGGGGGAGAGAGAGGGGGCAGAGAGAGAGGGGGCAGAGTGGGGGAGGGGAGGAGGAGAGAGAGGGGGGTAAAGAGAGAGAGGGAGAGAGGTGGTGGAGAGAGAGAGAGAGAGAGATGGGGGGAGAGGGAGAGAGAGAGAAGGGAGGGAGAGAGGGGGAGCAGGAGAGAGAGGGGGGGAGAGGGAGAGAGAGGGGAAGAGAAGGGGAAAGAGGGAGAGAGGGGGAAAGAGGGGAGAGAGAGGGAGAGAGAGAGAGAGGGAGGGAGAGAGAGAGAGAGGGAGAGAGGGAGAGGGGGAGCAGGAAAGAGAGGGGGGAGAGAGGGAGAGAGAGGGGAAGAGAAGGGGAAAGAGGGAGAGAGGGGGAAAGAGGGGAGAGAGAGGGAGAGAGAGGGAGGGAGAGAGAGAGGGGGGGGAGAGGGAGAGAGGGGGGAGAAAGAGGGAGAGAAAGGGGGAGAGAGCGAAAGAGAGAGAGCGAGAGAGAGGGAGAGAGAGCGAGAGAGAGGGGGAGAGAGAGGGGAGGAGAGAGGGGGAGAGAGGGGGGAGAGAGGGGGGGGGGGAGAGAGGGGGGAGGGAGGGAGAGCGAGAGAGAGAGGGAGAGAGAGAGGAAGGAGAGAGAGGGGGAGAGAGAGGAAGGAGAGAGAGGGGGAGAGAGATAGAAGGGGGAGAGATATAGAAGGGGGAGAGATATAGAAGGGGGAGAGAGGGGGGAGAGAGGTGAGGGGAGAGAGGGGAAGGGAAGGAGAGAGAAAAAGAAAGAGAGAGGGGGAGAGGGAGGGGGCAGAAAGAGAGGAGAGAGAGAGGGGTGATAGAGAGAGAGAGAGAGAGAGAGATAGAGAGGGGAGAGGGGAGAGGAGAGAGACAAAAGGAAAAGAAAGGAAGAGTAAAAAAAGGAAAAGGAAAGAAGATGAAAGGAAGAGGAAAGGAAAAGGGAAAAGGAAAGGAAAAGGATGCTGGAGAGATGTGATGGTGAGACAGACGGGTGGATTTGATGGATGTTGTTATTTCGCAGAGTGTCCTCAGGTCAGACCCCTCTCCCTCATTACTATAGAGTGATGTCATCCTCCAGAATTTCATTTCCACAAATGGCCCATGTGACATTAGTGGTCGGTGACTTGGAATAGCCCATTATTATATTTGTCTTTTTATGGCTGTCTGGGGAAGGGGTGTTAACGCCTCCTATGTGCGGAGCATTTAAGGAAGCTCTCTGAGGGCAGATAAAGCACGTTCCTGTGACATCTCATCTCCATATTGGGGAGCGCAGAGGCCTCGGTGGACGCTTTACTGTCACATCTGACAAATGTCATTGTCACCCCACATTAAGGAATGATGAAAACTCTGAACAAAACATCAAATCTCCTGTCCGGGGTAAAATGAGGCTCTTTGGCCAGCCAATCCGATTAGATTCGGCGATGGCACTTAGAGATAACGAGAGGGACACCAGCTGGGAGGCAAAGCCCGCAGATAGATCCACCAGCTGGCGGGGGAGGAGAACATCTGGAATCTGCTGTGTCTGATGCTTTTAGGGTAAAAGTGCGCCCTGGGCCAAGAGAGCGCGGACGAGGTCTGCTCATCTGTTCATCACGGGTGGATGTGTCCTTCATAAAAGGCTTTACAGATGAGTGACACCAACAACATTCAACAAATTCTAAATATGTCACAAGCCTCATGTTCTTTCATCAGATTATAAATTCCTCTTGTGGCAGCTCACTACAGGATATACATTATCTCACAAAAGTAAGTACACCCCTCACATTTTTGTAAATCTTTTCTTCTTTTCATGTGACAACACTGAAGAAAAGACACTTGTCTACAATGTAAAGTAGTGAGTGTACAGCTTGTATAACAGTGTAAATTAGTTGTCCACTCAAAATAACTCAACACAAATCTCCAAATTGGGCCCAAAGTGTCAATGTTTTGTGTGGCCACCACTATTTTCCAGCACTGCCTTAACCCTCTTGGTCATGGAGGTCACCAGCGCTTCACAGGTTGTCACTGGAGTCCTCTTCCCCCTCCCCCATGATGACATCACAGAGCTGGTGGATGTTGGAGACCTTGTGCTCCTCCACCTTCCGTTTGAGGATGTCCCACAGATGCTCAATAGGGTTTAGGTGTGGAGACATGCTTGGCCAGTCCATCACCTTTACCCTCAGCTTCTTTAGCAAGGCAGTGGTGGTGTTGGAGGTGTGTTTGGGGTGGTTATCATGTTGGAATACTGCCCTGCGGTCCAGTCTCTGAAGGGAGGGGATCATGCTCTGCTTCAGTATGTCACAGTACATGTTGGCATTCATGATCCCCTCAATGATCTGTAGCCCCCCCAGTGCCGGCAGCACTCATGCAGCCCCAGACCATGACACCCCCACCACCATGCCTGACTGTAGGCAAGACACACTTGTCTTTGTCCTCCTCACCTGGTTGCCCCCACACACGCCTGACACCATCCAAACCAAATAAGTTTATCTTGGTCTCATCAGACCACAGGACATGGTTCCAGTAATCCATGTCTTTAGTCTGCTTGTCTTCAGCAAACTGTTTGTGGTCTTTCTTGTGCATCATCTTTAGAAGAGGCTTCCTTCTGGGACAACAGCCATGCAGACCAATTTGATGCAGTGTGCGGCATATGGTCTGAGCACTGACAGGCTGACTACCCCCCCCCCCCCCCACCCCTACAACCTCTGCAGCAATGCTGGCAGCACTCATACGTTTATTTCCCAAAGACAACCTCTGGATATGACGCTGGGCACGTGACCTCATCTTCTTTGGTGGTCCATGGCGAGGCCTGTTCTGAGTGGAACCTGTCCTGTTATACTGCTGTATGGTCTTGGCCAATGTGCTGCAGCTCAGTTTCAGGGGTTTGGCAATCTTCTTATAGCCTAGGACAGTGATGGCGAACCTTGGCACCCCAGATGTTTTGGAACTACATTTCCCATGATGCTCCACTACAATGCAGAGTGCATTAGCATCATGGGAAATGTAGTTCCAAAACATCTGGGGTGCCAAGGTTCGCCATCACTGGCCTAGGCCATCTTTATGTAGAGAAACAATTCTTTTTTTTTCAGATCCTCAGAGAGTTCTTTGCCATGATGTGCCATGTTCAACTTCCAGTGACCAGTATGAGAGAGTGAGAGCGATAACACCACATTTATCACACCTGCTCCCCATTCACACCTGAGACCTTGTAACACTAACGAGTCACATGACCCCTGGGAGGGAAAATGGCCAACTGGGCCCAATTTGGACATTTTCACTTAGGGTTGTACTCACTTTTGTTGCCAGTGGTTTAGACAATTAATGGCTGTGTGTTGAGTTATTTTGAGGGGACAGGAAATTTACACTGTTATACAAGCTGTACACTCACTACTTTACATTGTAGACAAGTGTAATTTCTTCAGTGTTGTCACTTTTGTGAGATTCTGTATGAGGGTCCTGCTCAGCCAGGGCAAGAGGAGACACCCAAACTATGGCTGCTTACCTACCTTACTTTATATAGCTCTGACATATATTGCAGTGCTGTACAAAGAACACTGAGAAAGGCACATCAGTCTTTGCACCAGAGGAGCTTACACTCTAATGCCCCCCCCCGCCACACGCTATTATTATTATACATTTATATAGCTCTTACATATACCGCAGTGCTGTGCAGAGAACACAGAGCCAGTCACATAAGTCTCTGCACCAGAGAAACTTACACTCTTTACCTTGCACTGGCTCTGTGACTGTGGGGGGAGCTGTCAGCTATTATGGTCACATCTTTGCAGTCTACCCAAACAAGGGCAGCGCATACAAATTCCCTGAGAGGAAGTGAACCCAGGACCTCAGCGCCGTAAAGCCGCCTCTCTTTATTAATAAGCCAACTTTGTAGGGCGCTGCATGGGCATTTTTGGGAGTATCTGAGCGCTACTGCCGCACAGCAGACACATATGCCGCCATCAGTCATACGCACAGATGAAAGAACGCCAATATGGCAGCTGTCAAGCAACTCAGAGCGCCTTTGCATCACACAAAAGAGATGGGGACACCCTTTAAACAATCCAAAACATCTTTAACACGCGCCCTGTGAGGCGGTACAGGGAATTCTCACCTCGGAAAGCCTTTGATTCGCACGCAGCAACCTTATACTCTGACAATATCAAACAGCCAGACGTTCCCCTTGAAGTGGGAGATTGCAGAATTACACAGTAAAAAACAGATTTCAACTGCCAACTTTGCAGCGATTTACGGGGGGGTGGTGAGTTTCGTGCGAGAATCGCCGGTCCTAACCTCCGCCGATGAATGAAGCACCCGTGGGCCGGGAAATATGGCCGAGGCCTGGACATAAAGCACGACAAATTGGTAGTATCTCACTTTTACGGTCGGTACTCGCCGTGTCAAGGAGAGAAGACAGCGATTTGGGGGGACGGTGACGCCATGTTCCTAATACTGTTATCCTTGGCCGCTGACAGGCCGGAGCGATGGATGGCCAAGTGTTGGGGCATAGGGGGTGGCATTGTGAGCATAAAACATTATTTGGGGGGGGGGGGGTGCACTATAGCCATCGCCACTTCTCTAACTGCTGTCTGTCTGTAGCTGGTAGAGACTAAACCTGATCTACGACACTATGGCAGGGCTGCTGATAAGGCAGTACAGCCAGCTCCCCTGTACTAGGCCCAGACCCCATCAGTTAAAAAGGGGGGGCCCGGGGCCGCCTGCCGAGCAGGAAGTCTGGCTGTACTCTCTTCTTGCAGACACCGATCCTCTTCTGCCTCCCCCTGCAGCGCTGCCAGCTTCTCCTCTTCTTTCTCCCTCTGGCTGCACTACAGGGGGATTGGTTCTGGCACATGCGCCCTTTCCATTTGCTGTCTGGGCCCTCCTGTGTGCCCCTTTCCCCCCGCAGCACTGCCGGCTTCCCTCTCCACTCAGCTGCTGCAGGCACACAGGGAGACGTTTCAAGATGGAGAGCGGGGGAAGAGGTCGGTAAATGTCGAATTTACTGACTCCTTCCATTCCTGAATGAACACAGTGAGCTACTGGTACCAATCACCCCTGTGTCCATTTGTTGCTGAAGCATGACGCTGAAGAGGTTTGGTCTTTCAGAAGGGAAAAGCAGACTAAGGCATGGTAAGGAGGAGTGCTGTGAGCCAAGAACTGAGCACAACGCCAGGATTTACATCTCTAAACTGGCATCTCAGTGCAGTAAGTAGATAGATGATGCCTAAAAAAAAAAAAAAAAATGGTGCTGTCCTTTACGTCTAACTTATGTTGGTCATTGTTGGTGTGCTGACCCTTGAATTATCAACCTCTTTGTTTAGCGGCCTGTGGGGGAGCGGCTCAGCGGCGGGTATGTGGTGCCGCATTGTGGTGCCACAATGGCAGAATAGAGACGGTCTCTCTGGTGCCTGCTTCCATTGTGTCAGATCATCATTTATATCTCCACGTTCTCAAGGAATGGAAGAATTGTTTTGCTGAAGTCAAATTGTAGATGCGACCTTGGGAGAGTGGAAACGCACACGTTGTTTATCTAGCGGCAGAGCGTGTTTGCGTTATTCCACGGATAATGTATAGCTGTGTACACTACAGTGATCTGGGTTTAGTCATACATATTAATGCAGCCGGTGTCCTCTCTCCGATTGTATGAACGAGAATGCCGAGCATTCCTTACCCACCGACACATTCCACGGAGAAAACTGGATTTCCTACATTTCTTAAAGGGATCGTCCGCCTTCCTTCTAATGTCTTGTTAATTGGCCAAAAGCTCCCTGACTGTTATGCCCCGCACACACGATTGGTCATTCCGACTACAAAATCCGTCTGATTTTTTTTCCCCGACGGCTTGTCTTGCATACAGACAGCCGCTCAAAGTTGTCGGAAAATCTGATCGCTCAGAACGAGGTGGCGTAGAACGCGTACGACAGGACTATAAAGAGGGCAGTAGCCAAGAGCTCTCGTAATTTATTCTGAGCATGCGCGGCGCTTTGTCCGTCGGAATTGTCTGTACTCTATCGGAATTTAAACGACTGGATTTTGCTGACGGAAATTTTTAGATCCTGCTCTCAAACTTTGTGTGTCGGAAATTCCGACAGAAAAAGTCAAGATGGAGCCCCACACACGATCGGATTTTCCGACAACAAGATCCGATCGCACATTTTCCGTTGTAAAGTCCGACCGTGTGTACAGGGCAATACTGTCTTCACTCCTTTATTTCCTGCCACTTTCCTTCAGTGCTTTTTATTTCTGGTGGGGATCCTGAGGGGGACAACGGTGGACCACGCCACTGGACCACGCCATGGATAACCTTTTATTTCTGTTTATTTATTATAATTATAATTGTCCTTTTGTTTTTACTGTTTATATTGCACATTACAGATTTTTTAAATATATATATATATATATATATATATATATATATATATATATATATATACACACACATACATACACATATATATATATATATATATATATATATATATATATATATAAAATATATATATATGTGTATACACACATATACATACATATATATATTTATTTGATCACTATATGACCAAAAGTATTGGGACACCTGCCTTTACACTCACCTGAACTTTAATGACATCCCGGTCTTAGTTCGTAGGGTTCAATATTGAGTTGGCTCCGCCCTTTGCAGCAATAAGAGCTTCAGCTCTTCTGGGAAGGCCGTCCACAAGGTTTAGGAGTGTGTCTATGGGAACGTTTGACCATTCTTCCAGAAGCACAGTTGTGAGGTCAATCGCTGATGTTGGGCGAAAAGGCCTGGCTCGCTGTCTCCTCTCTAATTCATCCCAACGTTGTTCTATCGGGTTTAGGTCAGGACTCTGCGCAGGCCAGCCAAGTTCCTCCAGCCCAAACTCACTCATCCATGTCTTTGTGGACCTTGCTTTGTGCACTGGTGGCCAGTCATGTTGGAACAGGAAGGGGCCATCCCCGAACTGTTCCCACAAAGTTGGGGGCATAAAATTGTCCAAAACGTCTTGGTATGCTGACGCCTTAAGGCCCCTTTCACACTGGGGTGGTGGGTGCATTGGTGGTAAACCGCCGCTATTTTTAGCGACGCTTTACCGTCAATATTGCGATGCTATTCTTTTACCCCCCACTAGTGGCCGAGAAAGGGTTAAAACCACCGCAGTGATTGATTTCAATGGACAGGAGCAGCGTATATACGCCGCTCCTTCGCCGCTCCAAAGATGCTGCTAGCAGGACTTTTTTTTAAGCGTCCTGCCAGCGCACGGCTCCAGTGTGTAAGCACTTGGGGCTTTCACATTGAAGAGACAGCAGTGGCTCTTTCAGGGTGCTTTGCAGGCGCTATATTTTTAGCGTTATATCGCCTGCAAAGCATCCCAGTCTGAAAGGGGACTGGAACTAAGGGGCCAAGCCCAACCCCTGAAAAACAACCCCCACACCATAATCCCCCCTCCACCAAATGATTTGAACCAGTGCACAAAGCAAGGCCCATAAAGACACGGATGAGCGAGTTTGGGGTGGAGGAACTTGACTGGCCTGCACAGAGTCCTGACCTCTTGTGGACAGACTTCCCAGAAGAGTTGAAGCTTCAGGCCGGGTCTCTACTGCGCATGCCCAGTAGGAACGCAGAGAACTGTGCCCCAAGTCCACCCACTTGCATGACAATATCGAAATAATATTCGCTAATGTTTTCCTGTTTCTCCTCCCGGCCAATCCAGAAGCGGGTCCTGAGACCCGATTGGACGGGAGTTTCAAATTGGGTCTCAGGACCCACTTCCTGTTCGACCAGGGAGGAGAAGTAACGGCCCGGCACTTTCCTCGACAAGCCGGAGCGAGGAGCAGCCTATGGTAGGGCCAGCGATTGCCTCCTTCTCATCTGTCTCCCGCAGCGGTCGCGGTAGTGCAAGTAAGCTGGGGGGTACGGCAGGTTTGTTTGCCCCCCCCCCCAAATATTGAGCTCCGCCCACCACTGATGAGAAGTATACATGTCAAAGTTGCAAAACTGAGTTTGGGGGCGTTCTGTTCTGGCCTTGGTCAACAGAAGGTGGAGCTGATGGGGAATTTTACGACAGGTCCACTTTAATACCAATCAGTCACCAGTACATACGTGGGAAATATTTGCTGTGATGAAGGTTCAGACATCAATCTATGACCCATAACTTAGCCAGGTCACATGATCGCTGTAGCAAAAGTTCCAATAAAGTCCTGGGAGTCCCAGAGGCGGGAGGCCTGTCCTCCGGTACGTAGTCGGCGATTGCCGCCCCCCCCTGTAAATGAAAACGAGCGTATATGTAAACAAATGAATTTTTAAGCAGGTTTCAGCTGTATTCACCAACGCCGTCCCCGCTTGTTATATTTCACCGCACAGGAGAGAAATCACCGCGCCACCCAAACAGCCGCCAGATTTAATAAGCATCCGGCGCGCTCGCGTTTTTATTTTCTAATTGTAGTAAATCAATTTGATGCTTATTAATATTCATGGCTGTTTGTACACTCGGTGTAAAATGATACCGCCTCGAATCGATAGCTACAAAGACGGAACTTCCTCGCCGGGAGACAAAGCAACTCCACACTCTACCGGCGGCAAGCTTAAAGGGGAACTCGGACAGAGCGGGAAAGCCGGATATGTTACAATTTTTCGAATAATAAAAAAAAACACAAAAAGGTAAAAAAAAAAAAAAAAAAAAAGAGACTTTAATTGACACTAAACTTTAAACAAAAACAAAAAATGTTCTATAGTAAAACCTTGGATTGCGAACGTAATTCGTTCCAGAAACATGCTTGTAATCCAAGGCACTTGTATATCAAAGCGAATTTCCCCATAAGAAATAATGGAAACTCTAATGATTCGTTCCACAACCATTTCTATATATATATATATATATATATATATATATATATATATATATATATATAATTTTTTTTTTTTTTTTGCAGAGACCCTAGGGAATACAATGGTGAACGATTAAATATTTTAGGTCACACTGCATTTCTGTAGCCATTTTTCAAATGCCATTTTTTTGTAAGAAATACACTTTCATGAATTAAAAAAAAAAAAAAACTGTAAAAATAGCCAATTTTATGTATAACGTGAAAGATGATGTTACGCTGAGTAAGTACATACCTAACATGTCACGCTTTAAAATTGCCACAAACTACGGTACCTAAAAATCTCCATAGGCGACGCTTTAAATTTTTTTTTTTTTCAGGTTACCAGTTTAGAGTTAAGGAATGTACACACGATGCGAAAATCATTGATAACATTGGTATCCTGTGTTTTTTCTAGATTTTTGGTTGATATTCTGTCTCTATCATATAAAATACACCTATGATAAAAATGATAGATTCTTCATTTCTTTGTAAGTGGGCAAACTTACACCATCTGCAGAGGATCAAATACTAATTTTCCCCAAATGTATGTCTGTAACCAGGGCTGGTTCAAGGATTTTTGACACCCTAGGTGAAACCTCATTTTGCTGCCCCCTGGCTCCACCCCATTTGCCCTGCCCATGTATACCCCACCTTTTTAATAAAGTGCCCATCAAATGCACCCCACCAGCGCCCATCAAATGCAGCCTCTGGAGTACCCATCAAATGCAGCCTCTCCAGCGCTCATCAAATGCAGCCTCTACAGTGCCCATCAAATGCAGCCTCTCCAGTGCCCATCAAATGCAGCCTCTCCAGCGGTGCCCATCAAATGCAGCCTCTCCAGTGGTGCCCATCAAATGCAGCCTCTCCAGCGGTGCCCATCAAATGCAGCCTCTCCAGCGGTGCCCATCAAATGGAGCCTCACCAACGCCCATCAAATGCAGCCTCTCCAGAGTCCATCAAATGCAGCCTCTCCAGCGCCCATCATATGCAGCCTCTCCAGCGCCCATCATATGCAGCCTCACCAGCGCCCATCAAATGCAGCCTCTCCAGCGCCCATCATATGCAGCCTCACCAGCGCCCATCAAATGCAGCCTCTCCAGAGCCCATCAAATGCAGCCTCTCCAGAGCCCATCAAATGCAGCCTCACCAGCGCCCATCAAATGCAGCCTCTCCAGCGCCCATCATATGCAGCCTCACCAGCGCCCATCAAATGCAGCCTCTCCAGAGCCCATCAAATGCAGCCTCTCCAGAGCCCATCAAATGCAGCCTCTCCAGTGCCCATCAAATGCAGCCTCTCCAGTGCCCATCAAATGCAGCCTCTCCAGTGCCCATCAATGAATGTTTGCTTGCTTCCATAAATTTGGGAGTCGGGACACAGACACAGACATCCGCCGCTGCTGCGCCTCTGACCCTATGTGCGAATGGAGCGGTGGCTGCCTGCTGATGCTGAGGCTTAGTTGCTTGAGGCAGAGAGAAGAAAGTAGGAACACCAGGGGCCGGGCGCCTTAGGCAGCAGTGCGCCCTAGGCGGCTGCCTAGTTTGCCTAGTGGTAGCACCGGCCCTGACTGTAACAGCCAACAAACCTCCTTTGAACTGAAGAAATTATTTGGTAAATTGAAAAAAGTATTTGTGTAAACTAATAGGGAGGTGTATTGGGTATAAAGCGTTCTGCGCTCTGATGTAGGATGAGTGAACAGACTGAGCGGCGGGATGTCCCTGGAAATTACAAAACATTGGCGACTATACAAAACGCTTTCTTCTCCCAAGGCGCTATAGACATGGCAGAGAGGAGGACGCGGCCCATGGTGTGTCTGGCGCTTTGTCTCTCTGTATTAGTTACAGATGCAAATTAACAAGCCGTCCTGATTGATTGGAGCGGATGGGGCTGTGCGCACATCGGAGGAGAGCTGATAATAAGGCATTCCAGCCAGCCGCAGCCCGTCGCCTTAGCGTCATATTATCACCATCCGTCTTGTACAAAACAGACCGGCGTTGGGTCCTCTTATCGTTAATTAACAGGGCGCTGGATTTATCTAACTTGTAAGCTCATAGGAGACACATAATGCGGGATGTGGCAGTGTGAGGGGAAGAAAAAAAAAAAAAAGGATTGTTTGCTATGTACCGGATTTCTGATTTCTCTACAATGGGCCAATGTGACCAATCAGAAAACAGCTTTCTGATTCTTTGACTATGTTGAACTTTCGCAAGCTTGTCACTGTTTGATATCAAACACAGAATGAACAGGAAGCATGTAACCTGAGATTAGAGCATTTCACTGACCTGTACCTTCCCCCTAAAATGTGACCTGAGAAGAGAGCCCCCCTGTCCTCCTCGCACTCTATTGGCCGATTTGTACGATTTCTCTGAGAAGCTTTAAAGTGGAATTCAAATCTCTCACATAACATGAACTATTTGTAATCCTTATGTTGCTAGTCTTAATAGATTTGAAGGTGTATTCTTTTTTACTTATTTTATACTTTTTTCTTGACATTTCTTTAGTTATTTCCTGGTTTCTGGCCTAGGCCAAAATGATGTCATAAACCAAACAACCAGTGATAATAAACCAACCAGCATATGTAGCAAAAGGGAGTAACAGAATCGTAGTCAAGCCAGGCCAGGGTCATAAACAGAAGATCAGTAGATGGGGGAGCTAGGAGTAAACAGACAGGGAACAAGGTGGAGGGATCAGGCTGCAGGGCAGGGATCCAGAGATACAGGACCAGATACAAACAGGTCCAGGATACAGGAATCTGGGATCAGGTTCAGGATCAAGATCAGACTAACAGATAAACAGGCTGCAGGTCAGGGCACAAGGACAATACCAGGGCAAGGTGTGTGTGCACTTGCCGGGTATTTATACTATGGCTGCTATCAAAGTCAGGTGATGCCTAATTGCAGAAGGTAATACCTGCTCCACACTGCCAGGATCCCTCTGCTGGTGGACACCAGTACTGCGGCCCAAAGATGACATAATACCAGCAGTGAAAAGCTCTTCTGACAGGTCCAAACTGCCAAGAGACACCTGCTGGTGGACCTCAATATTGCACGCCAAATGATCGATATTGCCAGCAGAGGGAACCTTTCCTGACACACAGGAGTCTTCATAGGAGGAGGGGCTTTCTCAGCTAAGCACACCCTCTTGCCTGCATGCCTGAGCTAAAGGCAGGTGTATTCCAGGAAGTAAAATCAGGGGCGTACCCACAGGGGTTGCAGGGGTCACAATTGCAACCTCGAGAGTGTGGTCCCCCTGTACACCTGGATAGTAGGAGTGGCAGGGACGGCTGCATATAGAGGAATCTATCTCTCCATTGTCCTCCAGCAATCACTGCATGCGGGAGGTAGTGGTGGAGAAATGGACATTCAGCAGCTGCAGGTAAAAAAATATATGGTGAGATTGATTCCTCTATATGCAGCTTCCTTCTGCTATTCCCCCTGTGCTCTTTCCTGCCCCCCCTCCCCTCCCCATCATTTTCAATGCTGCCGTGTACCCCCCTCCCCTCTCCTGCCAGATGCAGAGGATCTGTTAGGATGGAGAGTGGGTAAGGGGTCGGTAAATGTGTTACTAACCCTGAATGGAGAGTCAGCGGTCTGTACCAATCACCGACTCTGTCCATTCATAACTGAGGCAGGATCAGAAGGTATTTTACAATTCTGCATAAATAAAAGGCTGCATTGGGGGTTATTTACTAAAACTGAAGAGTGCAAAATCTAGTGCAGCTGTGCATGGGAGCCAATCACCTTCTCACTTCAGGATTCTTCAATGAAGCTTTGACAATAAAGCCTGGAAGCTGATTGGCTCCCATGCAGAGCTGCACCGGATTCTGTACTCTCCAGTTTTAGTAACTCTCCCCCATTGTGTAAACAAAAACAAAACAAAAAACAAAACAAAAAAAAGGAAAAATGCAGCAATATCATTGGTAGTTGTGGGATTGTTGGCCTGTAGTCAGTCCAAGGTGCCCACCCTGCACTGGGCAATCGTCATTACAAGACTCCACCCTTCTGAGCTCAAATGATTGAGAGAGAGGATATAGGGGGTCACATGATCACCAAAAAAAAAAAAAACTAAAAGTTATTTAAAACGCATTTTTGGTAAATGTAATTAATACGGCGAGTTTGTACAAGCTCTGCAGATTGTGAATATGAACTCATAGACCGAAGGAGGGATTTACATACGCTTTAACCTCAATACTCGGGGGGGGGGGGGGGGGGGGGGTCACACAAATGCATTTCCGGGGAGACGCAATAAAATAAACGCACTCTCGCTCGCTCGCATGTAAACATCCCCACGACGTACTGCTGCAAACACTTGAGAGTTCCTTTCAAGAGGAAATAATGTGATATAGTTATATATGAGGCCCCCGAAGCCTGAAAACCGGCGAAACAATAAAACACATAAAGCGCCCCGGTTAACATGAATCCCATTTGCCGGGAATTCAGATTAACGCAGAAGAAATCTCATTACCTCCGGAAATATGGACGGGGATTCCCGGGGAAGGAGAGGCTGCTAACGCAGAGAATTATAACCCCCCGCTGTACGCCTTGCAGAAACGCGCTCGCTAAACACTGAAATTAAATTGTTAAGTATGAACAAGGAAGATAAAAAATGGCGACTTTAGGTGCCGGCGGTGATAACGGCATTGGATCCTACGAGAGGCAGATGGCGCTAATCCCACAACCCATGAAGAGCATCCTGGGGTGTCATGTCCCGCCCCTCAAAAATTGCGCTTTGTTCTGCAGGAAAAAATCTCCCCTCTGAGATGTCATAAGTCATGGCGCACAGTCGTACGCGATATATATAATTATATATAACCCCCCCCCCCCCCGCCAAGCAGTGAACTACTTTTTTTAGTATAGGTTGCAGGTATTGCTTTTTACACCCCCCTCCTTCTTTTGAAATGCCCAGGGCAGACCCAAATCATAAGTGGCAGAGGCATTCCCTGCCCCTTGCATATGTGTGGCTGCGGGAAAGTGAATATCTGTGCCACATATGATTGGTTGTGTGACAGCTTCCTGGCGGTATAGCCCAGGTGGGTTCAGCTCAGTGGCGGGCCGTGGATTTATTTTTTTGGGGGGGAGGGGCGGCAAACCTTCGGGTCTAATATGGATTCGGAGGGGACCCCCCCAAGCTAAAAATATTAAGAAAATGGTGTGGAGTCCCCCCCAAAATCCATATCAGACCCTTATCCGAGCACGCCGCCTGGCAGGTCAGGAAAGGGGGGGGGACGAGTGAGCACCGCCCCTCCTGAACCATACCAAGCTGCATGCCCTCAACATGGGGGGAGTGCTTTGGGGCCCCCCCAAAACACATTGCCCCCATGTCGATGAGGACAAGGGCCTCTTCCCAACAACCCTGGCTGGTGGTTGTAGGGGTCTGCGGGCAGGGGGGCTTATTGGAATCTGGAAGCCTTTAAGAAGGGGGTCCCCAGATCCCGCCCACACCCAATGTGAATGGGTATTAGAAGCTTTGGCAAAAATGTGTCAAAAGCTTCTAAACACAAGTTTAGGTGCTGCTAGTGTACATGGAGCTTATCGGTGGTGAAGAGTGACCACACTGTGCTGTATACATCAGAAGAAAAAAAGTTCAGCAAGCAGCCTATGCCGTCCATCTGGGGTATCCGAATCACAAGGTCTACTGTACTTGATCGAGAATCCTTTAGTAGGTAGAAGAGTTCACATACACGCACTTCAGATGCGTCTTCAGCTACCTGACTGGAGCTCAGCTGTAAAGGCTGTGGGATCATCAAGGAATACGTAAACGTTCTCTGTAAGAATTCCTGGCTGTGCCAAGTGTAGGGCGGTGCATACACCAGGCGTGAGCATAGTGGAAAATGTTCATTTAGTTCATCTTCCTAATAATGCATAGCAAAATTTGCTAATTGTGATGGATGCAAACGCTGGGAATACCCACCCTGAGCCATTTCACCGACATTCAAAAAGCAATTGTGTTTAAAACACATTCCCGACTACTTCGATCAGAGCCCAACAACCAACAGAATGCCAAACACTGCTCCCGTGGGATCGAGGACGAGCTAGGTACATTGTGACTTCTACTTCCATGAGGCTCATCTCATCCAAACCTTCCTGAAAAGAGGAATTTGAGTTCCCTTAATTGTGGCTCTGCCCTCCTCTGCTGGTGCCGCCATCTTTGATGCACCAAGGGCTCTGGCTGGCATACCCTGGTCCTGCAAGCACAGGAAGAGGGATCCTCCTTCACTGTGCCGTCCCTCACCTGCCCGTGCATGGAAACCCACACATGAGCAGAGGGTGCAGGTGGTCTCTTCTGGGTCCCGAAGCTCGGCAGAGACCTTCAGCACATCTGCACACATGTGCGCAACGTCATTCTCACCTATGTGAGAAAGGAGAAAGGGCTGCCCTGCAGCACCAAAAATAAGAAATCCAATTATGGTGAAGGACCACTTTAACCACTTGCCTGCTGAGCACTTTCACCCCCTTCCTGTCCAGGCCAATTTTCAGCGCTGTCGCAATTGGAATGACAATTGCGCGGCCATGCTACACTGTACCCATGTGAAATCATCTTTTTTTTTTTTTTTTTAACATAAATAGAGCTTTCTTTTGGTGGCATTTAATCACCACTGTTTTTATTTTTTGCTAAACAAACAAAAAAAAGCCAAAAAAATTTTGCAAAACAGGTAATTTTTCTCCTTGTGCTGATGAGGCTGCACTGATGGCCACTGATAGGTGGCACTGATGAGGCGGCACTGATAGGCAGCACTGATGGGCATTAGTGAGTTGCCAATGATGAGGCTACACTGATGGGCACTGATGAGGCAGCACTGGTGGGCACTGGACACCAATGAGGCTGCACTGATAGGCTGCACTGATGGGCACTAATGAGGCTACACTGATGGGCACTAATTGGCAGCACTGGTGGGTACTGTTGGGAATGCACTGATAATTAGTACACTCAGTGCTTTGATTATGAGTGCCGATGTTCCCTTTAACCCAAGCCGGTTATCGGCTCTCTTCTCCTCTCCTCACGCTGTCAGCATTAGGAAAGGAAAGGCAATAACCGGCTTGTGTTTACATCCGTGATCACCTGTCATTGGACACAGGTGATCACGTGGTAAAGGGCCGCTGTGATTAGCCCTTTACCCCAATCTATATATCACAGATGGCGTCACTTGCGCACTGCAGGGGGCACGTGGGTGGCACGATCACAAGAAGGCATCAATAGACGCCCTCCTGGCAAAGGAAGCCCTCACTGTAGCCGTCATTTGGCTATAGCGCAGCCAGAAAGCGGTTAATATATCTTAAAGTGTACCTGCCAGTAGTACTGCATGCATGCTTGCATGTCTGCATAAATCCATTCCTGACATCTCACAATATTGAGCAACAGTATTGTTTAAAAAGCTGACCTTGTGCTCCAGTCCAGTGATTTTTCCCTAGGCTGAGATGATGTCATCAGTCTACTGCAGGCAGGAGGAAACATTTCCTTAGTCTTTTAGACTGCAACATTGTAACATTTGTGAACACAGCCACAAGTGATTGAGTCACATCAGTCCAGGGTGCAGATGGTGACCCCTGGATGACGGCTAAACAAAGATGGTTCCGTCAGATGGTCGGGGGGTACTGCAAGCTCTGTGGAAGGTAGCAGACACCTGGAAGTGTTACACTGACACATCACTGAGCATGCCGCACTTTCACATGAAAGGTGATATCTGGCGCTAGGTTCACTTTAAATAAATGCGGATGCAGAACTGGGAGATCAATTATTCAGGTTTGGCCGAGATATCCGCAGTGGCGGGTTCACGGTCACCAGCGACGCAGGGACCTTTTCACGCTACAACGCAGGCAATCAACAATGCAAATCGTTCCCTCCTCCGTCAAGTCCTGCAGGTGATTAAAAAAACATTTCCATCTGAAGGGCCTGAAACAGATTCTACGACGACCCGTCTCCACGTAACGAGAGAAGGTGTTAATCGCCCAGACGAGTGTTGGCGGGCCCCCGCCGTCGCTCAACTCTCCAGTCCTGCACTTGAAAACCCATTTGTAGTATCATTTCCATTCTTCTCCCATATGTTTTCCTCTTGTAGACGAGCGTGCGGCTCCAAAACTGCAATTCCCAACGGCGGCAAAACATGGTGCCTTCTCCCGCAACGTCAAGCAGGAACACTGGATGTGACTGGCGTCTCCGCTTAAGGGGAAAATCGACATGCTAGCCGAGGAGTAGAGAGGCTTAATGGAAAAAAAATGTCCGGAATTCCCACAGAGCAAAAATGATTCTTGGATAAAAAAAAATAAAAAATAAAACTCAACAGGGGTAAAGGAATTTCCCAACAGTGCCACATATTTGAAGGGTAACTCCACTTTCGTGGTAAAAAAATAATTAGCAAATAAAAAAAAAATAATAATAATATAGCATACATAATTGTGACACAAGTTATTGTAATTGAATGTTCTTAAAAATGACCTTTCCTTTTCAATCTGCAGCGCTGTCATTTTTTGTAAGAAACAATATGGCCGCCTGAAGGCATTCTGTACACAGATGGTATACAGAACGCCCCCCGGGTATATCATTTCCTGCTTGTTCGATTGGCTCACTGATTTTCCCAGAAGTCTGCACTACGATACAAGTCAGATTTTGGGCATCCCCTGCAACATAAACGTCCTTTCCTGCTTGTGCGATTGGCGCACTGATTTTCCCAGAAGTCTGCACTAAGATAGTAAATAGTGAATAGATGGTGTTGCGCTCCACATAAAATAAATTAAGTCTAATAACACAATTAATAAATAATCTCATAAAATCTTGAAAACGCACTCATGTGATTAAAATTAAAATCACTAAATAATCGCATAAAATCTTGAAAATGTGCTCATGCGATTAAAAATTCCATTAATTCTAAAATAAATACCAAGTGAATAATACAGTGCTTGAAGCTATTTCCTACTAATATTCATAAAATGAAGAAGCTAAAATAATCTATATACTCGTGATAAAGTGACAAGAAAAAAAATCGCAAGTCTTAAAATTATCAAAAGAATCGTGACATCAAACAAATCTGTGTCAGTCCATGAAAGTGCATACAAGTGCCAGCATATGTGCAAAAAAGAGTATATATAAAAGTATACAATAAAAATATAAAAAAATAAAAAAACGGTGTATGAAAAAATTATTATCACAAAATACAAAAGATAATAGTCCAGCAAACGTGATAAAAAATGTCTCTAAATAAGTGTACAAAAGCTAAATCATAAAGTTCATGCAGAAGATGAAATAAATCCACGCTGTGCTATGTGAAGAAATGAATCCTATGAACAACCCCGGGATGATTCCACCAGTGATTTTTCAACTCCTTAAACGTGGGTGCTCACACACTGAGTGCAGTGGGTACCTTACCTCACTGCTGTCAATAAGACAGCAAAATACTCCAGTGCAGCAGTTGTGTCCTCAAATGGGGTGTATATCCTCAGTAGGTGTAGGGGAACTTCAACACTTTGCGGTGTATATCCTAAATGTAGTATGGGCGCCCCCAAAACCTTTTCCTCCAGATATTCCGCAAGGGATCGCAAATCAGACCCAAGAAAGAAAGAGGGGGGCTCCAATAGTGAAGTACGTTCACACAAATGCTTTATTATAAAAAGGAACTAAGTCCTGGGTACTCACACTTATACAGTAAAAATCAAGCGGTTTTTTCACTAACAAACAACGAACGGCTTCCTCGTTCGTACCCCGGACGTCACTTCCGGTATCCTTCTAGGCCAATCCTACGCGTATCGTCATTGATCACGTGACTTCATCAGGGACTAATGCATAGGAGGTGGACGAACGTTTAAATAGTCTTTGTAATGGGCGGCCATTTTCCTGTAGTCAATCCTATTTAATACTATTCGCAGGCACGACTCTAGTTAGACGGCCATTTTGTGATAGACTACCTTCTCGACCGGTTCTGTGCGCTTCACGGTCGTATTTTCTATAAATACAGAAATAGTCTATTCGTGTGTTAGGTAGATCTGTGTCCGCTTACCTGGCTTCACGCCTAATTGGGACATTTGGTGGTTATGTTTATTCAAACAATAACCCGGGATCTCCCT
Organism: Lithobates pipiens; assembly: GCF_037356315.1. Taxonomy (NCBI): domain Eukaryota; kingdom Metazoa; phylum Chordata; class Amphibia; order Anura; family Ranidae; genus Lithobates; species Lithobates pipiens. The sequence continues at coordinate 328,852,471 of NW_027507785.1, read as the reverse complement.
AATAGCATTCTTAATGTCAGTGGCAATGTAAACACATTCACTTGCTATTGGAACGACGGGACCGCAGTTCGTTCGTGAGCTGGTTTAAAATTAAACTTAAAATTGAACTAGTATTGTAATAAGAAATAGAAAATTCATAAAAAATTATTATAAAATTATAAAAAATGGCTTGAGATGGAGGGTAATGTGCGAATTATTAGATATTCTTTAATTGATAAAAGACATATTGACTCTAGATCTTTCCTATAAATTATTAAAATATTGGTACTGGTTAGTAAGTAAAATATCTAGAATAGTGTGACATAATATTTTTCATATTAAGATAAAATAAAATTAAAAAGGCTCCCGACACTTTAAGCGATGATCAAGATATCAAAAGGACGCATATATATGCGATTTGGGGGATGGGTACCGGAAATGAAGTCCAGAGTTCCAAACACACCCCTTTCAGTATATCATTGTAGAGTACAGTAACAGGCAAGATGTTGTATGTCATAATGCTTTAAATATATAAAATTCAAATTCATAATAAAATATCTAAAATTACCTAAAAATCGCTGATAAAACAGTTAAGATCAAATTCTATGTTGAGTCCTTGAGGTGTGAAAGTGTCTAAGGTAAAAATCCATTTAGATTCTAGCTGGCTGAGCGTTCTCACTTTATGCCCCCCCCTCCAATGCTTTCTGTAGGGCTCGATCCCCCAAAATGTGAGGTGGGTGGGATCCTTATTATGGTGTGTTAGAAAATGTTTTGACACACTGTGTTTGTCAAATCCATTAGTTATATTTTTAATATGTTCCTTTATGCGAACCCTCAGCGGTCTCTTGGTGCGGCCTACATACTGTAGGCCGCAACTGCATTGTAGGACATAAACGGCCCCTTCAGTGTTACAACAAATAAACTCTTTAATATCGTAGGAATTCCCAGTGCTTGTGGAGCTAAATTTGAATCTTTTTTCGGGTGGGCGTTTTGTTTTTGTACACGCGAAACACCGCTTGCATGGAAAAAAACCCTTTCCTGTGAAAAAAGTCACACCATTGTATGGTGGGTCAGGAACATTCCGGACGATCTTATCCCTCAATGTTGGTGCCCTTTTGTACACGAACTTGGGAAATTGGGGTAGAAGGTCTTTTAGATGCACATCTGAGCGTAAAATATACCAGTACTTTTTAATAATTGCCTCTATTTTCTTATATTGGGCATTATAATTCAGAACGATTGGTACTTTGCCTGCTTCCAGCTTAGGGATTTGTTTGTCTTTAATCATCTCCATGCGATCCATATTTTTAACTTCTAAGATTTTCATTCTAATTTCTTCGTCTTTATATCCTTTATTTGTGAACCTGTGACCAATCTTCTCTGCTTGTGTCAGATATTCTTCCGTTTTTGTGCAATTTCTGCGCAATCGCATCAGCTGCCCTTTTGGAATATTGCACAACCAGTTTTTGTGGTGGCAGCTCATGATTGGCAAATAACTGTTTTTGTCCACATTCTTAAAGTGCGTTCTTGTGCGTAAAGTTTCATTTTCTTGCAATATTTCTAGATCAAGAAAAGAGATGGATTCACTATTAACTACCCATGATAATTTAATATTTCTGTCATTGCGATTCAGTGTCTCCAGGAATAAGGTTAGGCTATCTATGTCTCCTTTCCAGAGTATGAGGATGTCATCTATATACCTCTTATATAGTATTAGCTCTTCAGGTTTGCCAGGTAGTATCGCATCCTCTTCCCATTGAGACATATAAAGACAGGCTACACTGGGCGCAAACTTCGCTCCCATCGCAACTCCAGTTTTTTGGTAGTAATACTCGCGATCATACCAAAAATAGCTGTTCTTGAGGCAAAAGTCCAAACATTTCACTAAGTATTTTCGCTGTACGCATGGCAAAGTACTGTATTTCCTTAAGCCCCACTTCACTGCCTCACACGCTTGATGGTGTAGGATTATTGTATATAGTGACGAAACGTCTGCAGATGCCATAATCCATGGGCCTTCCTCTTTTGGTAGCCCTTCCAAAATTTGTAATACTTGTTTGGTGTCTCTGAGGTACGCTTTTGTTTGTTTGACTACTGGTTGAAGATATTTATCAATATATTCCCCCATTCTAGAGGTTAAAGAGTCAATCCCATTAACTATGGGTCTTGGGGGCGGGTCTACTTTATCCTTATGGATCTTGGGAAGTGAGTAAATAATCGGGGTCCTACATGCCTCGGGGATCAGATACTTCGCTTCTTTTTTAGTCAAGATGTTTCTTTTTAATCCCAGATGCACCACCTTTTCCAGCTCCTTTCTACATTTAAACACTGGGTTTTTAGGTAATTTAGTATAGGTAACACTGTCTGACAGTAATTTTGTCATACTGTTCTTATACTGTATTTTAGAGAGGATTACAATCCCTCCCCCTTTGTCAGCAGGTCGGATAACTATATCCTTCCTCTTTGTTAGTTTTCTGATGCCGCTCTTTATATGTTTAGGTTCCTCCAGTTTCTTAATTCTTAAATCTTTCAAGTCTTGTAAAACCACTTTTTTAAAAACTTCAATATGTCTGTTGTTCGAAATCAAAGGGTTAAAAACTGATTTATTTCTTAATTCACTCCGTATGATATCTTGATCCTCATTCTGAATTCGCTTTTTAATCGGGTTACCAGCCAAGTATTTTTTAATATTCAAGGTCCTTACATACTTCTGTATTCCTACATAAGTTTCAAATTTGTCTAAATTCTTTGTCGGGGCATATTTGAGACCTTTATCTAGTACGCCAATCTCTTCTTGGGACAGGGGGAGGCCACTCAAGTTGAAGATCCCCTCACCTTTTAGTCTCTTCTTTGCCTGTATTCTTTTTCCGGACCTCTTCCCTCTCTTCTTACAGGACTTCTTCTTTGATCCCATTGATCGTTTAGGCGTCTTGGTGGGTGATTCTCCATGCCCCTCCCTAAAAAAGGCCTGCTTTGATACTGGTCCTGGTAGTAGCCATGGGATCTCCCATCTCCATTTTCCTCATAATGGTCCCTTAGGGGAGCATAATAGTTGTTTGTAGGTATTGGATAGCGTCCATCGGGATAGGGATAATCGCGCGGTGTGCCCCAATTATCTCTATGACCAGTCCCATAATTATGTGGGGGGGTCCTTCCTCGTTGGCCTTGCATTCCTTGGGGTGGGCCCCTATTTTCCCTTTGATCCCTGGGGTCATATGGTGGCTTATTGTAGTTGCCATTCTGTGTCCTTCTCTGGTTATTATTTTTCCAGTAAGGCTTCTTACCCCCATTATGTGGTGTTTGGTTTGAGTAGGGCGGTCTCCTCTCAGCTCTTTGTGGTGTGGAGTAGTTATGGTCATTTTCTCTCTCATTACCCCTTGGGGCCCTAGATGGTTCTACCCGATTTCCAGTTTGTAGATCGTTTTGCTCTGGTCTGTATTGGATACTCCCAGGTTGTGTAATTCTCTCTGGGGTGGAGAATGTAGAGATCGGATCCAAATTACCTCTCTGTCTCTGCCATTTAAAAACATCATCATTTTTAAAATCATTAATATCCCTTGTGTACTTCTTGCTTTTCCTAGTCTGGACTTCTTTGTCCTTCTTGGCTAGGTCTTTATTCAATTGTGACATGAGTGAGGTGAGCTCAGGCTTATCCTTATGTGTTTCCAGTTCCCCTTTTATCTCTCCTATGGTCTGGTCTATTTTCTTTAATTTCCTCTGTTTTCTTTTGAGTAGGAAAGTAAGTAATTCTAAACCTTTTGTGTTAAAGAAAGAAAACCATTCATCGATCGACTCCTGGTCAACCAAGCCATCGTTCGGTGTAATATCCCATCTGAGTCTTCTCGGCACTATGCTATCTTTCTGATACTGCTCAAAAGTGGTTATGTCCCACCATAGGCTCACTTTTTTCTCCATATTGTGGCCCAACTTCCGCATCAGACTCTCTAAACCCCCATTTTTTATTACATTGGAGTCTGAGCTATTAAATACTTGTTCTAGATCAATTTTCCTTTTTTCCATAAAAGAAAATACCTCCATTATGGCTGCAAGGATATATGGGAGAGTAAGTCAAAGTAGTAATGGTAGGTTATCCTCGCGCTATAGTGGTAAAGTTAGAGCAGGTTGGTGTGGTTGCAGCAAAAAACACCGACAGAGGTGCAAACCCTCCCCTCAAAGTGACAGTAAATAGTGAATAGATGGTGTTGCGCTCCACATAAAATAAATTAAGTCTAATAACACAATTAATAAATAATCTCATAAAATCTTGAAAACGCACTCATGTGATTAAAATTAAAATCACTAAATAATCGCATAAAATCTTGAAAATGTGCTCATGCGATTAAAAATTCCATTAATTCTAAAATAAATACCAAGTGAATAATACAGTGCTTGAAGCTATTTCCTACTAATATTCATAAAATGAAGAAGCTAAAATAATCTATATACTCGTGATAAAGTGACAAGAAAAAAAATCGCAAGTCTTAAAATTATCAAAAGAATCGTGACATCAAACAAATCTGTGTCAGTCCATGAAAGTGCATACAAGTGCCAGCATATGTGCAAAAAAGAGTATATATAAAAGTATACAATAAAAATATAAAAAAATAAAAAAACGGTGTATGAAAAAATTATTATCACAAAATACAAAAGATAATAGTCCAGCAAACGTGATAAAAAATGTCTCTAAATAAGTGTACAAAAGCTAAATCATAAAGTTCATGCAGAAGATGAAATAAATCCACGCTGTGCTATGTGAAGAAATGAATCCTATGAACAACCCCGGGATGATTCCACCAGTGATTTTTCAACTCCTTAAACGTGGGTGCTCACACACTGAGTGCAGTGGGTACCTTACCTCACTGCTGTCAATAAGACAGCAAAATACTCCAGTGCAGCAGTTGTGTCCTCAAATGGGGTGTATATCCTCAGTAGGTGTAGGGGAACTTCAACACTTTGCGGTGTATATCCTAAATGTAGTATGGGCGCCCCCAAAACCTTTTCCTCCAGATATTCCGCAAGGGATCGCAAATCAGACCCAAGAAAGAAAGAGGGGGGCTCCAATAGTGAAGTACGTTCACACAAATGCTTTATTATAAAAAGGAACTAAGTCCTGGGTACTCACACTTATACAGTAAAAATCAAGCGGTTTTTTCACTAACAAACAACCTTTCCTTTTCAATCTGCAGCGCTGTCATTTTTTGTAAGAAACAATATGGCCGCCTGAAGGCATTCTGTACACAGATGGTATACAGAACGCCCCCCGGGTATATCATTTCCTGCTTGTTCGATTGGCTCACTGATTTTCCCAGAAGTCTGCACTACGATACAAGTCAGATTTTGGGCATCCCCTGCAACATAAACGTCCTTTCCTGCTTGTGCGATTGGCGCACTGATTTTCCCAGAAGTCTGCACTAAGATACAAGTCCGATTTTGGGCATCCCCTGCAACAAAAATTTAATTTTTAGTGTGATACTCCCAAAGGGAGATCACATCTAAAAGGAATGCAGACCCTGCCACTTTCCTCATTAGAGCCCTGAAGGGGCAGCAGCTGATTTATAATTTCAAATCCACTCCCATACAGACTCACACTTTGCACATGGACACAGAGAAACAATCGGCTATTTCTCCAAAATAACAAAAGGTAGAAATTTGCAGAGGGGAGGGGTTTTTTTTTGCCTCAAGAAAAGTGGAGTTACTCTTTAAGCCCTTGATGCCAACCTCACACAAATATGCAGCGGCGCTAGACTGGGCTTTTTTCAGTGAGGCCCCATATTCACGTATCTCTCTCTGCGCTGGAAGCACACCGCATGACGCGCTCCCAGCACAGAGAACGGGGTATTACTAAGAGCCCCGGGGGCCCCGTACTAATGATCGGGACCCTGAACACCCCCCAATTCTGGATCACCGGATCACTGTGATAGTCTCCATAGTGATCAGTCGCTGTGAAGCATGTCGCCATGAAAAATTGCACCTCTCTCTTTCCTTGTAGAGGAAAAAAAAAAAATAATAACAGAAAAGAAAATACCAAAAATACCTAGATCAGTGCCAGGGTTAGTGTTTGGGTCAAGGTCAGGGCCAGTATTTTTTTTTGGACAGGATTTTTTTTTTTTAATTGTCAGTGCGTTTTAATTAGGAGGAAAAAAAAAGAAAAATGCACACTATTGTTTCAGGGCTGTACTAAATAAAAATAAAATAAAAATCAGGAGATAGTCATTACCATTTACCACTAAATGAAAGCCCAATCAGTCCAGAAAAAAAAAAAAAACACAGTATAAGCCACCTGGATGCACAAAGTAGTTGTGATGATGTGTATAGTTTTACTAACATGTCAAAGTTGCAAAATTGTGCTTAGGCATTAAGATTTTTTTATCCTTTGGCGCAAAGTGGTTAAAGTAGTATTAAACCCTAAAGCCGCGTACACACGGGCGGACTGTATGGCCTACTTAGTCCGCCGAAACACATTTCAGCGGACAGTCCGCTCGTGTGTGGGCTTCAGCGGACTTTTTCAGCGTGCAGTCTGGCGGACTAAGTATTTCGGAATTTCCGTAATATTGTCCGTCATACTTTGGTTTCAGCGGACAATCCGCTCGTCAGTATGCTAGTTCGACGGACTAAGTATGGCGCATGCTCAGAAAGGATTTACACGGCGAAAGGTTGCATTGCTGTGTATTGGACTTCCTATTTCTAGTCCCGTCGTACGTGCTGTACACGTCATCGCGCAAGCTTTCAACGGACTGTTTGTGCATCCGTGTGTGGTCAAGTCCGTTCATTCGAAAGTATGACGGACTGTCCGTCGGATTGTATGAGGGACTAAGTAGGCCATACAATCCGCCCGTGTGTACGCGGCTTAAGAGTTTTCCTCTGAGCGCCATGGTACTATTAAAGTGGTTGTAAATCCTGTTACACCACTTGAACCTACAGGTAAGCCTACAATAATGCCGTGTACGCACAAGCAGACTTTCCGGCAGACTAGGTCCGGCGGTCTTCCCGACTGACTTTTCAGCGGACTTCCGACGGACCTGCCGAACAAACAGACTTGGCCACACACGATCACACCAAAGTCTGATGGATTTGAATGTGATGACGTACAACTGGACTAGAATAAGGAAGTTCATAGCCAGTAGCTGCCCTAGCGTCGGTTTTCGTCCGTCGGACCAGCATACACACGAATGGATTTTTCAACCGGACTCGAGTCCGTTGGAAAGATTTGAAACACGTTCTAAATCTAAAGTCCGTCTGATTTTTCGACAACAAAGGTCCGATGAAGCCCACACACTGTCGAATTGTCCGGCGGATTCGTTCTGTCGGACCTGTGCTGTCCAAAAGTCCGGTCGTGTGTACACGGCATTAGGCTTACCTGTAGGTGCTGTAAAGAAGATATTTACCATATACGCTTGCGCCGACGTTACCGGCGCATGCACACTGAAGAAACGGATCGATCGTGCCTTTTCTGTGCCGTGACCGGCAGGAGTGACGCCTTTGCGGATCCAGCCAAATACAGCGCCAGAGCCCGTGAACCCAGTAATAATTCCAGGAGACATGGCGTCAGTCACAGCGGTGTATGGGGACCACTGCAACAGCTTCGATCGAAGGTATTTCATAATGAGCTAGTATGCATTACATACTAGCTCGATATGCAACAGCTTCGATCTAAGGTAAGTATTTCATAATGAGCTAGCATGCGTTACATACTAGCTCGATAAGCCTTGGTGTTGCAGTTTTTTAAATATTTTTTCTTTTTTTTATATGGGTTTACAACCACTTTCACAACTGTCAAACTATTTAGCAGTATTATTACATTTGCCAACTCAAGACTTGTACAGCATGTTTCTATTCTTGCGGCCAAAGCGATGGGACTTCAGGACTGCATGTCCCTCGATTCCTCGTGTGTAGTGTATAATGTATGCCCGCTCTAATAGCAAGTGATCTCGTGATTTCGGACAATTGTTCCACTATGATAAATAAATAAATAGGCATGCAAAAAAAAAGACTGCCAAAAAAAAATAACAAACTGCAAAAAAATTCAACTTTGCAGTTCTATTTTTCATTTGGCATGTAACCTAAACATGGTACACACAACGAGTGTATCAGATTGTAACTTTGCCGCAGAGTTTGGTGGAGCCAGTGTGTCACTGGAGGTTACAGCCAACAAACAGACAGGACAGGTACAAGAGAGGTGTTATTCCAGAGAGAGACAGAGCAAACAGCAGACAGCGGCAGTGAGCAGGCTCAGACAAACTGATCCTACATACAGTTCAGGTTCAGACTGAACCACGATTGACAACAGAAGAAATAACACGTTGATAAGTCAAGTAAGCAAAACACAAGCTGTGTTTCACAAGAGCTCAGAGCATGCACAGGCAGAATTCGGACAGAACTGAATCCAGGGCACAGGCAGGCTAACCTGTTCATCAGACATAGGTTGAACGTCCAGCAGTCTACTTAAGCATTCTGGATTAGGGCAGGTGTGCACTGTAAAGTCGCATGGTGCAGTGTTGACTAATGACGAGCAGATGGCAAATGCTCAAGGCTGATTGTACAAACATATAAGGCCAACTTTAGATTGTTAAAAAAAAATGACAATCCTTCACACAGTTTAAAAAAAGACGCACAAAAAGCGCAGCAGAAACAGTTGTATCAGTGCGCTGTACACTGACGACCCACATTTGAATCACCCTTTCGCTTGCAGCTACAGACAACGACAGCAAGACTGCATCAAAGGCTCGCTCCAAGTCCATAAAAAAGAACAAGTTAATAAGTAGGGTAAGTAAATTACAAGAAGCGGAGTTGCAGAAATAATTCAGGTCATGCACAGACAGAATTCAAACAGACCTGGATCCGGGGCACAAGCAGGCTAATCTGTTGATCAGACCCGGGTTGAAAATTCAGTCGTCTACTTAAGCTTTCTAGGTTAGGGCAGGGGTGCACTGCGGAGACGTGAGGTGCAGTGTTGAGTAATGACCAGCAGATGGCAAAAGCTTAAGGCTGATTGTAACAAATGTATGTAGCGAGCTTTAGGCTGTTTGTTAGATAAGGCATAACTATTCAGTTTTTCAAAACGGGGGGGAAAACTAGTGCATTGTAGAGTGACGAGCCTTGTCTAAATCACCCTTTCCCTTTCAGCTGATGACAGCAAGAGTCCATGACAGTCTCGCCCCAGAAGTCTTCCAGTGACTCTCGCTAACCGTATCGGTCTCGTCAGAAACCATCTTGTCCTCAAGCAGCCCTCACCCAATGCACCCGGTGGTGGCATTTTAAAAGTTTAGACTTCAAAAACTTTCCAGTTTTACTCATTAAAGTCATTTTCGGGTTTTCTCTAATTAGTCTGTAAAAACCTCGTCTGTAATCTCTGACTTCACATCTCGCAATTTCTACCCAAATTGCCTAAAACATTTCACATTAGAAAAATGAGGAGGAGGGGCAGCAAAACGCTCTCCCCGCCATGAACTCGTATGACTGCCGCTAGTTTCCTCGCTTGTCTGCGGACAGACGTTGGACGAAACCGAAATAACAAAAAGTATTTTGTTTGTTGTGCCTGAGAATTATAGTCCGTGTATTAACTCCAAGGACATTTTCATTGACGGACTCCACTCCTAGAATTTAATGGCTGTGAAAATAAAATGGTCAGATCTGGAATATTGGGGGGAATCGTTTTTAAAGTCACTGCTATAGAGAATTAAATGATGGTCTTATCACAACACTGCACATGGGGGGGGAGAGGACATAGGGGGGGGGGGACGGGGGGGGGGGGGGAACCGCAGGGTGCAGCACCTGACAAGCTAATCATCTTATTTTTTATGGTAGCAGCAAGTTCACTTTCACCACTGGATGTCCTACACATGTCCTTCATGGAAATACAGAGACACGGTGTGTCATGTCCTCATAACTTCCCCCCCCCCCCCCCCTCCACACCAATACACACACAGACACACTTGTTATAAATTCCTAACTGCCTCAATGACAGCCAAGTGTTGATGTGTAAATACAGGAGCTGTGGAAGCTGTCAAAAGGAAAGCAGACCTGAAACAGTGTTTCTAAACATTGTTCAGATGTGAGATAGAGAGCTACAAAGTAACATTGGTTCTAAACATTGGTCAGTTGGGCGATCAAGAGATACAAAGTAGCATTTTTTTTTAAACATGGATCAGACAGGAGATAGAGAGATACAAAGTAACATTGTTTATAAACATTCATCAGACAGGAGATCGAGAGATACAAAGCAACATTGTTTATAAACCTTCATCAGACAGGAGATAGGCCCCTTTCACATGGGGCGGATCCATTTGATGGACTCCACTTGCTCAGTTGGGGAATCGATCTGCTGATCCCCGCTGAGCAGGCAGATAACCGATCCCTCTTCGTTCACTGTGCAGGGACGGACCTGTCAGAGCCCCGCTCTCCTCTATGGGGAGATCGAAAAAAACAGACCGCCTGTCCATCCGATCTGCCAGACGGATGGAAAATCTGTCTGGATTTGGCGGGCAGGATTGGATAGCGGCGGATGTCAGCGGTCATGTCACCGGTGACATCCGCCGCTCCATAGGAGTGAATGGATGGTCCAATCAGATCCGCCTGAAAAATGGACAGGCGGACCTGAAATCGGACAGCCCATGTGAAAGGGACCATAGAAAGATACAAAGTAACATTATTTATAAACATTGATCAGACAGGAGATAGAGAGATGCACAGTAACATTGTTTATAAACATGAATCAGACAGGAGAGATACAAAGTAACATTGTTTATAAACATGAATCAGACAGGAGAGATACAAAGTAACATTGTTTATAAACATGAATCAGACAAGAGAGATACAAAGTAACGTTGTTTATAAAACATTGATCAGATAGGAGATAGAGAGATACAAAGTATCATTTCTTTATAAACACTGATCAGACAGGAGATAGAGAGATACAAAGTAACTTTGGGGTTGATTTACTAAAACTGGAGAGTGCAAAATCTGCTGCAGCTCTGCATAGAAGTTTCCAGTTTTCATTCTCAAAGCTTAATTGAACAAGCTGAAGTTAGAAGCCTATTGGCTCCCATGCACCGCTGCACTAAATTTAGCACTCTGCAGAGAGCCGCTTTTCATGGGGCACCCATGCGGGCACGCTCCTGAGTTCCGGCTGCTGCATCCATTGACACAGACAGAGGGACTTGGCTCCTGCTGCTCTCAATCTATCCAATGAGGACCCAAGACAGTGGATGGAGCTGCTGTGCTCATTCCCGTCGCTGGGGGGTGCTGCACTACAGAAAGTGTTTCACCTTATTGCATAGAATGCATTAAGGTAAAAAAACCTGGAGGGTTTACAACCTCTTTAAGGACCGCACTATAGCAGATTTACTGCTACAGGGCAGCCGTTCTGTGCAGAATCACCTCTATATATACATGCGATTCTGCTGTTCCAGGTAGGGGGCGAGCGTGGATGCCACCGGTGGGCCGCTTATGCTGTGATTGGTCACAGCAGAAGCCGATCAGTGGGTGCCGGTCGCTGGATGTCTGCCGGAACCCGCAGATTGGCGAGGAGACACACGGGATGAATGTAAACAATGCAGAGCTCCATCCGGTCAGCGGAGAGGTGAAGGATTTTGGAATAAAATCCATCACATCCCTTAGTAAAAGCAGCACACACAGTACACATAAGCACCGGCTAGGCAAAAAGTTAACCCTTTGATCTCCCTAGATATTTAACCCCTTCCCAGCCAGTGCCGTTAGTACAGTGACAGAGCAAATTTTTAGCACTGATCACTGTATTAGCGTCAATGGTTCCCACAAAATGTCAGTTAGTGTCCCGATTGGCCGCCGCAATAACGCAGTCCGGCTATAAGTTGCTGATTACTAGTATATAAAAAAAATAAAACTGTATATATCCCATAATCTGTAGGCGCTATAATTTTTGCGCAAACAAATCAATATACATTTATTGGGATTTTTTTTTTACCAAAAATATGTAGCAGAATACAAATTTGCCTAAATTGAAGAAGAAATTTGATTTTTTAAACTTTTTTTTATTGGATATGTTTTATAGCAGAAGTAAAAAATATTGTTTATTTTTCTCCAAAACTTTTTTTTTTTGTTTATAGCACAAAATACAGAAGTGATCAAATACCGGCAAAAGAAAGCTCTATTTGTAGGGAAAAAAAAGGATCTAAATTTTATTTGTGTACAGCGTCGCACAGCCGCACCATTGTCAGTTAATGCAACGCAGTGGCGCATCGCAAAAAAATGGCCTGGTCATAAGGGGGGGGGGGGGTTAATATTCCAGGGGTCAAGTGGTTAAGCAAATGATCAATATATTACTTTGTTATTATCTTAGGAGGTCCTGACAAAGCTATTGTCGAATAAACAGGCCCAGACCAGAAAGGCGAAAACCGCTGGGGTCTATAGGAAAAAGACAGGAGCGAGAAACAAATAAAAAATTCACCTTTTTTTTTTTAAGTTTTATTTGTAGGAATTGAAAGAAAAAAAAAATAAGTTTCTATAGTTACAAAGTAGAAAGAATATTCTGCAATTTCTCATGACATCAAAGCGATGTTTCCGGCACACTAAGGAAACTTATATACAAATGAAATAAAAGCTTTTCCTTTTTTTTAAATGTTGCTTTTTTAAAAGGTTAAAACAAAAAAAACAAAAAACAGGAAGCAAAAAAGCATTTGCAAACATTTTAAAAAACAGAACGCAGGAAAGAATAAAATGTATATTTCAGAAGATCTTTGGTGAAACTCTAAAATCATTTGTTCATTTCTTCTCAGTATTTCAATGATTTCTGGCATTGAGTGGCTTCTGGCATTCCAAATCTGGCTTCTTAGGCCGCGTACACACGGGCGGACTGTTCGCCCAACTTTGTCCGCTGAACAGTGTTTCAGCGGACAGTCCGCTCGTGTGTGGGGCTTCAGCGGACAGTTTCAGCGGACAGTCTGACGAACAAAGTTTTTCGGAATTTCCGTAAAACTGTCCGCTGAAACTTGGTTTGAGCGGACAGTCCCCTCGTGTGTAGGCTTGTTCGTCAAACTAAGTCTCGCGCATGCTCAGAAAGAATTTACACGCCGAAGGTTGCATTGCAGTGTATAGGACGTCGTTTTTCTAGTCCCGTCGTACGTGCCGTTCACGTCATCGCGCACGGTTTCAGCGGACTGTTCGTTCATCGTGTGTGGTCAAGTCCGCTCATGCTAATTTTGAGCGGACTGTTTGTCAAACTGTTTGACGAACAAAGTTGGGCGAACAGTCCGCCCGTGTGTACGCGGCCTTAGAACTCCAGATATGCATCAAAAATCCCAGATCCACCCAACTGCCGCAGCCACTGGAAAGCATCATTGTGGTGCCACGCCCTTCCCCTAAAGATTCTGCTTTAGGTGGAGCTCTCCTTTAAGTATAGTCAAGAAATTTACAGGCGCCATTAAATGCATAAAAAGGCTGAATACAATAAAGGTTATCTGGGGCTACTAAAAGCAGTTCCATGTTATTCTTTGAGGATTTGCTTTAGATAACGTTGGCATTTTTTTTTCTTTTTTTAAATAGGCCTTACTCCACAATGGTGTGGAGGCGATGCGTTGTGACAGGGCCTGGCAGCCTGCGTCCCGGTTCTGTTTCTTGGCAGAGCCGCGGGAGGGACGCGGAGGGCTCCTATGACTGATGAAGGCCGACAGGGGGACCACACCTGTCAGAGTGGCCAGTAAATAAAGGCAGACTCTGCTGTTGGTAGGGATTACCCTTCCTGCAGCAGAGGGCAGATGGGGGGGGGGGGGGGATGCAGAGAGCGTTTGGGGTCTCATTGCTGAAATGTGAAGTTCAAGGGAACATGTCGCTAAGAATAAAAGAGAAGTGACCGGTGGTAGTTTTCATCCGATACTCCATAGCAAAATGATTGACCTAGAGGCCCAAAGTGAAGCTGAGCAGGATCTGCTTCACTAGTATGTAGAGGTAAGTCCAGGTCAGCTACTTCTATCATATGAAGAGATAAGTCTAGGACAGCAACTTCCATAGTATGTAGAGGTAAGTCCAGGACTGCTACTTCCATAGTATGTAGAGGTAAGTCCAGGACAACTACTTCCATAGTATGTAGAGGTAAGTCCAGGATAGCAAGTTCCATAGTATGTAGAGGTAAGTCCAGGACAGCTACTTCCATAGTATGTAGAGGTAAATCCAGGACAACTACTTCCATAGTATGTAGAGGTAAATCCAGAACAACTACTTCCATAGTATGTAGAGGCAATTCCAGGACAACTACTTCCATAGTATGTTGAGGTAAGTCCAGGACTGCACTTTCATAGTATGTAGAGGCAAGTCCAGGACAGCTACTTCCATAGTATGTAGAGGCAAGTCCAGGACAACTACTTCCATAGTATATAGAGGCAATTCCAGGACAACTACTTCCATAGTATGTAGAGGCAAGTCCAGGACAACTACTTCCATAGTATGTAGAGGTAAGTCCAGGACTGCTACTTTCATAGTATGTAGAGGTAAGTCCAGGAAAGCTAATTCCATTGTATGTAGCAACTGCTACAGGACTGCTACTTCCATAGTATGTAGAGGTAAGTCCAGGACAGCTACTTCCATAGTATGTAGAGGTGAGTCCAGGACAACTACTTCCATAGTATGTAGAGGTAAGTCCAGGACAACTACTTCCATAGTATGTAGAGATAGTACAGGTCAGCCACTTCTATAGCAAGTAGAGGTAAGGCCAGGACAGCTACTTCCAATGTATGTAGAGGTAAGTCCAGGCCAACTACTTCCATGTACATGTAGAGGTAAATCCAGGACAACTACTTCCATAGTATGTAGAGGTAAATCCAGGACAACTACTTCCATAGTATGTAGAGGTAAGTCCAAGACAACTAATTCCATAGTATGTAGAGGTAGAAGTTTGGAATAAATGGCCTGGTAATATTAGGCTATATTTACACCAGAGCAGTGTGAATTTGCATCTGGCCAATGGGGTGTAAAGACATTTTCATGGCCCCGCCCACTGTCCTGAAATAAGGAAGAATCCTCCTATTTTTGAGGTAAGTGATGGAAAGGTTTTTAAAGTCTGTACTCTGCTACACAACTCACATTAAACCGGGGGATGTACTGATTTTTACACAGTTGCAGAATTAGCAGCCAATCCCAACTCTATCCCAAGCTAAAAAAAAAAAAAGAAAGTTTTTGGCGACACATACACTTCTGAAGATATCCTCATTTTCCTGCCATGGTTTGTTCTATTTTGCAGATCTTTTTTATTCCAATTCTACCAAATTTAAGATTTTCCCCAAAACCTCTTTTCCTTTTTTTGAACCTGTTTTAGCAAACTCTGTAAAAAGTCAGGAGACCGGGAATATAAAATTTTACAACGCCGGCGCACTACCTATAACGAGGCCCCTAAAAACAATCTAATAAGCGCTACAAGAGCGCAGAGGGAAGGATGTCGTTTCCCTACAGGCGACCGCACTTTGGACTAATTAGCTGACTGTTTACGCGGTGAGGATTAGCGGTGAATCAGTAAACATCGCCTGTTTGTACAATCTGATCCCACCTGAATGCGGACGAGCGACTGTCTCCCTAACAGCTTATCTACCCTGAGCAGACGCCCAATCACTGTCTATATTGATTACCATATCGATTGCGCTCATTTACCACCTGCAATGACGGTGATCCAGCCGCAGCCCAATAATATTCCTGAGCGAAACTTCCACCGCACACAATAACAAGGGAACAAAGGGCTTATAAAGAGAACCTGTCCCAATGGGCAAGGACCTGAACATTAAGCGATTTGTTCATAAATCTTTTCACCCAAGATTCACACAACTTTAACCCATCATTCTCCAATTCTTTGGATGCAATTGCATGAATTCTGGGTGACAGTTGTGTGAACACATTTATAAAAATGTCTCGTCTCCAACAACTAGTAGAATACTCATAGTCTCTGACCATGTCCTCTAGAATGTCTGCAGTCTCTGATCTTCCCTGGTAGCATGCCATAGTCTCTGACCATCTACTGTGTGTTGCCCATAGCCTTTTACCATATCCTGATGTGTGTCTGCTTTTCCTGACATCGAATATTCACTGAGTATGATGTGGGGCCCTTTGGCCAGGGCTGTCTTTAAGGCAGGGCAAAAGGGGCAGCTGCCCTGGGCCCTGTCATTGTTGTGGGGCCCAAAGCAGCTGCCTCATACTTGCCAACTATCCTGGTTTAAATTCCCTCTTCCCTTGAGGTTTTAGTCCCGTGCTGTGTCCCAAGATCTCAATGTGAAGTGCTGCTACTAATGCTGCCCAGCTCTGCCCTTTTGTTGTGTACAGATGACCCAGTGTTTACATGTAAATTACCGGCATTCATATGTAAATAGCGGCGGCCGGCGGCATTGATATGTATATCTTGCCCCCCTGAGGTCATATCCACAGTATTCTCTAGCAGCCAATCAACAGGCAGAAATCATGTGCTGTAACCTTTAGCAACTAATCAGTGAGCCGTAATGTGTGCTGTGACCTCTAGCAACCAGTCAGTGAGCCGTAATGATACACTGTAACCTCTGGCAACCAATCGCAATAGTTGCCTGATCTGATTCAGTAAACTGATTTTGAGTCTAGCTGCTATTTATTGTATGTCTCAGAGCAGGTGGAGAGCGAAACTGCATGGGGGGCCCCCAAGAAAAGTTTTGCCCAGGGTCCAATCAATATTAAAGACGGCCCTGCCTTTGCCGATGTCAGGGGCAACACACTTGAGGTCCCCCATGTCAAGTAAGTTGACCACCACTGACATAGGCCTTTGCAGTGCTTTATCGCTTGGGAGTCAATACACCTTACATTCATTCATAATAAGAAGGGTGCCATGGCACTCCAACATGCTCAAAATGCATTTGATACTTTCTGTAGGTGCGTTGGGGTGCAATTCAGTATAAATGTCAACACATGTTACTTGTGCTACTAGAACTTAGGACGTGTAAATGGACCCTAAATGAGGGTTTGCACAAAGGTTGATGTCCCTCAATCCCACAAACGAAGGCAACGCATTTCGTGGGGATCACACAAGGTCCCGTTTGTGGGGCAAACAGTGGACTTCTTTACAGACCAAGAAGCTACAAAACCATTACTATTGTTATAGGTATTTATATTGAGCTTTACATATATATTATACATTCACATCAGTCCCTGCCCTCAAGAAGCTTACAGTCTTCACTTCTACCTCATTGTGCTTTCCTTTGTTTGGTAACCCAGTGAATCTCCGCCTTGGTTGTCCATCTCTGCTCAGATGGGGTCTGGTGGGCTGTGTGGGAGTGGAGGGCTTTGTTGGGGGGGGGGAGCCTCAGTTGGTGTTTGGGAGGTAGGGGACATGGGGTGGGTCCTTCAGCTCCTGTGGGGTATTCCTGGGAGGGTAGGGGGTAGGCATGAGACTTGTGTTGCTATTATTGTATTGTCAGAAACCATGGAATCAGCCCGAGACAGACGTACAATTAAATCACATTTGTTTAATAATAAAACTAAAAAGAACAAACGTAGTCAAAACATAGCCAAAGTTCAGTAAACCGGAATGGATAGTCAGCAAAGCCAGAAGTCAGGGATCAATGTAGCGGAACAGCAAGCAGGATCTGGAGCCAGAAGGGATGTCAGCAAAGCAAGTCTTTAAACAAGAATGCAGGAGAATGTCTCTGTGATATTGACCAAGGCAAAGGAATACTCTGAACTAGATGGCTTAAGTAGGCAGGACTGACAAGCAGGATATCATCAACAGCTGAGTAACTGTGGAGAGATAGAAACTGGCAATTAGCCGGCAGCTAAGCGGCCAGCTCAGAGAAGGAAGGGCTGAGCCCAGCCCTGACATGTATTTGCTTTTTGCTTAATAAATTATAATCAGGTGATAGCTTATTGGGTGTCCGTACCTTATTTCTTTCTCTTTGGTGTTATGTTTTTTGGTTACACCCACCTTGTATTATGTAAGGAAACACCACCTTCTTGCTCCATATTATTGTTGGATTCCCAGGACCATAGTAGAAAGGGATAGGTGTCCCCAGGACAGCTGATAAAAGCAGTACAACTGGTCCCCCCTCCCCAACGCGTTTCACTCTGCCTACCGCGTTTCACTCTGCCTACCGGAGCCAACTCATGGGGATGGACATTCCAAGGACCATACTTGTATTTTGGCTGCTTACAATGCAAGGGACCTATTTCACTGCTATATATACTGTATACTGGGGCCAATTTTGACAGAGGCCAATAGCCCACCCAGCACATCTTGGGAGTGTGGGAGGGAACCGGAGTACCCGGAGGAAACCCACACAGGCAGAGGTAGAACACGCAGGCTCCAGGCAGGCAGTGCTGTGGTCGGGATTCATACCGAGGACTCTAGTGTAGCTAAGCGGAAGTACTAACCACGTGGCCACTGTGATGCCTCAACATACCAAGAAGCGATAGTAAAGTCCCCAATACAAGAATTAGAAGGTCAACCTTCACACTCCGGGACATTTACAGGGATAAAAACGCCCCGGGGAAACCCTGCGAGCGCCCCCCAACCCTTACAGATGGTTGGCAGCTGAGCTACAGGATCACAGAGAAGGCAAACAAGCTTTCTGATGGCAGGACAAGGTGACACCATCTGATAGAACGGGTATCAGTTCCTATAAAAAAGCACACTGAAAAGGTTACAGCTGTATTTCTCATGAGGTCCTTCCGACAGGCGCTCAGGGAAGGGAAATCAGAAGCCTCACAGTAAATGTTAAAGCAGACCTTATTATCCTGACAGCTCCACAGCTTCTGAAAATAGAATAAAAAAAGAAAAAAAGAAAAAAAAAAAAAAAAAAAATACAGCTGAAAATTTCTACCGCGGCCTGTTCAGCATTCAGGATTCAACTTGTGTTAAGTTTGCTTTGTAAGGATCTGCCAGTTGGATCTGGGCGGCGGGCGAAGCTTTGAGCGAAAGCCTTGCCACTCTCACCAGAAATCCAATCAATTCCCCTCTCAGCGTACTTAGCATTTTAACCTTTCTTCGCTCTCAGTAATGAGTCTCCGTACCCAGAGAAAAATACAAAGTGTGAAAAGGGCCCTGTCTCGACATTCCTCCCGGGCCCTCCCCCCTTCCTCCCTCCCCCAAACGCGTGTCGGTCGGAGGGAAACGGAGGGATGTCAGAATTATCGCGGCTGGCGCGCGCACTCGCCTGATGAGAGCGTAACCCCAATTATCAAAACAAAGACGGGGAAAGGAACAGTAGATGGACTTCAGAAAGGAGTGATACACAAATTAACGTCCCCGTGTTGCGCAGAACGACACTGTCAAAACGCGGTCCCTGGGGATGGCGGCGCGTTCGCCTCCTCCTCGGGTTCGCCGCTTGATAGACAAAGCTGGATGTGAAGCATGAGAGATCGGCGCGGCGGGAGAAGGCGGCTCCATCTTGATGATCCTCTTCCATTGCAGGCTCTGCGCTAAACTTAAAGCTGAACTCTGCGCACGAAAACGTTTGAAATATGTTCCTCAATAGACGCAAAGGAGTCCACTCAAGGTGCGCCAAAATGCCTTTATTTCGTCAAATACCCTTCTGCGAACCAAGACATTACCTAGTACAAATCGCGGTGACATCATCACCGTGCTGTACATAGCCTGTGCAGCGAGCAGAGCTGTGGGAGGGGCCCAGCAAATCCCACCTGCCGCAGAAGGGGACAGAGACAAGACCAAAGACAACAAAAAAATAAAAATAATAAAATAAAAAGCAAAAATAGTCTACAAAGTTTACAATTTCTTTGCCTTGGCTGTGAAAACCCCTAAAAGGCCCCATTCACACCTACACAAAGCTTCAAAATGCTGAAGAAAAAAAAAAATCATACAAAAAAAAGAAAAAAATCATATAAAAAAAATAAATAAAAAATCAATAATTCTCTATGGAGACGGTTCACATCTCCACTCCATGTCACCCAAAGCCACAAAGGTTCTGGAGCTTTTTTTATAACTCAAAATTGGGCAGATTTGCACGTTTTTATTCCCATAGAAATGAATGGAATTGTGCGATTTGCGCCTTTTTTTTTTTTTTTTTGCACGATTTTCTGCTCAAAAAGAAAAAAAAAATGTAAAAAAAATATATATAAAATGTATGAATAAATACATGTAAAATAAACACACAAATAACTAAAGATTATAAATAATAAAATAATTAACCCCTAACCTAGTTATTATTAATAATAAATAAAATGATAAACACTCAAACCCAAACAAAAAAAATGCATTAATAATGATGCATTTATTTTGTGTTAAGGTGTAAAGTTATTATTTTCTGTTTTTTTTTTTTAAGGCCCCTTTCACACTGAGGCACTTCTAAACCACCAGTAAAACACTGAGTGCTTTTGAAAGAGCTTTTTTGGGCGCTTTTGAAGAGCTTTCCATTAATTTAAATGGAGAGGGGCGTTTTTTTCACCGCCCTGCCAGCGCACTGCCCCAGTGTGAAAACATTCTTTGATTTTAATGGGTATAGGTTTTCGTGAGCTTTTCAGGTGTTGTTTTTTTTTTTTGCGTGAAAAGCGCCTGAAAAGCTCCTCAGTGTGAAAGGGGTCTAATGGTCAGGGGTTATACATAGTATTCATTTATGTATGATTTTTTTTTTTGTGTAATTTTTTTTGCGTTTTATTCATTTATGATTATTATCATTTGTAGTAGTACATTACTTACATAGATAGTCTGGTTGAAAAAAAAAAAAGACAAAGTCCATCTAGTTCAACCAGTAAAAAAGGGAAAACAGAACCAAACAAAAAAAAAAAAAAAAAAGAAAAGAAAAATAAATAGTAGTAGTGGTCGTATTATTAAAGTGGAGCTCCACCCTAAAGTGGAATTTCCGCTCAGTGGATTCCTCCCCCCCTCCGGTGCCATAATTGGCACCTTTCAGGGGGGAGGGGGTGCAGATCCCTGTATAATACAGGGATCTGCACCCACTTCCGGGCATAGCTAGCCGCAGAATAACCGCAGATTGACCCCCCCCCCCCCCATTGTGTTCTGGGAAACCCACAGTTCCCAGAACACAACAGGGAACCGAGCAGTGAAGCCGCAATGCTTCACTTCCTGATTCCCTGACAGAGGATGGCGGCGGGGGCAGCAGAGAGACGAGCGATTGCTCGTCGTCTGTTGCCGACATTGCGGGCACCCTGGACAGGTGAGTGTCCATTTATTAAAAGTCAGCAGCTGCAGTATTTGTAGCTGCTGGATTTTAATAATTTTTCTATGGTGGAGATCCTCTTTAACACCCTAACCGTAACAAGAAAAATTAAAAATAAATAATAACCCTAACCCTAACTGTAACCCCTAACAAAAAAAAAAAAGAATAATAAATAAAAAAATATCTAAAAGCTGATGGAAAAGCTAAAAAGGCTGAAATAAATAGCAACAAATGATGCAACAGATGTTAGTTTTCTTTATTGGTTAAAGCGGTTTTGTACAGAAAATTGCAAGTTCATCTTATTCAAATGGCTTTGGAACATAGATGCAGTTATGACCATTGAAATAAAATAATATGCAGTATTTACCTTTTATTTTTAATGTTTATGCCGACTTCCGGGCTCTCCTCCCGTGGGAGTAGGCGTGTTTATGGGCTTCGCAATGGTCCCTGGGAACTTTTTTTAGCTATTTCCCAGGAATCAGTGGGGGACACAGTCATGCCGAAATCTCGTGAAATTTCGGAAGGAGGACGCCGGTCACGTGACGAGGGCATGTCTGAAATTGCCATTTTGAAAGTGGGCAGGCAGCTCTATCTGCCATTACCACTATAGCACAGGAGGCAAGAGGAAGGAAAACAAAGAGGACACTCAATGAGCATGTGCGAGATGGAGCGGTGGATGCTGGGAGCTCAGCGTCATCGCATCCAGGAAGTAAATGCCTGTGGGCTTCAAACGCCCAAAGTGAAAATGGAAACCACCGGACTGTTTTTTTAAAAGTTTTCCTTAGCAATTAAATCGTCACGCCGGGGGTTAAAAAGACGCAGATCGTGACTGCAAAGACACCGTAGGAATCGCCCACCAGTGACACAGGTTAAAAAAAAATGGCAGCGGAATCCCGCTTTAATAAAAAAAACTCAAAGGCTCATAAGCTGTATAAAAAAAAGCCCAAATCGCGCATAAAAATGCACAAAAAATGAGCATTAAAATGCGCACAAAAAACAAAACCAAAAAAAATGCTCAAAGACATTACGCTCAGGTGTGAATGCAGCCTGAGTGTATGGCTACCTAAAAATACAAACATAACTGTCATTAGTTCCAAGCGTTCGATAAAGCTCAAAAAGTGGCATCACAAGTCACATGACCGGCATCCGGGGATGCTCCTTCACGTCAGTGGCAGTTGCAGGAACGTTGTAACCTTACGCCCATCGATAGCTCGTATCTCTCGAGGGCTAGGATCTGTTAACTTCCCATCTCCCCCAACCAATGCAGGAAGGCCTCGCTCCCTTCACTAAGGTAAAAATGCAGCGGAAGGAGTGAGACTCAAGGTGTCAGGGTGGGGACAGAGCCAGGAATTCCAGCTGGGACCCCCCCCCAAAAAATAAAAATAAAAAACTTGAGATGTCTGCAGGTTACTTTGAAGAGTGTCACCACCAACCTATATATATATATATACCGGTTGTAGGTGGAGGGAAGCTTTAACATGAAAACACATTTCACCTGAAATACGCAGCAGCAGAGCCCCCCCCCCCTTAGCGCCTGCACAGCCCAGGCCAAGCCGACAGACATTATCCGAGAGACGGTAAGAGGAGCTTTCCAGATCAGATGCATTATCGCTATTACCAGTGCTGCTTCTTCAGCAACCGCACCATAAATAGTTGATGAAATTAAATTTCTGGGCTCCATTTACGCCGCTCTGATGCCAGATACGGGAGGGAGGCGGCATTATCCAGACAGGGATTATCAGAGGGTTCTACATCTTCTGGGTGATCAGCAAAAAATAAAATAAAAATTGTTTTTAAAAAAAATCAGCGGACGCCGTGTGGACGGCTCCCTGAATCTCAGGAAACAAAAGTTGTCTAAAAAGGAAACTGCTGCCTGCCATCCCTGAAAATGCCATTTTCCTGGCTGCCTCTGACTTCACGGCTCTCAGCATCAATGACCCACAACAAGCAGGCACAGACAACGCGCTTCTAATCTGCTTGCTCGTTCTGCTCCAGCCTGTCAGCTTTAGCCCCCCTGATTCACGCCGAATCCAATGCGTGAGGTCGCACGATTTCGAAGACGCGTGTCAGTGCGACGTCAGGTGCACGTCTGTGCAAACCGCACCGGAAAAAAAAAATCGCCAAAAGTAGTGCAGGGACTTCTTTTTCGCATTTCGGTGCGGCACCGCAAAGTTGGCGTTGCACCGATTTGAACAGTACAAACAACTGGCCACGGCGCTCACCTATAAATGGCCTTCGAGGCAAGGAACGCGTAGAAGGGAACGCATGCAAAACACAACCCGGAGAAATTCCCGGCTCAGCCTACCGACCAGCCGGCGACCAACCAAATTATCCTGTCTAACAGTATGCATTAAAAACAGGAGTTTAGCTTGCACACAGAGCCCCGCCAAGGCCAGGGGCAGGTGAGCCTTGAGGGAGCCCACCCCTCCTTAAAGGCACAGGACACCTTTGCTGCCATTGTGCTGTATGCCGGGTGTCCAGTGTGCCACTGTGCCTTTAGGGAAGGGGTGGGCTCCCTCCAGGTTCACCTGCCCTTATACTGCTAGCATTAGAAAAATGGATAGGAAAATATATCATTTACTTGTTTTAAACTTTTTATTTTTTTTTTCTTCACATTTCTTCAGTTACTTCCTGGTTCCTTGCCTAGGCAAATGCCTGGCATACATCCCAGGAGGGGAGGAGAGGTTTGTTTTTTTCTCAGCTAAGCACACCCTCCTGCCTGTGTTTCGTCAGATTAGGCGACCGTCAGATTTTCTAACGTAAGTAACGTTTTGACGCCGCCATCTTGCTACACCCCACACTCGTCCACAGTATGGATACAGTGAGAAGGCGGGAAGCGGCCATCTTGTTACACCCGCAGGAGTCTTGATTTTTAACAGTAAGCTCAGTTTATATAGTGACGTCACAGGCCGGATAAAAGGGGTCCTGCGAGGCTCAGAAATTTTTTTTTTTTTTTTATTTTAATCAACAAAAAGTTTTTTATTGATGAAAACTTAAGGGACTACAAAGGTATAATTGCACAGGTACACAATCAATGTACAACAGTGTTTGGTATAATTTAAACAATCTATAGATATTTGAAAAATGCATACCCGTTTTTGACAATTCTATATCATAAAGGCAATTGTATGACACCCGTCGCCCCCTCTCAGCACCCCTAACCAAAGGGGGCGCAACAAAACAGAAAAAAAAAAAATATATAACTCTCTTTCCTATCCTTTCTATAAAATAACTCCACAGGCAATACCGCTATTAATAAGAACATTCAGTTACTACCCTGTTTCCCCCCAAAAATAAGACCTAGCGTGATTGTCAGTGATGGCTGCAATATAAGCCCTACCCACCAAATAAGCCCTAGTTAAAGTCCTTGTAGGTTTTATTTCAGGGTGAGGCTTATTTTCGGGGGAAACAGGGCAGCGCTTATTTTGGGGGTAGGGCTTAAATTGCAGCCATCACCGACAATCAAGCTGGGTCTTATTTTCGGGGAAACAGGGTCCAATAGGTCTCTTGATCCACATTTAATTACCTAGGAGTTCCCGTACTGAAGTTGCTATCCCATTAGCAATCTATCTAATGCCAGTTGTGGCGGTGCCACATCTGGTGAGTCCAGCCAGCTCTGCCATATACCATAACATTTATTTGGCGATTTCCTATGTTGGTATGTATTTTTTTTTCCCTAATGAGGGTGGTATTAACCTGCTGGATCCATGGCTGCAATATAAGCCCTACCCCCCAAATAAGCCCTAGTTAAAGTCCTTGTAGGTCTTATTTTTCAGGGTGAGGCTTATTTTCGGGGAAACAGGGTAGGGCTTATATTGCAGCCATCACCGACAATCACGCTAGGTCTTATTTTGGGGGGAAACGGGGTAGTATGTCTCCTCCAATAGGTCTCTTGATCCACGTTTAAATTACCTAGGAGTTCCCGTACTAAAGTTGCTATCCCATTAGCAATCTATCTAATGCCAGTCGTGGCGGTGCCACATCTGGTGAGTTCAGCCAGCTCTGCCATATACCATAGAATTTATTTCGCGATTTCCTATAGTGGTATTTATTTATTTTTCCTTAATAAGGGTGGTATTAACCTGCTGGATCCATTGTGTTATTTTAGGTGCATTTGCCGAGAGCCACATATGGGCAATCAGTTTTCTGGCTATATATAGGAGTCTTCTGAGTGCAGCGTACACCAAGGGGGTGTAACCGAAATCTTGCTTCTGCTGTGATAATGTGATTGCTGAATAAAGCTTTGGACCCGGTGAGGAGATCCATGGTGTGCTGGCGACGTTCGCTCGCTTTGACTGTCAGGTTCCCGCCCCGCCGATGGTTGCCCCCCCCAACCCCATACAAGTACAACCATTTCTTTGGGAAGGTGTTCGCTACAGACCAGTAAGGACCCGCACACTCCTGAAATCTGTCATCATTCCGTCTGGTTGTCCTTGAACGTATTTTTCGAATGAAGACGTTTTTTTTCCCATTATAGGGAATTGTTACAATTTACAGAATGACTTTTATATCAGATTGTGTCGCTTTGTATTGAAGATCGGCACTTGTTGATTTCTATCTTATGAGGAACCTCCGAAACAGTCAGAAAGTTGGTGTCTGAATGGTGATTTTTAGTCTGGAGCCCCTCCATAATGGATGCTGATGTTCCCTGCCGACAGCCACCATTGATTGCGGGGCGCAGAGGGTGCGCGGTGGGGGGCCGGAGGTAGGGAAGGTCTTGTTATTAGTTAAAAGTGAGCAAATTAAGGTGATGCGTCTTTCCGAGCGCGCTCTTAGCGTCCCCCCGTACAGCCTGAAATTGCTGCCTCTCAGCTCCGCGTTCCTCCCATGCTGCTAAATGAGGCCACTTGTATTCTCCGCACGGCCAAACCGCGCGACCCTCAGACAAGAGGAGACGTCTCCGCAGCAACCTCACAGCCGCCCCGGCCTCTGACATCACAGCCTAATTATTCTGTGTGCTCCTGGTGTGGTGTCCGCGTTCCCGGCATCCTCCACTCCCCAAACCCACCGGGAGATAGAAAACTCACCGGCAGCCCCAGGAGCCGGAGCGGGGCGAGGATGTAGGAGACCGATGGCAAGACGGGGCCGCATATTCACTGCGGGATTTGGGGGAAGAGGGGAAGCTTGTAGACCAGGACAGGAAAATGATGGGGAATCCCTCTAATGGGCACACAAGAAAGCCAAAAACAAGAAGAGTTAGAACGGACAATGTCCTTCCTGTCCGGGTAAAAACTGCCCACCCCCCATATCTTGGCTGGGTCACAGAAATAGGAAGTGAGGTAAAATCCACCAATGGGTCACAGAAGCCAATGAAATTCCAACAAATTTTAAATCTGACCTTCCCTTCAGTCTTGCACAGTTGTATCGGCTCCTCTCCCGGACTAAAATGGCTGGAATGTCATCACTGGGTCCTTATGCTTCTCTATGCAGTGCAAGTAAATTGTGGCTGGTGGGAGCGGCCGGCTTCCTGGTGGCACCCTGGCTCAGTACTCCTCTCAAGAGCCCTCAGTCCTGATGCAAGCAGTGGGCCGGCTGTGGGGAGGAGTTATGCAAATGTAAAAATCATAGGTATGCACACAAGGTGTGCCCGGGCACACCCTAATCACCCCATGCGATGCCGATTTCCCCTGCTTCCTGGTACCCCCAGTCTCCTCCCTGCAGTGCTGCCAGCCTCCCTCCTCTCCTATCCCACTGGCTGCTGCGGGAGATGTATCAGGTTGGAGAGCGGGTAAAGGGCCGGTAAATATTTAAAATTTCCTTTTCTGAATGAACACCTACATACACAACATAACCGTATGTTGATGAGGGGGGGAACCAGGGAAGGTAAAATATCATCCGATTAAACTAAAAGTGGTTGTAAAAGGCAGAAGGTGCATTTTACACATTAAAATAAAAAATCCCACAATACTTACCTGAGCCCCATCTTGATCCACGAGTGCCTCATCCGTCCGGGACTCCTCCTTCCGATTGGCTGAGACACAGCAGTGGTGCCATACGATTCTGCTGCTGTTAAAGTCAGTTAGCCAATCAGGAGAAAGAGAAGGTGGGGCCGAACCGTGGCTCTGTGTCTGAATAGACTTGGCTCAGTAGCCCCCCCCCCCCCTCCAGCAAGATGCCTGCTGTGGGGGCACTAGACGGGAGGGAGGGGCCAGGAGCACCGAAGCAGCGAAAAAAAAAAACAGCTTGTGCGAGACTTTACGGAAGTGAGTTGGATTAGGAACTGCTCAGAGTCCGTAATTCAATTTATTTTTTTAAATTCCTCCTTTGATTCAGGACCCCATTAGACAAGTTATCATGGATTCCGCGGCCACAAAGAGGCGCCGCAGAGCGCCGACTCCACTCAAGTGAGCAACTCCTTCACAGCGCTCTTTAAAGTCGTCACAGAACTCAAACTAATCCGCGCGGGGCTCGCCGAGATCAAATATGAGCGGCGGCAGAAGGATTTGACCGGCGGGGGGGGGGGCGCAATCTGAATGGGGGGGGGTGTGTGCGGGGTTCATTGTCTGCACAAAAATGCCAATGATGAAATTAGCAGCTTAGCATTTCAGCAGAATAAAGGCGGCCTGTTGCTCGGGCACAGGTAATGACTAATGACTCCGGATAAAAAATTCAACGGCCTCAGAAGCTTAAACAGAACATGAGATCTTTTCTCCCGTCCTTTAGACGTACACGTAAATGGGAACAACTTAACAAATAATTGTAAATAATTGTATCAGTGTGTGTTAATGGTAAAAAAAAAAAAAAGGAAACATTGTTTCTATGTATACAGTACTTGTAACAATCTGCTGCTCAGACATGTGCAGCTTCTGCTTCCCAAACAGTAGTGACTGCGCTTTACTGTTCCTGCTTCTCTCAAAGCAAATCTGCCAGAGATTGAAAACATTTTTATTTACTGTTTTCACGTGGGTCGATCATTTTATCTTTGCTGTTGAGAGAAAATTGCATGCCACATTCCTAGTTAGCCACTAGAGGCAGCCTTTACCTGTGTATGAAATACAAACATCAAATATGAAACAGCAAAAAGAAAAAAAAAAAAAATCACAGCTAAAAAAAAAATTACTTCCAGGAAAACATTTCAGTGATGACATTCAATGTGCACTTGGAGACAAAACTCTATGGTATCCCTATAACCTTCCACCTTTTGTCGTGTGACCCCCATCAGCTGCCCTCCCACACTCGCCGCATTGTCTCCAGTACGCCGCCATTCACAAACCTTTTATCGGATGCCTCTGTTTTCTGACATCGTGTACCTGCCATGAATAATTAAGCAACCCATTTTCTGCCTGACTAAAAAGCCGGAGAAATTCTTGAACGTCAGCGCTGGGAGAGGCCAACCAACAACCACTAAATGGATGCTCAGAAAAGGGAAGAATAAATATGAAGGTTAGGTGAGGTCTGGCCATAGAGACCCCCCCACCCTGACAGATACTCCACAGCTAAGCTCATTTGTAAGCGGAATGCGTTGGAGGGAGGGGACCAGGCAGATGATATTGTAATAAGGTGAATGAGCAGTGGGTGTTCAGTGTCCTTCTGATGGAAATCAAATTTATTATCCGTCGTTACTGAAACCATTAAGGGTTCCATTCACATTATTGCGGCAAAGCATGTTACATGTGTTGGTGTGTTGTGGTGTCGTTCATTCTGAACGGCACCCCAAAGCACCTTGCTGAAGGATGTGTATGTGTGTTGCAGAGCAATGCAATGCACCAACAAGTGATGCAGTGCTCTGCCAGAAACTATACATGAGCCATTTGTAATGCCTTTTGGTGCATTTTGAATGGGCTGTCCTTACACAATGCTTGTCGACATAAGGCACCCCCCTGAGCATGTCAATGCACGTGCGTAACAGCAACGCGATAGTGTGAATTGGCTTCAAATAAAATCAATTAACATTTTAACTTTCCTTACAGTGGGATAAAGCAAATATGCAGCCCAGTGCATGGCACCCTCACATAGGTGTCCAATAAACTATCAGTGGCGCAGAGTGAGGAATTGCAAAAGGGGAATTATGTGCTATCTGAAACTTGGGGCACTAGTGCGCTTATTTTATGAGCCCAAATATATTTGCAATCTTTTAATTTATATGCACTTAAAAGTATTCAGTCCCACTATAGGCATACCCACCCACTCACTCCTCCAGCAGTGGGTGCAGACCTACAGCGGTCACTGGCCACTCCATCAGGTCCACTTACAATAACAAGAGAAAGAAAGCTTCTTTCTATTAAAAGCCTTGTTCCCCACTCTGCAAAGGCCTCGTCCCCCAACTCTGCAAAGGCCTCGTCCCCCAACTCTGCAAAGGCCTCGTCCCCCAACTCTGCAAAGGCCTCGTCCCCCAACTCTGCAAAGGCCTCGTCCACCACGCTGCAAAGGCCTCGTTCAACACTCTGCAAAGGCCTCGTCCCCCAACTCTGCAAAGGCCTCGTCCCCCAACTCTGCAAAGGCCTCGTCCCCCAACTCTGCAAAGGCCTCGTCCCCCAACTCTGCAAAGGCCTCGTCCCCCAACTCTGCAAAGGCCTCGTCCCCCAACTCTGCAAAGGCCTCGTCCCCCAACTCTGCAAAGGCCTCGTTCTCCAACTCTGCAAAGGCATCGTTCCACACTCTGCAAAGGCCTCGTTCCACACTCTGCAAAAGCCCAGTTCTCTGCTCTACAAAGGCCTCATTCCCCATTCAATGAATTAGCTCCGGATGGAGTGAAACATGTTAAAACTTATAAGACAATTAGATCAGCTTGTACATAATATATTTTAATAAACTTCCAATAGAGAGCAGCTTTGTATGTCGAACAAATTTCAACATTTATGCAAAATATTGCAAAGAGGATATTTTCTTTCCATTTTGTAAAAAAAAAAAAAAATTATATATATATATATATATATATATATATATATATATATATATATATATATATATATATATATATATTGAAAAATTATCACATGCTATAAAAATGTATGGCATAGAATGATATACGTAGAAGGAACATGACTGTGCAAATTGGAATAGAGGCAAACTTCTCTAGAGTAAGAAAGGTTGGACATATGGTTTCCCGATTGAAAAATACAGTAGAGGAGGTCCCAACTTTTTCTCCATCAAAGTCACAGACCAGGGATCTCCAAACTATGGCCCTCCAGCTGTTTCAGAACTGCACATCCCATTAGGCATTGTAAACTCTGACATTCACAGACATGACTAGGCATTGATGGGAATTGTAGTTCCTGAACAACTGGAGGGCCATAGTTCGGAGATCCCTGTCATAGACCTTAAAAAAAGTTTTTTTTTTACTATTTCTGACACACATGTTCATTGTTTGTCTGGCATACTAGTAAACAAGTCGCAATCTATGCTATCCTGGAAGCTGGAGGATTGCAATGCTATTGCACAGATCAAAGTCTTATGCATATGTGCTGTACTTTTAAATAGGGCAGCCGCTACCTCTGGTGAGTTTGCAGTTTACCCAATTTACACAGAGGGAGGATTTAGAGTCATCTGTGGACTTATTCTGTTTTGCTTGATTTTATTCTTTATGGTATAATGTTTGGAGAATTTATTTTCAGCACTGCAATTATTATTTATTGTTCATTTTAAGGGTTTGTAAGCAGCTTATTTTATTTATATATTTTTTTGTTGTAGCACTGACTTTATAGTTTTTTTTATTCTTTTTTACATATGAGCAGTTTCTCTCTTTGGCTCAGAAAGTCTCAACTATGAATGGCGGCAGCGTCGGAGTGAAACACATCCTTTAAGTAGCGCTCGCACTTCTTTATATGCAGGGTTGGACTGGGCCAACACAGGTCCTGTTTTTTGCAATTCTTCAGTGTGTGTCTTACTGTTTGAAGATCAATGACCCCTTAAAGAGTAAAGCTGGAAAAATGTGAGGTTATCTGCAGTAAGTTTCTAACACATTTGAGCCACAAAGAATTGTAACTAAGATTATAGGTAATCTACCACCCACGAGTTCCATTGCCCACCAGAAGTTGGTCAATGGAGACGTCAAAACTTAGCAATAAATTGACAATTCCAGCACAGCTTATTGAAAGATCTAATTGATCGATATGAAATGATGTCTCAAAACTTAAAGTTCAAAGAGGGATATGTATATTACAGAAATCCATATGCTACAATAGAATACAAAAGTACATTTGATGTGGTGGATTGATGGCGCTAGAATCTTGAGTATATGGTGCTCGACATTGATTTTTTATCAAAACTGTATGGATATAATGACCCAACGGAGGGTCAGAGGAACCGCCTAAGACACCTTGGGATTTGAATTAAATTTTTGAATCTAAGAATCGATGCGCCACCCCAAAGTCTTTAGAGTCCAAAAGAGGCTATTCTTCCAAACACGTAATAAGTGCAAAGGCCAATGTGTTTCAGGGGACACATACAACCCCCCTCTTCTTGGGGGCTTAAAGCCAATATGAAATCAGATGGTATGGACTCGAGGTAGTAATTTAAGAACTGTAATAAGAACTGTATATCTACAAGAACTTGGTCACACTCAGTCCCCTCTTACATCAGGGTTGCCATCAGAGTCTCGATCACATCAGGTTTCCATCAGAGACCCCAGTACATCAGGGTCCCTTATTACAACAGGGTCCCCATCAGAGTGCCCTTACATCAAGGTCCCCATCAGAATCCTCCATTCCATCAGGGTCTCCCCTTACAACAAGGTCCACATCAGAGTTCCCATTTGAGTTCCTGCTACATCAGAGTCCTTACATTATAGTGCCCCTTAACAATGTGGTTCCCATCAGAGTCCCCCATTACATCAGGGTCACCACTTACATCAGGGTCCCCATCAGAGTCCCCCTTACATTATGTTGCCCCCTTACTTTAGAAGTGGAGGCCATAGGCAGTGTGCAGCGTCCTCATTTGAGTTCCCCCTACATCAGAGTCCTCCTTACATTATAGTGTCCCTTTACAACTTGGTTCCCATCAGAGTCCCCCATTACATCAGGGTTCCCATCACAATCCCCCTTACATCAGGTTTCCATCAGAGACCCCATTACATCAGGGTCTCCCCTTACATTAAGGTCCCCATTTGAGTTTCCGCTACATCAGAGTCCTCCTTACATTATAGTGCCCCTTTACAACATGGTTCCCATCAGAGTCCCCCATTACATCAGGGCTCCCATTACAGTCCCCTTTACATCAGGTTTCCATTAGAGACCCCATTACATCAGGGCCTCCCCTTACATGAAGGTCCCCATCAGAGTTCCCATTTGAGTTCCCGCTACATCAGAGTCCTCCTTACATTATAGTTCCCCTTAACAACATGGTCACCATCAGAGTCCCCCATTACATCAGGGTCCCCACTTACATCAGAGTCCTTTTTACATTATATTGCCCCCTTACTTTAGAAGCGGAGGCCATAGGCAGCGTGCAGCATCTGCTGACCTTAATCCTCAGTCGGTGCACATAGAGGATACACCACAGACCTTGGCTGTGGTCAGATAAAGTTTTGTAGTGGGCTGGATATGGGCCATAGTTTGGGGACCCCTGACCTAAGTGGAGGACAACAAATGAAAACAATGCTGGAAAAATCCTTGGAAGAAAATAGATAAAAACAAACACTGCAGTATCTCTAGAATGTAAACCTACACTTCGTTGTGCAATAATACGTTCCCAGATGAGGCAACAAGAACAGCTGAAGTCAGTGCAATCCTTCATCAGATGCTGCATGTCACTGCTGAGAGACATCCACAGCTGTTCTCCAGGAATTCTGTCGGAGCCATTTCAGCAGTTTATGTCCTTATTCCACCTCAGTACGGCAGCTGATAACATTTCCAGGGACACCCCACTGCTGAGCTGCAGGAACTGCATGCATGCTGTGCAGTATTGTTCTGGGGGAGCACAGAGAGCGTCCAATAAAACATCATTTTGCAACAGGCCCCAGAGCTAAAACGGTTTCCAGGGATATGTTGCTGCTAGAGCTGGGGTAATCCAAGTCAGCACTACGGCTTACAAAGACCACTACAGCACTAAGGATGCAATGGGGGGGATTTACTAAAATTGGAGAGTGCAGAATCTGGTGCAGCTGTAGTAACCAATCAGATTCCACGTTTTAGCCTAGGTTCACATAGCTGCGGGTTAGAAATTGTGCGAGTTCAGCTGAACTTGCACGATTCCAAACTGGTAATGCAGTCTGACTTCGGAGGCGATTTGGCAGACATCCTTGAGGTTCCTTGAGATCATTGACAAGATGTCGGCAAAAGTAGTACAGGAACTACTTTCAGGAATCGGTGCGGTGCCGCAAAATCGGCACCATTTCTGGCAATAGCCACCGATTTGGCATGTGATTTGGCAAAATGCATGCAAAATCGTCCCATTGTGAACGTGAGCTTATTGTCAAAGCTTCATTGAACAAGCTGAAGTTACAAAGCAGAGCCGCACAAGATTCTGTGTGCACCGGTTGTAGTAAAATGTCTGTGTCCAGACAACAGGTACACTTTCCTGCCCACTTGGCCTCTCTCGGAAATGGCGGCACCGGCCCAGTTTCATTTAAACGATGGAAAAGTCAGCCACACTATCATAATCAAAACGCGGCTTTCTCTCTTCTTCCACCTCCAGCGTCTCCTCTCACCCCGTGACTTCTTAATCTGCTCTAATGATCAATAATTGTCTTTCTCCGCCAACTAATGATCTTCTCATTTGCAGTGTTCCATGACATCTCGCCAGCCGCTGACACCCAGGTGCGCCCTCCACCTGCATGTTTGTTGCCTCGTATGATGTTAGCAAAACATTTCACCGGCAAAAGAAAAAAGGAGAACAGAAACTCTTAATTGTCTTCTTACCAGGGAAATAATCGATGGCGTGGGGGGGGCTCGGAGGGGTAGTCAGGAGAGAGGGGAGGGGTCCTGTTGGCGAACATCACCGGTGTCTGGACCTTTCCCGCCACATATGGGAGCTAATGAGTCTGCGATAGCCAAAATGTCAGAGCGGCTATTAAAACTTAGCACGTCTCAATTCCTGACTCTCCCTGGATACTGGAGGTGGGTCGACTGGGAGAGAGGAAACGTGGAAAGGTCAGAGCGCGATAAAGTGTCATTTAACCCCCGAAATGCCTCAATGGACCAACAGAGCCGCTAATGCAAAAACCTGGGTATGGCAGGGCTACAAGGGCCAAGAGGGAGATTTTACCAGATCCAACAGTGTTGAATATCTGTGTTAGTCCTTGTGCACACGGTCGGAGATTCCGACAACCAAATCCGTCGGAGTAATTCCGACGGATTAATTCCGGAAGAGGTCCGGAAGTGATGTTGCATACACATGGTCGGACTAAATTGTCAGAAAAGCTGATTGTACATAACGTGATGACGTTATTTCGTTACGACGGGACTACGTTCAGGCTAGTAGCCAATAGCTTTGGTCTATTAATTTGATCTGAGCATGTGTGGCACTTTGTCCGTCGGAGTAGGCTACACATGATCGGAGTATGTCCGATCGGAGCATTTTGTCGGAAAATTTTACCGGCAAGTTGGAAAACTTGGTCCGTCTGATATTCCGACGGAAACAGTCCGATGCAGACCACACACAGTCGGAATATCCGACAAAACGGTCCGATAGGACACATTCCGTCGGAATCTCCGACCGTGTGTACAAGGGCTTATACAGGAGTCCCCAATAATTACCACAAAGCCTGCTAATCCAAGACTACAGTGAAAGAAAAAAAGTATTTGATCCCCTGCTGATTTTGTAAGTTTGCCCACTGACAAAGAAATGATCAGTCTATAATTTTAATGATCAGTTTATTTTAAGAGTGAGAGACAACAAAAAAAATCCAGAAAAACGCATTTCAAAAAAGTTATAAATTGATTTGCATTTTAATGAGTGAAATTAAGTATTTGATCCTCTATCAATCAGCAATATTTCTGTCTCTCAGGTGTCTTCTATACAGGTAGCGAGCCGAGATTAGGAGCACTCTCTTAAAGGGAGTGCTCCTAATCTCAGCTTGTTACTTGTATAAAAAACACCCGTTCACAGACGCAATCAGATTCCAATCTCTCCACCATGGCCAAGGCCACAGAACTGTCCAAGGATGTCAGGGACAAGAAGGCTGGAATGGGCTACAAAACCACCGCCAAGCAGCTTGGTGAGAGGTGACAACGGTTGGTGGGATTATTTGCAAATGGAAGAAACACAAAAAACTGTCAATCTCCCTCAGTCTGGGGCTCCATGGAAGATCTCACCTCGTGGAGTTTGAATGATGATGAGAACAGTGAGGAATCAGCCCAGAACTACACGGGAGAATCTTGTCAATGATCTCAAGGCAGCTGGGACCATAGTCACCAAGAAAACAATCGGTAACACACTACGCCGTGAAGGATTGAAATCCTGCAGTGCTTGCAAGGTCCTCCTGCTCAAGAAAGCCCATGTACAGACCCGTCTGAAGTCTGCTAAAGAACATCTGAATGATTCAGAGGAGCACTGGGTGAAAGTGTTTTGGTCAGATGAGAACAAAATCAAGCTTTTTGGCATCAACTCAACTGATCGTGTGTCGAAGGAGGAGTAATGCTGCCTATGATCCCGAGAACAACATCCCCCACTATCAAACACGGAGGTGGAAACATTATGCTTTGGGGGAGTTTCTCTGCTAAGGGGACAGGACAACTTCACTGCATAGAAGGGACAATAGATGGGGCCCATGTACCATCAAATCTTGAATGAGAACCTCCTTCCCTCAGCCAGGGCATTGAAAACGGGTATTCAAATTGGGTCATGACAATGACCCAAAACACACAGCCAAGGCAACAAATGAGTGGCTCAAGAAGAAGCACACTAAGGTCCTGGAGTGGCCTAGCCAGTCTCCAGACCTTAATCCCATAAAAAAATATGTGGCGGGAGCTGAAGGTTCGAGTTACCAAATGTCAGCCTCAAAAACCCTAATGACTCGGAGAGGATCTGCAAAGAGGACAAAATCCCTCCTGAGATGTGTGCAAAGCTGGTGGCCAAGAAATGTCTAACCTCTGTGATCACCAACAAGGGGTTTGCCTCCAAGTACTAAGTCGTGCTTTGCGAAGGGGTCAAATATTTATTTCACTCATTAAAATGCAAATCAATTGATAACTTTTTCGAAATGTGTTCTTCTGCATTTTTTTGTTGTTATTCTGTCTCTCACTGTTATAATAAACCGACCATTAAGATTATAAACTGATCATTTCTTTGTCAGTGGGCAAACGTACAAAATCAGCAGGGGATCAAATACTTTGTTCCCCCTCACTGTATAGGCTATATAGACAGGGATGGAAACATCTGCAATTAAAAAAAACAGTCTTTCACTACCCCAATGGAGTGATTAAAGCACTGGACTCGACTCATCAAAGGATGAGAATGAAGCAGATGAATCAAATTATTATTATGTGGGACAAAGGGGGGGGGGACAAAGTTTGAAATCAAGATGACGTGGTGATGTCTTGGAGATGCAAAGAACTTTAATTGCTGTTGGGACGGATGGTGAAGCAGCCATCTTGGCCACACTCAGACGATCATACTAGAGTCAGTACAGACAGGTGCCAATTGTGAGTCCTCCAAGTTATATTTAAGGACATGTGTACCCCCGAAACAGCTTGGAACCATTATATTGCCACCTGTTTGGATGAACACCGTCATTTAAAGTCTCTTAGTTCTTTAGCCTACTGCTCTCACTGGAGTTTTGCATGTAGATTTCAATCTTTTTGAATACTTAAGTATTTTAGGTATTCAACATTTTCTTTAAAGTGGTTGGTGGTTGTAAACCCTTACAACCAACTTTGACCTACAGGTAAGCCTAGATTAAGGCTTACCTGCAGGTCCAAGAAATATCTCCTAAACCTATACGGTTTAGGAGATATTTACCCGAAGACAGCCGCCGCTGTCTACGGCGCATGCGCAGTACACAGGGGCAAGCAGACGCACTGGGAAGGCCGCAGATCGCAGCGATATGCCGCGAGTGTCGGCTCCAGTGAGACCCGGAAGTCGCTCCGCAATACATGGCAGCGGCGAAGAGGAAGACGGAGGACCACTTCGGGGGCTTCGTTCTCAGGTAAGTTATTCATAATGAACTAGTATGCTATGCATACTAGCTCATTATGCCTTTGCCTTACAGGGTGTGTTTTATTTTTATTTATTTTGTTGCCTTTACTTCCTCTTTAAGTATTCAAAAAGTTTGGAATCCACATCCAAAACTCCAGTGCGCTACACTAAAGAACTGGGAGTGAAAGATCTTTTAATAATGGTGTTCATCCACAATGAAAACATTGCTAAATGGATGTGCATGTTTAGGAGATATTAATTTTACCTACAGGTAAGCTTTATTATAAGCTTACCTGTAGGAAAAAAAAATAAAAAAAATAACAAAGCGGACTTTAGTACCACTTGAAGAAAAACAAAAAGTTCACACATACTTTGCAAAACCTGAACGTTCACAAAGTTCACAAAGACGGTTGAGATAAGCGAACACCTGGCTCTAATCAGCCCAAGGGCCGGCCCTCCGTCCATCAGGACAAACGTGTAAATGGACTTCGTGGACAATGGTCAACCAGTTCTTCCAACCAACACCTTTTCAGTAACTGTACAGGACGATGGAAACTATTTCTGAAAGAAAACACGGAATCTCCTGACAGAACAGAACTGACCGGTTTATCAAGGTGACATTAATAACAACTATTTCAGATTTTCTTTTGTCTGAGAGTTAAGAAGGTTTATGTATGGACAAAAGGCCAAGGGGTTCAACCCGAGTTGTGAACAAATACCATTCTTGACACTTTACCAACAACTTCCTTTTACCTTGCAATAACAGCACCTCAGATTAACCTCCACCGAGAAAAAAAAACCCTCTGGAATCTTATTCACTGGAGCTTATATTAGGTTCAGCAATCACTAAAGCCCTTATTGACCGAATGCAAAAATATGTATTAGCTTCCCAAAATTCCCCAACGTCGTCTTGAAGTTCTATTTATTGTTTTTTTTTCACCCATGATTCACATATTTTTCTCATTTATTCTAATGTGAAAATTGTGTGAATCTTGGGGGGAAATTTGTGTAAATTTTGGATGAAAACATTGCTAAATAGACCCCCAACGGCTCATTGACACTATGTGCCGCTGTCAGGAATCAGCAGCGGGGATGGCCAAATCTGCATGGCGGCTACACTGTGTATGCTTTAAGCAAGTTTCATAATGGCGAAACAAAACCAACCACCAGCAAACAGAAAGCCCAGCAAAGGTGAAGACATGAGTAAACCAAAAGACAAAATGCCTAACAAGCCAACAATGATACAATCCATACAACATGTGGAACACAGATCACAGGGTAAAACTGGAGATGCAAGAAAGAGGAAACCAGGACTGAAAATCAGGAACAAGGGGGAGTAGGTACAAGGCAGCAGGGTACAGGTAAAAAGCAAAAAGCAGGGTCAGGACAAAAAGGCAAGGAGTATCTGACAAGCAGAGCAAAACACTGAAACGGGAGGTATTGATAGAGGAGGCACTAAATATCCTCCCAGCAGCCAGCGGATCCCAGTAGTCAGTCTCCACCTGATGCTGGGAGGGTATTTAGTCCCTCCTCTATCAGTACCTCCAGCTTCAGTGGAAGACACCTGCTGGGGGACACAGTAGCTACAGCCTTACGCTCTTGTAACCACAATGCCACCAGCAGGTGATCCAGGTCCTGACAGCCGTGACTAGTGATTTTTTTTTGCACCTGATCAATGGCAGTCACTGCAAGGGCGCATAGAAAAACAAAGTTTCACACTACAATGCATCCACGCGTGTTGCAGTGTGCTATGGTGAAATGCAGACATTCTGCACATTTTTGGAACATGATGGAGCTTACCTGATGTCACCACCCGTTTCCACACCGAGGTGCATAGATAATGAATGAAAAGTCACAAGTCTTAAAAAAAAAAATGGAAATGGTGCCTTGTATTGTAACAATGGAAGGCACCAGACACCACCATTGGCATACAGTACAACACAGACCAGCCCCCACGCTAAAACGGCTATAGTGAATGGGCCCGTGTGTCCAAATGTGATTTGCACTGGAAAAATTTAAAATGAATAATCTGTAGACAGCAAACGACCACCTGTACAACAAAATGACATGACTCGATTCCAATATGAAAGAAATGCATAAACCATACCACACAGCAAGACTACATAACACAGGAGCGGAATATCCCGAAGTTTGAAGCTTGATTTGTAGATTCTCTATTGATGCTTCAAGGTAGCGCTCCACCCAAAAAACGAATTGCTACATACAATTCTGAGCATAATTTACTATAAACCATTTTTGATCCCTTTTTTTTTTTTAAATACTACAATGCTTTTACCTTTCACATTACAAGGAAAAAAACACAAAAAACAAATATAAAAAAATAAAAAAAATAATAATCAGGCAGTTGGTTTTATAGCAACATTCCACATATTCAAATATTTGCAGCAAACAGACTAAAGCTACAGAATTTTGCAGTTTTAATAACAGAATGATGTTGAGATTATCAACAGATTGAATTTTGCATAAAAAGGTCAGCAAGGAATTGTGGAGAACTGCAGGTAATGCTTTTTATTGGCAGTAACAGACAGAATTAGGAAATTCCTGAGGGCCATGAGATGGCTTTATTTGGGATTGGGGGTGGGGGGGGGGGGGGATGGATTTGCATTCCGGTTCTGCACCATATAGACACAGGTGTCACTTGTCTCTGTATTGCTGATAAGGTCTGAGACCTGGAGGCCATAAACACCTCAATTCCAGATGGAGCTGGCTCATAAATGTCCTCTGATAGAAGGGTGTGTAGGATCTGCTTCCAGCCAGAAGACTTCCAAGTACTTCTCTGATGGCGAGGCTCTCGGGCCCACCCGACGGGTCACTCTGCGACTCACTACTGACTCCTGCATTCCACTGAAGACAGATTACTATACTGCTATTAAATGGACCGATACACAACTACAGGCGAGAATCTGCCAAACAAATTTTTACGTTCCAAAGTGTATCCTTGGCTGGAGATAGGTAGAGATATATATATATATTATTATTTTTTTTACATAGGTTTTGGGAAGGGAGTATTTGTAATATTGGTGAAGTTTTTGTTGGAATTCTACTTTCTGCTCTGATCGAAGGTGAGGCACAACATCAGTGGAGAAGTCCAACTGGAGTAAGCCCTTGTACACACGGTCGGACATTCTGCCAACCAAATCCATCAGATTTTGTCCGTTGGATTTTGCCCGTCAGATCGTGTCCGAAACTGTTGCATACACACGGTCGGACAAAGTTGTCGAAAAATCCGATCATTCAGAACGTGATGACGTAATTTCGTTACGATGTGACTACGTTCAGGCTAGTAGCCAATAGCTTTGATGTAGGAATTTGATCTGAGCATGCGTGGCACTTGGTTCCGATCAAAATTCTCTACACATGATCGGAGTATGTCCGATCGAACCAGTTGGTCGGAAAATATTTCCAACATGTTGGAAAATTGGGTCCGACGGATATTCCGACGGAATCAGTCCGATGCATACCACACACAGTCGGATTATCCGACAACACGGTCCGATAGGACACATTCCAACGGATTCTCCGACCGTGTGTACAAGGGCTAACGATTCAAGAATGGCCATGTATGGTGTCAATAAAGATCACTGAAACTCAAAAAGAAAAAAAAAACATAGGGGTGTACGGCCTGGACTTTCATTGGTTAATGGGAGGAGGAGGAGGAGGATCCCACACTGGTCTTGGCACCCGGCAGCCAGTAGTCACATGGAAGTCTCCTTGAATGGTACCGTTTGGAGGAGATTAGTTAATTGATGGATTAGTTGAAGCTATTACCAGTTTCTATAGAAACTTTTCGGGTCTGGGCCGACAAATCTCAGATTTTGAAGTGTTTCTAGGGGATTAGAACTGATGTTTGTTTTTTGCTGCTATCTAATGCTCTATTGGAGAGAACTCCCATTATTTCCTGTGCAGTAAATGAAATCTCCCCTTTTTTAAAGCGGAAGTAAACCCATCAATTTAACAGTTTCATAAAACATTTATATTCCTGGCATGCCGGTAAAGCCAACGGTCACATCGGATGTGCTCTCAACCAAACTGTCAAATCATCCAATGGCTGGTGTCATAACTGATCACATTTGCAGTATTATGGCAGTTGAAGATTAACCACATCAATACACGCCCATTGTCATATGACATCCGCAAGATGTGATCTCCCATCCTGGACGGGCGTCATATGACGTCCTCGGCTTCCCAGCGGCATAGGGGGCGCGCATGTGCTGCCAGAGACATACGCGCGCACTGCGTCTCCGAGGAGCCAATGCGCGTGCCAGGCAGCCGCAATGTCCGCCATGCACCCGCGATCGCTCGTGACAGAGCAGGAACATGGGTCTCTGTGTGTAAACACACAGATCAACAGCCTGTCAGGGGAGAGGAGACAGATTGTGTGCTCCTAGTATATAGGAACACCAATCGGTCTCCTCCCTTAGTCAGTCCCATCGCCCCACAGTTAGAATCACTCCCTAGGTAACACATTTAACCCCTTGATCGCCCCCTAGTGTTAATTCCTTCCCTGCTAGTGACATTTACACAGTAATCAGTGCATATTTATAACACTGATCGCTGTGTACATGTCAGTGGTCCAAAAATATTGTCAAAAGTGTCAGATCTGTCTGCCACATTGTCACAGTCACGATAAAAAAAAAAAAAAGAAAAAAAAAAATTGCAGATGACCGCCATTACTAGTAAAAAATAAATAAATAAAAAGTAAGCTATTTTGTAGGCGTTATAACTTTTACGCAAACCAATAAATATACGCTTATTGTGATTTTTTTTTAACCAAAAATATGTAGAAGAATACATATCGGCCTAAATTGCGGAAAACATTATTTTTTTTTTTTTAATTGGGATATTTATTGCAGCAAAAAGTATTATTTTTTATTAATAAGTATTATTTAAAGCGGAGCTCCACCCTAAAGAAGAACCTACGCTCATCGGAAACCCTCCCCCCCTCCGGTGCCACAATTGGCACCTTTCAGGGGGAAGGGGGGTGCAGATACCTGTATAATACAGGTATTTGCACCCACTTCCGGGCATAGATAGCCGCAGAATCTGAAGGTATTTACGCCACTTCCTGTACCTTTCCCGCTGTCTGCTGGGAAACACAGGGATCCCAGAGACAGCAGGAACCATCCGTATTGCGCAGCGCGACTTGTGCATGCGCAGTAGGGAACCGGGAAGTGAAGCCGCAAGCCTTCACTTTCTGATTCCCATATTGAAGATGGTGGCGGCAGCACCCGAGAGCCGAGCGACAGATCAGAATTGGGTGCCGACATCTCTGGACCCTGGGACAGGTAAGTGTCCTTATTTTAAAAGTCAGCAGCTGCAGTATTTGTAGCTGCTGACTTAAAAAAAAAAAAAAAAAAACGGCAGAACTCCGGCTTTAAATATTGTGTTTCTTTTCAAACTTTTAGCACTTTTTTTGTTCATAGTACAAAGAATAAAAAAATGCAAAGGGGATCAAAT
The DNA here is from genome assembly GCF_037356315.1 of Lithobates pipiens. NCBI lineage: Eukaryota > Metazoa > Chordata > Amphibia > Anura > Ranidae > Lithobates > Lithobates pipiens. The sequence continues at coordinate 328,809,896 of NW_027507785.1, read as the reverse complement.
ACCACCAAAAGAAAGCTTTTTTGGGGGAAAAAATTATTTAAAAAAATTCACTGGTACAGTGATGCATGACCGCGCAATTGTCATTCAAAATGTTACAGCGCTGAAAGCTAAAAATTGGCCTGGGCAGGAAGGGGGTGAAAGTGCCCGGTATTGAAGTGGTTAAACAGAAGCCAAGATGGCAGCTTCTTTGGATGAAAACGATAGGAGGGTTTACTTCCACTTTAAGGAAGTTTCCCACTTCCTGTTCGGTGAAACCCGGACACATTATTCAGACCGGGCTGTGGCTCCCCAAGTAACCAAGATAGTCACACACAAATTTGTTGCCGTCTGGGGGCAGGTTTGGCATCACTGTGGAGGGGGGACAGGGCAATGATGTCAGCAAGAGAAATTTGCCCACAGTTCGTTGCGGCACGCTATGCACACAGCATTACTGCTCTCTTTGGGGCACCTAAATGTGTCCCAGGCTACTAAAGTGTCCGGGTTTGGCTTGAAGAAAAGGTGGCAACCGTATTTGAGGGCCGTTAGCGCTGTGAAGGTAAATTTTGCCTTTAAGTGACTTCCTCTTCGAGAGCACACGAGCAATTTCCATAAGTTATTATTAAGGACAAATCGCGCTTTACCTTCGCAGCTCCTTTCAAGTGAACGTGTTGCCGCTGTATAAACTCCCTCTAGACTTTCTAAATCATCAAACAAGGAATTTTCTAATTTAATGTCTCCTATAAACAGAAAAGGATTATTGCAATTATTTTTTCATTGCTATTCCCAGGGCTGCACTTCCCGGGACTCTTCAATCCCTCTTTTTATACCAGCGAAGCGTCTGCGGCACACCCCGCCTCATTATCCGCCGTGCCCCCTGCCATTAGGGGCTGTGATTCCAGCAGCTGCAATAATGTTCAGAGATTGCTCAAATATGTCTTCAAATTACTGCAGTGTTTAATCAGCTTTGCAGGAAACCATTGTCACAAGACCCTGCCCCCCCCCCCCCCCCCCCCAATGCCTTGGTGCGGGTCCTTAAAGGACCACCAGAGACAACTGGCAACTTTGATGGTAAAGAGAAACTCACTGACTGTACTATAAGAACAAACCAGCACTACCGAGAGTGCAGACAAGGGACCACCAATATAGAACACGGAGCACACAAGACCCCCGCACAAAAATGTCTGCATCACAAAAAGAAAAGGGAACAAATCTTTATTCACAGACAAAATACACATACAAAGCAACCCACGAAACCCACAACTAAAACCACTTCTTCCCACTAACCACCAATGTAAGGAACATTCTTCCCACTAACCACCAATGTAAGGAACATTCTTCTCACTGATCACCAATGTAAGGAACATTCTTCTCACTGATCACCAATGTAAGGAACATTCTTCCCACTGATCACCAATGTAAGGAACATTCTTCTCACTGATCACCAATGTAAGGAACGTTCTTCTCACTGATCACCAATGTAAGGAACGTTCTTCTCACTGATCACCAATGTAAGGAACATTCTTCTCACCGATCACCAATGTAAGGAACATTCTTCCCACTGACCTCCAATGTAAGGAACATTCTTCTCACTGATCACCAATGTAAGGGACATTCTTCTCACTGATCACCAATGTAAGGAACATTCTTCCCACTGATCACCAATGTAAGGAACATTCTTCTCACTGATCACCAATGTAAGGAACATTCTTCTCACTGATCACCAATGTAAGGAACATTCTTCCCACTGATCACCAATGTAAGGAACATTCTTCTCACTGATCACCAATGTAAGGAACATTCTTCTCACTGATCACCAATGTAAGGAACATTCTTCTCACTGATCATCAATGTAAGGAACATTCTTCTCACTGATCACCAATGTAAGGAACATTCTTCCCACTGATCACCAATGTAAGGAACATTCTTCCCACTGATCACCAATGTAAGGAACATTCTTCTCACTGATCACCAATGTAAGGAACATTCTTCCCACTGATCACCAATGTAAGGAACATTCTTCTCACTGATCACCAATGTAAGGAACATTCTTCTCACTGATCACCAATGTAAGGAACATTCTTCTCACTGATCACCAATGTAAGGAACATTCTTCCCACTGATCACCAATGTAAGGAACATTCTTCCCACTGATCACCAATGTAAGGAACATTCTTCCCACTGATCACCAATGTAAGGAACATTCTTCTCACTGATCACCAATGTAAGGGACATTCTTCTCACTGATCACCAATGTAAGGAACATTCTTCCCACTGATCACCAATGTAAGGAACATTCTTCTCACTGATCACCAATGTAAGGGACATTCTTCTCACTGATCACCAATGTAAGGAGCATTCTTCTCACTGATCACCAATGTAAGGAACATTCTTCTCACTGATCACCAATGTAAGGGACATTCTTCTCACTGATCACCAATGTAAGGAACATTCTTCTCACTGATCACCAATGTAAGGAACATTCTTCTCACTGATCACCAATGTAAGGAACATTCTTCTCACTGATCACCAGTGTAAGGAACATTCTTCTCACTGATCACCAATGTAAGGAACATTCTTCTCACTGATCACCAATGTAAGGAACATTCTTCCCACTGATCACCAATGTAAGGAACATTCTTCTCACTGATCACCAATGTAAGGAACATTCTTCCCACTGATCACCAATGTAAGGAACATTCTTCCCACTGATCACCAATGTAAGGAACATTCTTCTCACTGATCACCAATGTAAGGAACATTCTTCTCACTGATCACCAATGTAAGGAACATTCTTCCCACTGATCACCAATGTAAGGGACATTCTTCTCACTGATCACCAATGTAAGGGACATTCTTCTCACTGATCACCAATGTAAGGAACATTCTTCCCACTGATCACCAATGTAAGGAACATTCTTCTCACTGATCACCAATGTAAGGATCATTCTTCTCACTGATCACCAATGTAAGGAACATTCTTCTCACTGATCACCAATGTAAGGAACATTCTTCTCACTGATCACCAATGTAAGGAACATTCTTCTCACTGATCACCAATGTAAGGAACATTCTTCTCACTGATCACCAATGTAAGGAACATTCTTCCCACTGATTACCAATGAAAGGAACATTCTTCCCACTGATCACCAATGTAAGGGGAACATTCTTCCCATTGGCCCTCAATTAAATTGTGTTAGAAAGGGTTCATTGTGACCTGAAAATTATTTCAAGAGTTCCTCCAGGGTGAAAAAGTAAGACTGGTCTAAATGATAAATTTCATGCGAACAGCAAAATAAGTAAAGTATACAATAACACAAAAAAATGTGAAATAAAAAAACAGCAAGGCTATGCTAAGCTTGAGAAAAAAGGGCACCACATCCCTAATAGTGTAGTAAAGCTTTTTAAGAAATTTGGATGGGATTTTTTAGGCATCAAAAACAACAAATTAGTAAAATCCTTTAATATTATTATTTCAAAACAATAAAAACTAAGATATATCGCATGCTCCGTAGACAGCGGCGTGCAGGCGCACTGAGCGCGCCACCATCAACGGCGATATGCCGCGCGTGGCGGCTCCCATGCGCATGCGCGGGAGTGACGGCTTCACCGAATGACAGCGGCGGAGTGGTGAGACCCACCGAGAAGATGGATGCGCCAGACTACAGGGGACAGCGGTGACTTCGCTGACTCCTGTGTCAGGTAAGTGACACATAATGGACTACTATGTGATGCGATGCAATGCGATGCATAGTAGTCCATTATGCTTTACCTTTGCAGGGAATGAAAGAGGAAGTAAACTCATCAGGGTTTACTTCCTCTTTAATGTTTTGTAATAATAAAATGAAAGGATTTTACTAATTTGTTTTTGGTGCCTAAAAAAAAAAAAAAAAAACATCCAAATTTCTTTAAAAAAAATTTACAGGGACAATTTAGAATAGTAAACCCAAAAGTTGGCTAGTAACAGGAAACTCTGGTAAATCAAAAAATATATAAATGTGTTGGAAGGGTAAAGGAGAGTTACCTCTTCCTGGATCTGTCTAAGGTATGAAGAGATAGGTCAGGAACTGATGCCCAAGTATCCTACACGTATCGCGCGGTTAGTCGCTTCATCAGGAGAAAGTCCATGCACCTTACATTTAATGGAAAACGAGGCATAAAGATACTTATTTTATTCTTTTTTTTTTTGGAACATATCCCAAAAAATTGTAAGTCAACAAAAAAAAACAAAGCAAAAAAAAAAACCGTAGCTCTTCAAACACAGGGTCACGGTGCTCAGCAAAGAGATTTCACACACAAAGTGCCGGAATACTTTAGAAGCTCGCTTCAAAAGTTCTGAACTTTTCAGGAGAAGAGCTATTATTGTATGTAAAGATAGAGGGAGGAGGGTTTTTTTTTTTTTCGTAAAGGCACAAGTTATCCGCACCGAGATGATTTTCTCCGAGGCCAAATTGCATCCTGTACAAATTGTAGCACTTTGCCATGATTGCACAGCTGCAGGACAAAACCCTCAGCATTGCCGGAGAGAGATTCAGAGAGCAAACCTGTCCGAGCAGATTCCCCCCGCCTTCGAGGTGTTATTCTGCCGCGGCTGAGGATTAAATGCTTTTTTTCATAATACACAATGATAACCCTTGCTACACTTTAAAAAAAAAAAAAAAAAAAAAAATATTGCATTCATGTCCAACAGCAGGAGATGCTCAAAACAATAGATACTATAATCTTCATATAAAAAGATCCTTCATGTCCGCCAATCCATAAAAATCAAGAAAAAAATAAAGTAGATCCTTTAAAGTCACGTAAACGGCGAGGATTATATCACTACAACAACCAGAAATACACAGTCATATGACTTCAGTAATGAAGAATTAGCAAGCTAGTTGGTACCTGTAGTTAGCAGATGGTGGTCAAAAGACCGCCTGCTAGTTCCAGACACAACTTATAAAGACTGGAGCCATTTTAGGACTTTTGTTACAATGCAGATGAATACAGTGGTACTTTTTTGGATTTGCACCGTTTCATTTTTCAGGACAAGCTCTCATAGTCATAGGGGATTGGGGGGGGGGGGGGGGGGCAGTAAAAACCATGGACGGGACAAGAGGTGGGCAGTGCACATCGGTAGGGAGCATCCCCTTTTCACACACAAGGTGCAGATTAGTGGCTAGCAAACCGGTGGGCCGCAGCTTCATGACTGCTCTGATAGCTACCGCTGCCACATTTCATAGCTGCCAACCGTCCTGGATTTCGAGGGACTGTCCCTGATTTGGAACATTGTCCTGGATTTCGAGGGACTGTCCCTGATTTGGAACATTGTCCTGGATTTCGAGGGACTGTCCCTGATTTGGAGCAATGTCCCGGATTTTGAGGGACTGTCCCCGATTTGGAGCAATGTCGCAATGTCCCTCTGTCCCTCTTTCCATCTCATTTTGGTCTGATCCATATAGTCGTATATAAAATGTACGTTTTATCTTTCAAAAAGTGTTTCCCAGAGCTAAACATTTTCATCCAATTTCTAAATTGCTGCATTTGTACATTTTAAAAGCCAATATAAAGGAAGAGTAGTGGTATAAAAAAAAAAAAAGCACTTGTGGATTTAAAAACGGAGGTCCACCTTAAAGTGGACCTTCCGCTCATTGGAACCCTCCCCCCCCTCCGGCGCCACAATTGGCACCTTTCAGGGGGGAGGGGGGTGCAGGTACCTGTACAGTACAGGTATCTGCACCCACTTCCGGCATAGATTCTGCAGAAGCTACGCCCCTTTCTGCAGAATCCACGCCCCTTTCCGAAGGTCCCCCGCTGCCTGCTGGGAAACACACGGATCCCAGAGACAGCGGGGACCGTCCTTATTGCGCAGCGCGACTCGCGCATGCGCAGTAGGGAACCGGGAAATGAAGCCGAAAGGCTCCACTTCCTGATTTCCATACCCAAGATGGCGGCGGCAGCACCCGAGAGACGATCGAGAGATCGGCTTCGGGTGCTGACATCGTGGGCGCGCTGGACAGGTAAGTGTCACTATTTTAAAAGTCAGCAGCTGCAGTATTTGTAGCTGCTGGCTTTTAAAAAAAAAAACGCGGACTCCCGTTTTAATTAACCTTTATTTTTTTAGTTAATTCTCATTTAAGGGGGTGTGTCGGGGGTGTGTGTCCTATGCCTACATACGTTTGTTAGTAGGTGTCCCTCATTCCCATCTCAAAATGTTGGGAGGTATGCCACTTTGCTCCAACATACTCCATTCTCCATCTCATCCGCCCCGACAGTTGACACAAGAGCACATCATGCATATGCAGCTACCTGTAGCCACAAGAAAGCAAATGATTGGCCACGCATGGGCAGTGCACAGCAAAGGGGGCAAAGGAAGGGCGCAAGGTGGTACACCCTTCTACATAATAGAAGGGGGGAGGGTGTTCTGTATCCTTGCCCTGGGAGCTAGATGCCCGGGTACAGATAAAATCCCACCGCTCAGGTGCAATTCTAACCCCAGCTGCTCCCCCTCAATCTGCAAAGGTGGTGGATGGGGGGTGTTCACATGTTGTGCCGACGCAGCAAGAATCATACTTGTGCTTGATGGGTAGTACCGCCCACCAAAAGCAACCCATTCAGCTAAACGGGGGCTGTGCCGCTACTGCCCTGTAATTACACGCAAGGAACGCAGTTAACCGTTATGCCAAATCAAAATTCCGTCCAGAACTTATAAAGCAGCAAAAACCTAAATTGATATTTTCTCCTTCTGGTTTTTGTCTACAGGTTTAGGTCTTGAAAGGAAATCACAAAAAAAATAAAAAATAAAAAAAACCTCTCCTCTGGCAAAAAGATGCTGACTTCAGCCACCTTGTAAAATCCCAGAATCCTCAACCATAAGCCTCGTTATGTAACTTCACAGGAATCCGAAACTCCATCCCGGCTCAGAGAGCGGGGCTTGTAAAATATACTGAAGGTGCACCATGCATCTAATTCAATACAGATGTTCACTAAGAGGCTGCAGATGTACAGGCCACCTCCATCAGAGCATAGAAAAGCAACGTACACACAGCCCCCCCCCCCCCCACAACCAATCAGATTTCACTGTACTGAACTGAGGTCGCTGAAATAGGCTTTCTGATTGGTTTTCGTGAGCTACTGCAGAGTGACTTACTGTCTAAAGTTCACCTCCACCTTTGCTATCACTTTAAATAAATTAGCATGGGCCAGCTTGGTCCAAACAAAACATTAGATAACAATGCTGGAGATAAAGTGATTGAAAAGTCTTGTTTCTTTTTCTTTAAAAAAAAAAAAAAAAAAAAACCTGTTATACATATCTGCTCTGTGTAATGGTTTTGCACAGAGCAGCCCCGATCCTCCTCTTCTCGGGTCCCTCTTCTGTGCTCCCAGCCCCCTCCCTCCTGTCAAGTGCCCCCCACAGCAAATAGCACCCGAGCCCAGCCACAGATCCCTTTATCCATTCAGACACGGAGCCGCGGTTCAGCCCCGCCCCGTCCCTCCTGTCTTCTAAATGGCTGACTTTGTTTGACAGCAGCTGGAGTCCATGGCGCTGTGTCTCAGCCAATCAGGAGGGAGAGTCCCAGATGGCCAAGGTACTCATGGAGAGTGCTGGATAGAGATGGGGCTCAGGTAAGTATTAGGGGGGCTGCACACAGAAGTTTTTTTTTTTTTTTGTAATGCATAGAATGCACCTTCTGAACCTAATAAAGAGGGTCCAATCCCCTACTAGCAAGGAGAACCTAATAAAGAGGGTCAAACCTGCTACTAGCAAGGAGAACCTAATAAAGGGGATCCAACCCACTACTAGCAAGGAGAACCTAATAAAGGGGGTCCAACCCACTACTAGCAAGGAGAACCTAATAAAGGGGGTCCAACCCACTACTAGCAAGGAGAACCTAATAAAGAGGGTCCAACCCACTACTAGCAAGGAGAACCTAATAAAGGGGGTCCAACCCGCTACTAGCAAGGAGAACCTAATAAAGAGGGTCCAATCCCCTACTAGCAAGGAGAACCTAATAAAGAGGGTCCAACCCACTACTAGCAAGGAGAACCTAATAAAGGGGGTCCAACCCACTACTAGCAAGGAGAACCTAATAAAGAGGGTCTAACCCGCTACTAACAAGTGGAATCTAATAAAGGGGGTCCAACCCGCTACTAGCAAGGAGAACCTAATAAAGAGGGTCCAACCCACTACTAGCAAGGAGAACCTAATAAAGGGGGTCCAACCCACTACTAGCAAGGAGAACCTAATAAAGAGGGTCAAATCTGCTACTAGCAAGGAGAACCTAATAAAGGGGGTCCAACCCACTACTAGCAAGGAGAACCTAATAAAGAGGGTCTAACCTGCCACTAGCAAGTGGAATCTAATAAAGGGGGTCCAAGCCGCTACTAGCAAGGAGAACCTAATAAAGAGGGTCCAACCCACTACTAGCAAGGAGAACCTAATAAAGAGGGTCTAACCTGCTACTAGCAAGTGGAATCTAATAAAGGGGGTCCAACCCACTATTAGAAAATTCTACCTAATAAAGTGGCAGTGAGTGTAGATTTTTTGTTTCTTCTTTACTCTTTTCCTTCTAGCAAAGCTGCCTCCTTTCTTCTAGTGGTTTAGCTTTAACGGCTGATACAAAAGACGCCACAATATACATCAGACCCCGGTGTACCCCCAACCACGGCCATGAAGACCTGAGCAGGATACAGAGTTTCTGCCTCAAGTCTGCCATAAAATCATGTTTAAACAAAGGGTTTGCACATGGCCGGCCTCTGCTGCCACAGCGGCTCCTCCAGATTTTTGATTCCACACACATAAAAAGACTTTTATTGTCAAAAGCTGGTAATCACTGGATTGAGGAGGGGTTGGGGGGGGGGGGGTTGGTCATCTCCTTCCAGCTATCGGACTCCGCTCCAAATGAAATTCACAGAAGCCAATTTTCCCTTGCACAGAAGAGCTGAAAGCACACAAAAGACAAAGCTATGGTGACCCGGAGGAGAAGAGTAAAACAATCAGAGTGAATCAGCTGAGAGACGGCTTAATGGGACTGCGGTCACCATGACTGATAAACCGACACGACACCCGCCAAGAGGAACATGTACTTTGTGATGTTTTGCAGCTCTATTTCCATCTACTGGAGGAGAAAAAAGGTTTAAAGGCAGGCCGAGACAAAAGCTAAGAAACCAGAGTGAGAAACCTCTGAATAAAGCTGACATGGCCGTCCAGATGAGCATCCCAGGATGTGCGGCCCTGGAGTCACGGCAGGCCTCTCACCCACTGAAAACCATTGCAATTCACTTCGCAAAACGGACATGTAAATGGGTCATACTCAGACCTGTCCTTATAAACAAAGCTCAGACGGCTCTCTACCAGGGTTGCCAACCTCCCGCAGCATTTTTTACTGACAAAACATGGAAAATTTACTGGCGGAGCGCGCTTTTTTGCTGGCGACCAGAGAAATTACACAACGCCTATTGAAAACTAACACAGTGAACATTTGAACAGTATAAACATTATATGGAAACACTGACAATACCTATAACAAAGTCATTTGCTTGATTTACACTTAAAAAGTCAACACAGCATGAAATTATCAGCCCCTGATATTTACTGACCGTTGTAAAAAAAAAAAAAAAATCACTGATTTTTTACAAACTGTCGGTAAATTTATTGGCGGTTGGCAACCTCGATCTCTACTATTATCTTTATACACAAAGCTGAGATGGACCTCTACCACCGTCCTTCTAAACAAAGCTGAGATGGACCTCTACCACCGTCCTTCTAAACAAAGCTGAGATGGACCTCTACCACTGTCCTTCTAAACAAAGCTGAGATGGACCTCTACCACTGTCCTTCTAAACAAAGCCGAGATAAACCTCTACCACTGTCCTTCTAAACAAAGCTGAGATGGACCTCTACCACCGTCCTTCTAAACAAAGCTGAGATGGACCTCTACCACTGTCCTTCTAAACAAAGCTGAGATAAACCTCTACCACTGTCCTCCTAAACAAAGCTGAGATGGACCTCTACCACCGTCCTTCTAAACAAAGCTGAGATGGACCTCTACCACCGTCCTTCTAAACAAAGCTGAGATGGACCTCTACCACCGTCCTTCTAAACAAAGCTGAGATGGACATCTACCACCATCCTTCTAAACAAAGCTGAGATTGACCTTTACCACTGTCCTTCTAAACAAAGCTGACATAAACCTCTACCACTGTCCTTCTAAACAAAGCTGAGATGGACCTCTACCACTGTCCTTCTAAACAAAGCCGAGATAAACCTCTACCACTGTCCTTCTAAACAAAGCTGAGATGGACCTCTACCACCGTCCTTCTAAACAAAGCTGAGATGGACCTCTACCACTGTCCTTCTAAACAAAGCTAAGATAAACCTCTACCACTGTCCTCCTAAAAAAAGCTGAGATGGACCTCTACCACTGTCCTTCTAAACAAAGCTGAGATGGACCTCTACCACCGTCCTTCTAAACAAAGCTGAGATGGACCTCTACCACCGTCCTTCCAAACAAAGCTGAGATGGACCTCTACCACCATCCTTCTAAACAAAGCTGAGATTGACCTTTACCACTGTCCTTCTAAACAAAGCTGACATAAACCTCTACCACTGTCCTTCTAAACAAAGCTGAGATGGACCTCTACCACTGTCCTTCTAAACAAAGCCGAGATAAACCTCTACCACCGTCCTTCTAAACAAAGCTGAGATGGACCTCTACCACCGTCCTTCTAAACAAAGCTGAGATGGACCTCTACCACTGTCCTTCTAAACAAAGCTGAGATGGACCTCTACCACTGTCCTTCTAAACAAAGCCGAGATAAACCTCTACCACTGTCCTTCTAAACAAAGCTGAGATGGACCTCTACCACCGTCCTTCTAAACAAAGCTGAGATGGACCTCTACCACTGTCCTTCTAAACAAAGCTGAGATAAACCTCTACCACTGTCCTCCTAAACAAAGCTGAGATGGACCTCTACCACTGTCCTTCTAAACAAAGCTGAGATGGACCTCTACCACCGTCCTTCTAAACAAAGCTGAGATGGACCTCTACCACCGTCCTTCTAAACAAAGCTGAGATGGACATCTACCACCATCCTTCTAAACAAAGCTGAGATTGACCTTTACCACTGTCCTTCTAAACAAAGCTGACATAAACCTCTACCACTGTCCTTCTAAACAAAGCTGAGATGGACCTCTACCACTGTCCTTCTAAACAAAGCCGAGATAAACCTCTACCACTGTCCTTCTAAACAAAGCTGAGATGGACCTCTACCACCGTCCTTCTAAACAAAGCTGAGATGGACCTCTACCACTGTCCTTCAAAAACAAAGCTGAGATAAACCTCTACCACTGTCCTCCTAAAAAAAGCTGAGATGGACCTCTACCACTGTCCTTCTAAACAAAGCTGAGATGGACCTCTACCACCGTCCTTCTAAACAAAGCTGAGATGGACCTCTACCACCGTCCTTCTAAACAAAGCTGAGATGGACATCTACCACCGTCCTTCTAAACAAAGCTGAGATGGACCTCTACCACCGTCCTTCTGAACAAAGCTGAGATGGACCACTACCACCGTCCTTCTAAACAAAGCTGAGATGGACCTCTACCACCGTCCTTCTAAACAAAGCTGAGATGGACCTCTACCACTGTCCTTCTAAACAAAGCTGAGATGGACCTCTACCACCGTCCTTCTAAACAAAGCGGAGATGGACCTCTACCACTGTCCTTCTAAACAAAGCCGAGATAAACCTCTACCACTGTCCTTCTAAACAAAGCTGAGATGGACCTCTACCACCGTCCTTCTAAACAAAGCTGAGATGGACCTCTACCACCGTCCTTCTAAACAAAGCTGAGATGGACCTCTACCACTGTCCTTCTAAACAAAGCTGAGATGGACATCTACCACCGTCCTTCTAAACAAAGCTGAGATGGACCTCTACCACCGTCCTTCTGAACAAAGCTGAGATGGACCACTACCACCGTCCTTCTAAACAAAGCTGAGATGGACCTCTACCACTGTCCTTCTAAACAAAGCTGAGATGGACCTCTACCACCGTCCTTCTAAACAAAGCTGAGATGGACCTCTACCACTGTCCTTCTAAACAAAGCCGAGATAAACCTCTACCACTGTCCTTCTAAACAAAGCTGAGATGGACCTCTACCACCGTCCTTCTAAACAAAGCTGAGATGGACCTCTACCACCGTCCTTCTAAACAAAGCTGAGATGGACCTCTACCACTGTCCTTCTAAACAAAGCTGAGATGGACCTCTACCACTGTCCTTCTAAACAAAGCCGAGATAAACCTCTACCACTGTCCTTCTAAACAAAGCTGAGATGGACCTCTACCACCGTCCTTCTAAACAAAGCTGAGATGGACCTCTACCACTGTCCTTCTAAACAAAGCTGAGATAAACCTCTACCACTGTCCTCCTAAACAAAGCTGAGATGGACCTCTACCACTGTCCTTCTAAACAAAGCTGAGATGGACCTCTACCACCGTCCTTCTAAACAAAGCTGAGATGGACCTCTACCACCGTCCTTCTAAACAAAGCTGAGATGGACATCTACCACCATCCTTCTAAACAAAGCTGAGATTGACCTTTACCACTGTCCTTCTAAACAAAGCTGACATAAACCTCTACCACCGTCCTTCTAAACAAAGCTGAGATGGACCTCTACCACTGTCCTTCTAAACAAAGCTGAGATAAACCTCTACCACTGGCCTCCTAAAAAAAGCTGAGATGGACCTCTACCACTGTCCTTCTAAACAAAGCTGAGATGGACCTCTACCACCGTCCTTCTAAACAAAGCTGAGATGGACCTCTACCACCGTCCTTCTAAACAAAGCTGAGATGGACCTCCACCAACCGTCCTTCTAAACAAAGCTGAGATGGACCTCTACCACCGTCCTTCTAAACAAAGCTGAGATGGACCTCTACCACTGTCCTTCTAAACAAAGCTGAGATGGACATCTACCACCGTCCTTCTAAACAAAGCTGAGATGGACCTCTACCACCGTCCTTCTGAACAAAGCTGAGATGGACCACTACCACCGTCCTTCTAAACAAAGCTGAGATGGACCTCTACCACTGTCCTTCTAAACAAAGCTGAGATGGACCTCTACCACTGTCCTTCTAAACAAAGCTGAGATGGACCTCTACCACCGTCCTTCTAAACAAAGCTGAGATGGACCTCTACCACTGTCCTTCTAAACAAAGCTGAGATAAACCTCTACCACTGTCCTCCTAAACAAAGCTGAGATGGACCTCTACCACTGTCCTTCTAAACAAAGCTGAGATGGACCTCTACCACCGTCCTTCTAAACAAAGCTGAGATGGACCTCTACCACCGTCCTTCTAAACAAAGCTGAGATGGACATCTACCACCATCCTTCTAAACAAAGCTGAGATTGACCTTTACCACTGTCCTTCTAAACAAAGCTGACATAAACCTCTACCACCGTCCTTCTAAACAAAGCTGAGATGGACCTCTACCACTGTCCTTCTAAACAAAGCTGAGATAAACCTCTACCACTGGCCTCCTAAAAAAAGCTGAGATGGACCTCTACCACTGTCCTTCTAAACAAAGCTGAGATGGACCTCTACCACCGTCCTTCTAAACAAAGCTGAGATGGACCTCTACCACCGTCCTTCTAAACAAAGCTGAGATGGACCTCCACCAACCGTCCTTCTAAACAAAGCTGAGATGGACCTCTACCACCGTCCTTCTAAACAAAGCTGAGATGGACCTCTACCACTGTCCTTCTAAACAAAGCTGAGATGGACATCTACCACCGTCCTTCTAAACAAAGCTGAGATGGACCTCTACCACCGTCCTTCTGAACAAAGCTGAGATGGACCACTACCACCGTCCTTCTAAACAAAGCTGAGATGGACCTCTACCACCGTCCTTCTAAACAAAGCTGAGATGGACCTCTACCACTGTCCTTCTAAACAAAGCTGAGATGGACCTCTACCACCGTCCTTCTAAACAAAGCGGAGATGGACCTCTACCACCGTCCTTCTAAACAAAGCTGAGATGGACCTCTACCACTGTCCTTCTAAACAAAGCTGAGATGGACCTCTACCACTGTCCTTCTAAACAAAGCTGAGATGGACATCTACCATTGCCCTTATGAACAGGGCTCAGTTGGACGTCTACCATCCAAACAAGAAGCACACACACCGAATCAGGCAATAATTAGGTGCACTGGGTTCCAGGTGCTAACCTTGGCTCACCACCGTTCACAAAGAAAAGGAAGAAATTGGTTGCACACCAGACCATCAGATACTTGATAAGAAGTCCTTTGTTGTCCTATACCAGTCAAACATGCAGGGTTACAGGTAGTTGACGCATTTCACAAGGATGTATCTTGCTTTTTCACAATGTTCTTATAAAAAAAGCTCAGGTGGACCTCTGCCACTGTCCTTAAAAACAGGGCACAGGTGGACCTCTACCATTGGCCTTGAAAAACAGAACTCACGTGGACCTTTACCAGTGGCCTTGCAAAGCAGAGCTCAGAGAGACCTCTACCATTGTACATGTAAACAGAGCTCAGGTAGACCTCCATCACTGTCTTTCTAAACAAAGCTCAGGTGGACCTTTACCATTGCCCTTAAAAGCAGGGCTCAGGTGGACCGCTACCATTGTACATGTAAACAGAGCTCAGGAGGACCTCTACTATTGTCCTTATAAACAAAGCTCAGATGGACATCTACCATTGTCCTTATAAACAGAGCTCAGGCAGACCTCTACCACTGTACATGAAAACAGCACTCAGGAGGATCTCTACTATTGTCCTTATAGATGGAGCTAAGGCAGACCTCTACCATTGTCCTAATAAATAAAGGTCAGTTGAATTTCTACCATTGTCCTTATAGATGGAGCCCAGGAGGACCTCTACCATTGTCTTTATAGATGGATCTCAGGCAGAGCTCTACCATTGTCTTTATAGATGGAGCTCAGGCAGAGCTCTACCATTGTCTTTATAGATGGAGCTCAGGCAGACCTCTACTATTGTCCTAATAAACAAAGCTCAGTTGGACTTCTACCATTGTCCTTATAGATGAAGCTCAGGAGGACCTCTACCATTGTCCTTATAAACAAATCACAGATGGGCTTCTACCATTGTTCTTATAAACTGAGCTCAGGGCAAAAAGATAAATGGTCGCCCCCCCCCCCTATCACAAGCTGTGAACTAATTCAACAGAATAGGTTGCAGGCCCTGCCCCTTTTTGCACACCCTACTGAAGAAGCACCCAAGGCTGCCTCTTCTACCTACCCCTTGGCCTGGCCCAAGGAGTAAAGAATGGGGGGGGGGGGTGTAGATAAGAGGGAGTGTTTTGTAGCCCAGCACAATAGAATAGAGGCCGGGATGACAGCACTGCTTGAAATTTCAGTGCAGCAGAAGCAGTATTGTCAGCTTGCTGCAAAGAATTAGAAGCTCACTGGATTTCTGGAAGATGTTCGGGAATTTTTTTTTCTATACTTATAGAGTATTTTAAAGAAACAAAAACCATTAAAAACGTGGATATATTTTGGAGACATTGAATTAAAAAACAAAAACAAAAAAAAACTTCCCCGATCTACATTTTGGAGTCTAGTTACACAACTTTCATTCAACGACTGGGGATTTAGTTTAAACCTGATATATACAGATTTCAGGAAGTTAGACGCCGTGAAATATTATGTCAATATCAAACTTCAACACCACGGCAATGTGACCGATTGGTTTCTGATATCCCGGCCACACACGCAGGCGGTATTTCCCAGACAGAACAAGTCGGTGCACAGCTCTTCTCAGATCCTGCCAGTTCCCCTTGTCCTAAAGAGACCAAAACCTGGTCCCTCTCCAGCTCCGAGACTCTCGGCGAGGAGGCACTTGCCCAACGCATTGTCGCGGTGACACCGCTAGCGCGTCCTGGAGGGCGTGTTTAGCAGGTTTAATTCATGTGTAGAGACAAAACAATACAAGGAATAGATGCAGAGGAAAACCTCACAATAATGCTCTATAATTATGTTATTCAGGGTATTACAAGCTGCTCGCCGCTTCATTCCGGAGAACAAAGGCCGCTCTCGGCATGAGGAGCAGCGAGGAGAGGGGTTTAGTGAAACAGATCAGACGGAGGCTTACAGATAAGGGCTCGCTGTCACCAATGCCGCTCGGCGCACAAGATGGAATACAAAAACGGGTCATACACAGAGGACAGGTGGTGCCTGCTGCATAGGATGGGAGATAATAGGCCCCTTTCGCTGGGCGGGAGGTAAAGGGCCCCCTTCGCTGGGTATGAGTGCTGGGACATATCATACAGAGGGAATTATTCCTCCCATCATGCACTTCCCTTGCTGGTAATAAACTGACTGGGTGGCAGCATTTTTTGCTTCTGGCCCACACACAGGAGGCGTTCAGCTGCCCCGTGCAAGTGTGGACCTCCTGTGTATTTCTCCACCAGCCTCCGCCCAGTCTCCTCCACCCCTTTCTACCAATTCCTCCACCAGCCTCCGCTCAGTCTCCTCCATCCCTCTATACCAATTCCTCTACCAGCCTCCGCCCAGTCTCCTCCACCCCTTTCTACCAATTCCTCCACCAGACTCCGCTCAGTCTCCTCCACCCCTCTATACCAATTCCTCCACCAGCCTCCGCTCAGTATCCTCCACCCCTCTATACCAATTCCTCTACCAGCCTCCGCTCAGTCTCCTCCACCCCTCTATACCAATTCCTCCACCAGCCTCCGCTCAGTCTCCTCCACCCCTCTATACCAATTCCTCTACCAGCCTCCGCTCAGTCTCCTCCACCCCTCTATACCCATTCCTCCACAAGCCTCTGCTCAGTATCCTCAATCCCTTTCTACCAATTCCTCCACCAACCTTCTCTCAGTGTCCCTAATCCCTTTCTACCAAATGCTCCACCAGCCTCTGCTTTGTCTCCTTCACCCTTCTCTATCTATCCCTCCACCAGCCTCATCTCAGTCTCCTCCACCCCTCTCTGCCATTTGACCCACCAGCCTCCGTTCAGTGTCCTCACCCCTCTCTACTAATTCCTTCCCCAGCCTCCGCTCCGTGTCCTCCACCCCTCTCTGCCATTTGACCCACAAGGCTCCATTCAGTGTCCTCCACCCCTCTCTGCCAATTCCTTCCCCAGCCTTCGCTCCACTTCCTCCACCCCTCTCTGCCAAATCCTCTGCTGGCTTCTGCTTGCCCAGCGAATTAAATTCAAAACACTAAACAACAACATACAAAGTCAACCACAAATCTGCCCTAAGCTAGATCACCAATCTTGTTTCTAAATATCACCCAAACCATCCTTTCTGCTCCTCCTAATACTTCCTTCTCTATAGCTCCTTTTTCTCCGCCTCCCATGTTCGCCTCCAGGACTTCTCCAGAGCCTCTCCCATTCTCTGGAACTCTCTACCCCAATCTGTCAAGCTATCTGCTACTCTGGCTGTCTTTGGGAGATCCCCGAAACTCATTTCTTTTGGGAAGTCTATCCCAATTTTTACTTTCTCCATCCACAACACACATTTATTACTTTTTTAATTCACTTGATTGTAAATACTTACAATCATTATCCTCCCAACACTTTTGTCTTGAATTTTATTGTAATTGTGCTGTCCGCTTTTTTTTATTGTAGTAAGTGTTGTGCAAACGGTTGGCTCTATATAAATCATGTGTAATAATAATAACAATAAAATAATAATAATAATATAATGGCAAATGAAGCCACACTCTGCATAGCAGGAACACCTCCGTCCACGATCATAGCCTGGCAGTCATAAGTCTGAGGTCCATGCCGAGTTATGGACCTCAACCAAAACACCAACTACGCCAAGGGCGCCACCCAATGACAGCAGCACCGTGAGCAACGCTGAAAGTACAAGTAGGAATAAATATCAACTTACTGTCCGCCTGTGTCAGGGTAAAAGAGCAGCAGAGGAGCAGCGCCAGGACGATGGGCAGGGTCTGGCGAAGGTAAGGCACCATGTTGGAAAGCAGACTCCACTCCAGGTCTGGTGATAAGTGGTCAATACATCCAGCGTTTTATAGCGTCAAGACTCGCTCCTACAAATGGGGAAAAGAAAACAGCCGGGTGAGAACGTGACCGCAAAAAGAGTTTAATATAAAATCTGTAAACATAAACAAAGTTCAATCTGCAAATCTCTAATGAGCCCTCATTGCCTTGAAAGTCACTGTTAACATTTAACTTCAAGAGTCAGTGAAATTGAGAAATAGGGCATTTGTTAAAGCTGAACTCCAGATGAAATACACATTTGGGAGCTGCAAAATGATTTATATTTATCATCCAGTCTTGAAATTCACACAGCTTAACCCACACCGCACCGGCGCGGGGGCTGATTTTTTTTTCTTCACCTGGGCTCTAGGGGACGACCTTGTCCCAGCACTGATCTGTCCATATTGTATACTGAAGATAAGTACAGAGATCCAGTAATGATGTCACTGGGTCTAAAAGGATGTAATGAAAGGAAAAGGTTTCATTTAAAAATATGATTAGCACATTAGCGTGTTTTATTTATTTTTTTCCTCCCAAAATCCTCTAGAAGGATGAACCATTGGTCAGCTCTGTGTGAATTATCCATGGGTCAGATATTGTGAAACGTCCCCATATAAACCCGATGCGGTCTGACATTCATTCACACGCCAATCACCCGCCACCTTCCTGCGCCAATCTGTTCCCCCTTGAACTCCGCCCCCTCTCCTTCCACCAAGCTGTCAATCAGCCCTCACCTGCCATCTCCTAAATACTATGCAGGCTTCCATCTTCTCTACAATTACGCTTCCATTAGGATCGGCATCAGGGGGTCACCGCACAGAAGCGACCAGCACAATCCCAGACGCCAAAACCGTAACTGTAGCAAGACCAGGCTGGAACGAGAGGTTCTCAATCTACTTCATTCGATTGGATAGTCAGGAGTGAATCGACACAGGAAACATTTGGATTGAAATATAAATGTTACACAGGCGTGCTAGCAAGGGGTTAAAAAAAAAAAAAGAAGGAAAAAACAAGAGTGGAGAAGAGACTAAAAAGTAACCCAACAGACAATACAAGGCCTTGTACTGATAGAATGGATTATATCATCTATAGCTTTCTTCAATCACTATAACAGCATACATGCCAACTGTCCCGGATTGGCTGAGACAGTCCGGCATCTTGGTCCTCTGCCCCACCCAATGCCCTCTGTCCCGGGCCATGTCCTGGGATCACAGCTTCAATCTTATCTGAGTTACGGCACAGTAACTTAAAAAGGCATTGATTGAGGGGTGGACGGGTCTTGCCTATTTAGGGGGCGTATAGGTGGGACCAAACCATGAATGGTCCTGGGATCATCGTATCTAAGTGTCCTTGGATCATCATATCCAACAGTGTAACGGGATCAATGTATCCAACAGTGTCCCGGGATCATCAAATTCAACAGTGTCCCGGGATCAACGTATCCAACAGTGTCCCGGGATCATCAAATTCAACAGTGTCCCGGGATCAACGTATCCAACAGTGTCCCGGGATCATCGTATCCAACAGTGTCCCGGGATCAACGTATCCAACAGTGTCCCGGGATCATCAAATTCAACAGTGTCCCGGGATCAACGTATCCAACAGTGTCCCGGGATCATCGTATCCAACAGTGTCCCAGGATCATCGTATCCAACAGTGTCCCGGGATCATCAACGTATCCAACAGTGTCCCGGGCTCAACGTATCCAACAGTGTCCTGGGATCAACGTATCCAACAGTGTCCCGGGATCAACGTATCCAACAGTGTCCCGGGATCAACGTATCCAACAGTGTCCCGGGATCAACGTATCCAACAGTGTCCCGGGATCATTAAATTCAACAGTGTCCCGGGATCATCGTATCCAACAATGTCCAGGATTATCGTATTTTGGTGATAAGAGGCAGGAGGGATCAGGAGAGCTGGATCCATCAATATGTGAGCACAGATATCAGACGATGAGGTTGGAGCTCTTCCCCCTCCCAGGCTGGGAAGAAGCATATGGTGTACTGTCATCGACCTCCCTATAAGATCCCGGGAAGGAACAGAAGGAGAACATTTTTAATGAGGAAGCCGCCATCTATTATTCATGGAGGAGACAAATCACTTATATGTGAACTTATCCCAAGCCACAAAAACTCTGCACAGTCCTGGCAAAGGCACAGCGGGGCAGGTGGGGGGATGGGAGCGGGGTGCTTTGTGAGCAAGTTAAAGTCAAGTTCCAGACAAACAGAAAAAAATAGCATTTTTGCTGCAGCACAGCTCCAGCTTTTTTTATTGTTGACTTTTAGCGTGTGTGTGTGTGTGGGGGGGGGGGGGTCAGGGGGGTCAGGGGGTAGAATAAACCACTGTCTGTTTTTTTATGGTCTCTATTTCCACTGAATTCATCACTTCCTGTGCCGGTGACAACCCGGTGTGTCGGGATGTAACAGGTGGTCAGATAACACACAGAGGGCAACAGGAAACTGAACAGGTCCTAAATGTTCCCCAATCTACCCAAAACTAAAAACAATTTTGACTGGAGTTGGGCAAATATATTTTTATTTCCAGGAACCAAACCTCAAAAAAGCCAACGTGTCCATCGATTCCAGAACTGCCCCCCACCCCATACCCAGTTACAGTTATACCCCCCTGTACCCAGCATAGAGTTATACCCCCTGTACGCAGCATACAGTTATAAGCCCCTGTAGCCAGCATACAGTTATTCCCCCCCTGTACCCAGCATACAGTTATTCCCCCCTGTACCCAGCATACAGTTATACGCTCCTGTACCCAGCATACAGTTATACGCTCCTGTACCCAGCATACCGTTATACCCCCCGTACCTAGCATACAGTTATATGCCCCTGTACCCAGCATACCGTTATACCCCCCTGTACCTAGCATACTGTTATACCCCCGTGTACCCAGCATACCATTATACCCCCGTGTACCCAGCATACTGTTATACCCCCCTGTACCCAGCATACCGTTATACCCCCCTGTACCCAGCATACCGTTATACCCCCCACCCCTGTACCCAGCATACCGTTATACCCCCCTGTACCCAGCATACCGTTATACCCCCCGCCCCTGTACCCAGCATACCATTATACCCCCCTGTACCCAGCATACCGTTATACCCCCCTGTACCCAGCATACCATTATACCCCCTTACCTAGCATACTGTTATAACTCCCTGTACCCAGCATACAATTATACCCCCCTGAACATGTCATTCTGTTATATCTTCATAAACCCAGTATACCGTAATCTCACAGCAAAACCAGAATACTAGTACTATACCCTTATGTACCCAGCATACTATCATACCCCTTGTACCCAGCATACAATATACTTTCTTGTATCTACCATAAGTACCCCATACCATGTACCTAGCAGACCATTATCTCCCCGTACCCAGCATACAGTTACCCTCCATACCCAGCACACTGACGTACCCCTTATATCCAGCTTACAGGTATACTTTCCTGTACACAGCATGCCATTATACCCCCTGTACCACTCTCCCTGCTGTATTCACATTAGCTTCTGATCTTGACTTAGCAATGCAGCCATTGGTGAGATCCACCAGACTGGGGTCAGGCATTCTGCACCCCCCCCCACCCTCCTTGGGCCCAATGAGGCAGAGCCTGAGAGAGCCATGGCGGAGGCACTCCTTTCAATCTCTCCCTTGGCGCTGCCTCTATAACCTGATTAACAGCTCCTCTCCTGTGCCAGGAGCAGCTCTGCGTGACATAAGTGGAGAAGTGATGGCGGCGGCCGCAACCTGAAAGCCTGTTTTATAGGTTTAATCGCTGGAAAATGTCATCTTTTTTTTTTCTACTTACAAAACTACAGTGCAGTATATACTAGAAAGGAGAAGGAAAGGCTTGCACTATATTCCTCTGATCAGGACTGTAATGACTGACTGAGCTGTCCTGCAAAACACAAGATGGATTATCTTATTGTACCCAAATATTTTCCCAACATTTGTCCCTAAAGTGCCCGATACTGAACTATGATCACATATTATAGGAAAAGGATTTCTGAATGTTACCCCCCCCCCCCTCCCCCAGGATATCACACGCTCCAACATGGCAATTGTTCAGCCCCCAGAGTACAGGCCACCATACAGCAACACTTTGATATGCCAATACTGACTTTCTGAGAAAGTCGACGACTGGAACATTGTTTCTTATTGGTGATATAAAGTTATAAAGTGGTGGGTGGCCTCAATCTCCATAGGGTGCTGCACAAAGTCCCGCCTTCGACTTTCTCCAAGTCGGGATCTGCATATTGGAGGTCCTGCGGTTAGCAAAGGGATTCCTTGACAGATGTAAACCCCATCTCTAAAATCTCATCTATGCTTTTACATGGCACCGTCCTGTATTGTTCACCTTTTGTAAATCTGCAGCATTCATTAAAATAATCCCCTGGTGATCCCGCCATTAAGATCCTGGTATAGCAATGATATTCTCAGCTACTCAAGAAGTGTGATACACAGCCAATCAGCCATAACAGGCCCAGGGAAATGGCATTCAAAGTGCACCAAGTGACAGCAGCTAGGTTCACATGTCAGTGTGCGGGAGATGAAGGGATGAAAAGCTGCCTTCTGATTGGTAGCTAGGGGTTACGGCGCTCTGCTCATCATCTTATTACTTGGCTGAAGCTGGATCCTCCACTAAACTGTGTGATCAGCATTTCATCCACCGCAGGTAACATCAGAGAGGGAAGCGTCACAGCATTCCGCCAACGCACACATTACTGGCTGAGGTCTGGGCTGGAGACATTCTGGAGCCAGATTCTCATAAACCCGACTGGCACCCATCCCTGGGCACTGCCCCTCTCCCCTCCTCCTCCAATCTACCCACAGAGCAAGACTCCCACCTCTTCTACCCACTCTGCCCGAGAGATAGTAGGTGCCTATGCCTGATATCAGGAGGACAATGGCTGCTACTGCTGGAAATGTTGATTGGATGCCACAGATTACTGAAACCTGCACCGTACACACAGTCCCTGCCCCTTACACACAGTCCCTGCGCTCAGTCCCTACACCTTACACTTAGTCCCTGCACCTTACACACAGCCTTTGCACCCTTCACTCAGTCCCTGCAGCCGTCACTCAGTCCCTGCAGCCGTCACACAGTCCCTGCAGCCGTCACACAGTCCCTGCACCCTTCACACAGTCCCTGCACCCTTCACACAGTCCCTGCACCCTTCACACAGTCTTTGCACCCTTCACACAGTCTTTGCACCCTTCACTTAGTCCCTGCACCTTACACAGAGCCTCTGCATCCTCCATTCAGCCCCTGAACCCTGTAAAACATCTCTGCACCTCACATACAGTCTCTGCACCTTGCACACAACCACTGATTCTTACACCGACCCTGAACCCAGTCTCTTAACCTTGCACACAGTGCATGCACCTTCTACACAGTCAATGCACACAGCTCCTGCACCTTACACACAATCCCTGCACCATGCACATAGTCCCTGCATATAACCTTGGCACCTTACACACAGTCCTTGCACCCAATCTCTGAAGCTTGCACACAGTCAATGCTCCTTCTACAGTCTACACAGTCTCCACACACAGCCCCTGCACCATATACAAAGTCCCTGCAACGAACCTCTGAAGCTTGTAAAGTCCATGCACCTTCTACACAGTCCCATCCACTCAGTCGCTAAACTTTGCACACAGTCCCCACACCTTGCACATAGGCCCTGAACTCTGTACACAGTCCCCTCACCCAAAATATGAACCCAGGAAACGGTTCCTGCACCTTACACACAGACCCATTACCCAGTCTCACCTTACACACAGTCCCTGCACCTTGCACACAGTCCCTGCACCTTGCACACAGTCCCTGCACCTTGCACACAGTCCTTGCACACAGTCCCTGCATGAGTTTCTGTATTAAGCTCATGCGTTCCTCCAGCAGCATTATATACAGAACTAGTTGATATTGCTCAGGATTCTGGAGAGTTGATCCACCTAAATCTATCATCTTATAAGGCAGATGAGATCTCAGCCACAACCAATACAAGGGAAGGGGTTCTCTCTCTCTCTCATCATTTTGTTATCCATAATAGGTTATTGAGAATTCAACCAAAAAAAGAAAAGCGCAGAGATGTACAGGAACAGGACTATGGCGGAGTCTCTAAGAAAGATGAGAATCCATCAGATGACTTATCCCACCTGTGAATGAAATGTCGCCGCACACATCCTAATGTACTCATTTACTTTATTTTTAGTAACATTAAAGTGGAGTTCCGCCCAAAAGTGGAAGTTCCAAAACCATATAATATGAGGTCACACCTGAACACTTTCAATCTGTGTCCAATCAGGCAGGCCCTCGCACTACATAGGTAAAGGTAAATCTAAAAGAAACTGAATAAAGAAAATTGTACAGTGAAACCTTGGATTGCGAGTAACGCGGTTTACAAGCGTTTTGCAATATGAGCTATTTTTTTTATTTTTGTAAATCCTTACTGAAAGAAATGGAGTAGAGAATAGAAAGCTCTACTCTTAGTAAAATACATATTACTCTAGTATTCTACTATACTAACAGGGGCGATTCTTAATAACTATCAAAGTCTTTGTGTAATATGTGAATCAGTATCCCTTCTCCTAAAGGGTGTGTAGCGGAGATATGTATGTCTTCATCCAAGGCTGCATTTGCTACGTATTTTCAGGAGTAGAAATTGAAGAATCCTTCATTCGTCCAATAGTTGGTTTATTGTTCAGAAAGATAAGCAAAGACAAGATTGACATCTGGTAACATATGGCATGGTTTTGGCTTCTAAGGTGGTACTTCTGGTGTTACATTTTCAAAGTATATAGCGTTCCTTCTCTTCCCACCGATCTTCCCTCACTCTCATAATTCTACTCCATTCTTGTACTTTTCATGATGTTATGTCAGCATATCCTAATAACACCCATATTTGCATATATACCTAATATGGTTCAGTCTAAAGATAAGTAGCATAACTCCACCCATTGTCCTGACATAGTAACTCAAAAATAGAAAATACCTACTCAGCAAAACCACTCCTCCCTGTACTCTCTGTTGTTCTGTAACCTTCAGAGACCATCACTTATTACCGTACATATAACTTACATATATTTTCAGAAACTTTTATCACTTAAAATATTAATTAACTCAAAAACTTCTAACACTTACTCACTTTGCGAATGTTGTCTTGCAAGACGAGCAGGATTCAAGCCCCTGTGGGTGTAGTACCGCATTTGACCAGAGGTGCAGGGGGCGGCGGTGACGGTCGGAGATGCTCGGAAACACTCCGTTCCCGAGTGTCTCCAAGCATCTCCGAGTGTCTGAGTAGTCTCCAAGTGTCTCTGGTGCCCCCCCGCACCTCTGGCCACATGCAGTACTGCATGGACAAGCAGTGGCCGAGGAACGGATTAGCCTAGCTTCCATTATTTCCTATGGGGGAACTCGCTTTCACATACGAGCGCTTAGGATTACAAGCATTCTTCTGGAAGGAATTATGCTTCGTAATCCAAGGCATTACTGTATAATGTGTGGCTAAATTGCAAAATCAAACCCAACACTGAAAATGAAAATGATTATTACGATCTGACATAACACATCACCACCACACGCCTCCAGTTCAGACATGACTTTGAAGTGAACCCTGGAGCAGCACGAACGTGCAATTATCATGTAATAAAAACTTTATGACACCTGAAATCAGTAATTGAAACCAACAACGTCCCTGTTTTTAAAGCTGAACTCTGAACCCAAAAACTTTTATTTAAAAACGTACTCCTCAATAGCCACAGGAGGGTAGAAACCCACTTTGTTGCTCCGTATACCCTTACAAACCCAGATATTGCATTGCAAAAGTAGCAGTGACATTGCAACTGTGTTGTACATAGCCTATGCAGAGAGCAAAGCTGTGGGAGTGTCCCAGCAGACCCCACCCACTACAGGCAGCCAATGAAAACCTACAGGAGGGGGGGCGGAGTCAAGACCAGTCACCCTGCACAAGGAGAGAGAGCAGCAGTGAGCGGTCTTTATTACAGGAAGTCTCACACTGGATTACTGCACAGATCTGGAAGAAATACACAAAGATCACAGAGATTCCAAAAGAAGACACACGATGAATGGGTTTTGACCATATTCGTTGATCCCAAAGTTCAATCTTAGTCTGATTTGTGTCCAACTGCAGATCTGATCTACAGCATAGACACCCAAATAGTCCTCCAGACCCAGGACCTCGTCCTCTGTTCACATTATGTAGAGACTAAAAACCATTTCCAGGGACGCCTGAGGCTCAGACAATTTATATCCAGAAATTTTTGAGAGAAGAGGAGAGATAAGAGGGGGGGGGGGGGAGAAGAGGGGGAGAGAAAGAAGATGAGAGAAGAAGATGAGGGGGGGAGAGAAAAATGATAAGAAAGAGAGAGAGAAAAAAAGAAGAGAGGAGAGAGAGAAAGAAAAAAAGAAGAGAGAAGAGGGGGGAGAGAAGAGGAGAGAGAAGAGGGGGCAGAGAAGAGGAGAGAGAAGAGGGGGCAGAGAAGAGGGGAGAGAAGGGGAGAGAGACGTGGAGGGAGAGAAAGAAGATGAGAGAGAGAGACAGAGAGAGAAGAGGAGAGAGAAGAGGAGAGAGAAGGGGGAGAAGAGGAGAGAGAGGGGGATGAGAGAGAGAGAGAGAGAAGAGGAGAGAGAAGAGGGGGGAGAGAAGGAAGATGAGAGAGAAAAGAGGAGAGAAGAGGGGAGAGAAGAGGGGGAAGAGAAGGAAGATGAGAGAGAAAAGAGGAGAGAAGAGGGGAGAGAAGAGGGGGAGAGAAGAGGGGGAGAGAAGAGGGGGAGAGAAGAGGGGAGAGAAGAGGAGAGAGAAGAGGGGGAGAGAAGAGGAGAGAGAAGAGGAGGGAGAGAAAGAAGATGAGAGAGAGAGAGAGAGAGAGAGAGAGACAGAGAGAGAGACAGAAGAGGCGAGATAAGAGGAGAGAGAAGAGGGGGAGAGAAAAAAAGATAAGATAGAGAGATATCTTGCACTTAAAATTCCTGAACATGGAATAATTTCTTATTGATTTTATATTATCTTTACCCCTAATGTTCTAGTGGTTATTGATTCTACACCCCCCCCCCCCCAATTAACTCCTCAATTGCTTTGGCGATGCTAAAATAATGTATTTGTTCCTATAAAAAAAAAAAAAAGTATTTGTGAGAAAGCAAGAAATAAAGAAGGGAGCGCGCGAGAGAGAAAGAGAGAAAGAGAGAAAGAGAGAGAGAGAGAGAGAGAGCGCAAAATGTAGACAGAAAAGAAGAAAAACAAAAAGAGAAGAGAGAAGTGGGGGAGGAAAAGAGAGATAGAAAGGAGGGAGGAGAGCAAAAGAGAAGCGAGAGAGAACAGAGAGAGGGGGGAGAAAGAGAAATAAATACAGAAGGGAAGAGAGAAAGAAGAAAGTGCAGGAGGAGAAAGATAGAGAGAAATACAGAAGGGAGGGAGAGTGAAAGAGAAGAGAAGTAAGAAAAGAGAAGAGAGTGTGAAGAGAAATAAAGACAGAAGGGAGGAGAGCAAAAGAGAAGAGAGAGCAGGAGAAGAAAGAGAAATGAAGACAGAAAGAAAAAGCAGAAGTGGGAGGAGGAAGAAAGAAAAGAGGGAGGAGAGTAAAAGAGCGGGAGAATAAATAGAGAAATAGACAGAAGGGAGGAGAGTGGAAGAGAAGAGAGCGGGGGGAGAAGAGAAATCCTGCATGTAGTACAGAGAGTGGATATATTGTGGAATGCTGAGCTCTGTGAAATACACACATCATCATTTTTCTAATTCGGGCCTCGCGGTTAGAAGTGTCACATTATGGCAGGATAACTGGCTACAGCGTATGAGGGAAAGAGATGTGAATCACGCGGGACGGTCGGCCTCCTACGGGAAGAGCGGAAAGGCCTTTTAGAAATCCTGCAGTCCAAGAAATCACATCAGAGCGGATCAATAGTGTGAAGATTGAAGTAATAGCGGACGGTAAGAGGCTCTGGTAGAGGTCACGCTCCTTTCAGGCGCTTAAGGCAGCGCGATTCAACAGCCTGGAGACATGATGGGATCGGAATTCGTCATTGTGAGACTGGAAAGAAGAAGCGATTCCCCCAAGCTGGCCGGCGCAGGAGAAGCATACAACGCTTTTGCCTTTAGTACCATGTGACCGCGGTATGGTCCCCCCGAGCTCCTCTGTTTGAGGCCTACATGACATGAATATCATATTTGTTCTTTTTGTAGTTGGTGTTTAGCGCTGTAAAGATGCTGTGAGCTGAGCAGCTCCGGGGAGCCCCGAAAACCCACAGCGCCCGTCCTGCTCTACGTAATCTGTCCACACATTAACAGAGCTCAACGGTAACCACAGATAAGAATGGAGAGGAGGAAGTGATGGAATCCATCGCACTCGCTGCCTGGTCAGTAGTGGATTCAGGTTTTGTGCTGCCCTAGGCCTGACTAAACTCGTGTACCCCCCCCCCCCATTTTAATATGACCCACCCCTTCCTGTCGAGGCCACTCCCCTTGCTGTTTAAGACCTGCCCTGACATTTTCGAGTGGGGACATTAGTTCTGAGGGCCTGGGGGAGGGGATGAATTCCCTTAATTTGCATAGATTTCCTCTCACTTCCTGTTTGGCAATGGGGCAGGAAGTGTATATACTCGGATATAGAGTGCAGGGTTTAGAGGTGCGTTGTGTACAAACGCATCTCTAAACCCTGCACACAAAGCACCTCTAAACTCTACACTCTGTGCGTATTGTACTCCTGAACCTTGCACTCTGTATGTAGTGTACTCCTGAACTCTGCACTCTGTACATCAGGTACTCCTGAACTCTGCACTCTATACATCAGGTACTCCTGAACTCTGCACTCTGTGCACAGCATACTCCTGAACTCTGCACTCTGTACATCAGGTACTCCTGAACTCTGCACTCTATACATCAGGTACTCCTGAACTCTGCACACAGTATACTCCTGAACTCTGCACGCTGTGCACAGCGTACTCCTGAACTCTGCACAGCGTGCACAGCATACTCCTGAACTCTGCACAGCGTGCACAGCATACTCCTAAACTCTGCACAGCGTACTCCTGAACTCTGCACTCTGTACATCAGGTACTCCTGAACTCTGCACACAGTATACTCCTGAACTCTGCACAGCGTGCACAGCGTACTCCTGAACTCTGCACAGCGTGCACAGCATACTCCTGAACTCTGCACAGCGTACTCCTGAACTCTGCACGCTGTCCATAGTTTACTCCAGAACTCTGCACTCTGTACATGGCTTTGGATTGAATTAAATACAAAAAAAAAAGTTTTAAATATATGTTCACAGCACCTTTACAGTCGAGGTTCTGTGAAGGGCAGTTATAGGTGGGGGCAGGGGCCAGTTGTTTGTTTACAGTTGAGGTGTTTGCAGCATCTCAGTCCGGGAAGTAGATGGTGACCCTGGATAAAGCCTGAACAATTATGGTGCCGTCCTTTCTGGTTGAGAAAAGCAGATGAAGGCATTGTCTGGGGGGGGGGGTTGCTTTCTCTCTCTCACTAGTTTGCCAGGAAGGGAGGGGGGGGGGGGGTCATAAGAGGGCCAATGAGAGCTGGAGGCGTGCCTCTGTGTGTCTGTGTAAATCCAGGAAGTGAACAGGCAGCAGCTTCAGCTGCCCACAGTTAAAATGGCTGCAGCCGGACTCAGTGGAGGGAGATTTCTGCAGCCTATTTGGCAAGTACAGAATCACAGTATATTTAAAATAATATGCAAAGTAGTTGGAGGAAAGCTTCAGAATGGCAAAAATTTTATTACAAATGATGTGAGCGGACTGCAGTTCCTCCAACGTAAAAAAAAAAAAAAAAGCATACCTAGGAGATGGCGGCTTCTCTACAAGCCCAGGCGGGAGCGGGTTAAAATCGGCGGCGTTCAGCCCGCCCCTCATCTCAATCTGGCAGACCGGCAATTCGGAGTTGTTAACATCAGCCGGCGAGCTCCTTTTTACACGCCGTTCACGCGCTGCGCTGGGTAATCTGCACACCTGGTGTCATTAGAATCTGATTCAACACAAACACTTTGTAGCACTTAGGAGGGAAAACAACTGTAATTTCACCTGCTGCCAAAAAATAAACGGTGGAAACGCTCGTCCCCCTCCCCATCCCCCTCCCTTCCTTCCCTGATCGCTTTTCCTAATTCTTCTCCATCCAGGTTTTGGGGGGAGGGGATTAAAAACGGGCAGATTGCCCAAAAATTCCGGACAGGGAACACAATACCGTGCGTCCTTCTGCATGGAATCATCACCTGTTTTTTTTAACTTGCTGTAATGTTATCGTTTATCGTCGTACGTCCTCCGTTCATACAACGCCATGGAATATGCCGGTGCTATACAAGTTAATAGATAAAGGTTTGTAAACCCAACCATAAAAACTGAATGTATTGCAGCCTTCAATGAGGTGGCTTCAGTTACTATTTTCACTTTATTCCCACCTGGTGATCCTGCCAGTAACACACTTCCTGTCATAGGGTGACAACGCTCACCGGACTGTATCTGCGGAGGAACAGTGTTGTCCTACTAGAACACGATTACAAAATACAACCCCCCCCCCCTTTTCTTTTTTTTCTCTGGCAGGATCAACTGATAGAGGAAAAAGGAAACAATTCCCCAAGGAGGTAGACAGATGGCGCTGTAGCTCGAAGCATCTTCCTAACTGCAAGACATGGGAAGGGAAAAATGGAGCGCCGGCGGCTCATTCTTCCCAATAAAATGACTTTATTGTAGCAGGAAGAGTGTGCAAAAAATACAGCAGCTTACGCGTTTCACCAAAAAGGCCTTCATTCATAGGCAAATCTACTTCCAATCACCAACTCCCATTCAAACACACGCTGTATTACCAAAAGTATTGGGACACCTGCCTTTACACACACATAAACTGACATATAAATCACACACATAGGTTGGACTTGCGTCTTTTTTCAACCTCACCTACTATGTAACTATTTAACTTTAATGACATCCCAGTCTTTGTCTGTAGGATTCAATATTGAGTTGGCCCACCCTTTGCAGCTATAACAGCTTCAACTCTTCTGGGAAGGCCGTCCACAAGGCTTAGGAAGGTGTCTATGGGAATGTTTGACCATTCTTCCAGAAGAGCATTTGTGAGGTCAGGTGCTGATGTTGGACGAGAAGGGCTGACTCGCTGTCTGTACTCAAATTCATCCCCAAGGTGTTCTAGGAGGTAGTTGTGGTCAGGACTCTGTGCAGGCCAGTCAAGTTCCTCCTTGGTGGAAGGGGGATTATGGTGTGGGGGTTGTTTTTCAGGGCTTGGGTTTGGCCCCTTTAGTTCCAGTGAAGGGAACTCCTAAGGCGTCAGCATACCAAGACATTTTGGACAATTTCATGCTCCCAACTTTGTGGGAACAGTTTGGGGATGGCCCTTTGCTGTTCCAACATGACTGCGCACCAATGCACAAAGCAAGGTCCATAAAGACATGGATGAGTGGGTTGGGGGGTGGAGGAACTTGACTGACCTGGCTGTTATAGCTGCAAAGGGCGGAGCCAACTCAACATTGAACCCTACGGACTAAGACTGGGGTGCCACTAAAGTTCATGTGCGTGTAAAGGCAAGTGTCCCAATACTTTTGGTAATATAGTGTACGTACACATATTAGGGCCAATTTAGACAGGAGCCAATTAACCTACCAGCATGTCTTTGGAGTGTGGGAGGAAACTGTTGAACCTGGAGGAACCCCACACAGGGAGAACATGCAAACTCCATGCAGAGGATGCCGTGCTTTAATATTCCAACCGACGTGCTGCGAGGTAGAAGTGCCAACGGCGGCGGCCACTGTACTGCGGGTGACTTCCACCCTTCCATGACGAAGCCCCATCCTGCCTTCAGCTTTATGTTGGCTATTGCATTTGCAGCACAACAAGTGGAACTCCGCATCACTCCAAGAGATTTACCAATTAGAAAGGGAAAGGAGTATCCGAGCAAGTAAAAAAAAAAAAAAAGTAAAAAGAAATAAAAAGTGCCAAAAAAGCAGATTAGCGGAGCCGGGAGTTCACAGCTGTGGGCAGAAGATGCCAATCTGTTGGCCGGTTTTGGGGATGGCGGCGGACGGCGCGGTGACCGCTTAAGGAAATCAAAGTAATTTCTCTTTAGAATAGCGGGCTGAACCGCGGCACGCAGGAAAGCGGGCGATAACGCCGACCTGAGAGGCGGACAGAAGGGGAGGAAATTGACTTTATGAGGACACACAGCCCCCCCGAGGAGGAGATGAAGACCTAAAATGCAGGGGGTGGGGGGGGGGGGCTCTGCTCGCTCACAGGGTACGCAGGACTGAGGCTTTAGCACTTCAAATCCAGACATACAAGAGAGAGCAGAGGACGGGGTGCCCGGGGGGGAGGGGGGGGCACAAAGCTGGATTACTCAGCCCAATCAATTGGGTAGTGCCAGGCACAGATAATGCGGGCAGATAGGCTTAAGATTTGCTTGTTATGAGCTCAGTTTCCCGGTTCCTTTGCAGGCTGTGCTCTTTCTCTCTCTCCATCTCTCTCTTTCTTGCTCTCTCTCTCGCGCTCCCTCTCTCTTGCACTCTCGCTCGCCCTCTCACGCTCTCTCTCTCTCTTGCTCTCTCTCTCTTGCTCTCTCTCT
Source organism: Lithobates pipiens (assembly GCF_037356315.1). Taxonomy (NCBI): domain Eukaryota; kingdom Metazoa; phylum Chordata; class Amphibia; order Anura; family Ranidae; genus Lithobates; species Lithobates pipiens. Next base: position 328,777,316 of record NW_027507785.1, on the reverse strand, counting down.
CGCGCTCTCTCTTGCGCTCTCTCTTGCGCTCTCTCTCTCTTGCTCTCTCTCTCTTGCTCTCTCTCTCTTGCTCTCTCTCTCGCGCTCTCTCTCTTGCGCTCTCTCTCTTGCTCTCTCTCTCGCGCTCTCTCTTGCGCTCTCTCTTGCGCTCTCTCTCTCTTGCTCTCTCTCTCTTGCTCTCTCTCTCTTGCTCTCTCTCTCGCGCTCTCTCTCTTGCGCTCTCTCTCTTGCTCTCTCTCTCTTGCTCTCTCTCTCGCGCTCTCTCTTGCGCTCTCTCTCTTGCGCTCTCTCTCTTGCTCTCTCTCTCTTGCTCTCTCTCTCGCGCTCTCTCTTGCGCTCTCTCTCGCGCTCTCTCTCTTGCTCTCTCTCTCGCGCTCTCTCTTGCGCTCTCTCTCTTGCTCTCTCTCTCGCGCTCTCTCTTGCGCTCTCTCTCTTGCTCTCTCTCTTGCTCTCTCTCTCTTGCGCTCTCTCTCTTGCGCTCTCTCTCTTGCTCTCTCTCTCTTGCTCTCTCTCTCTCTCTCTCTCTTGCTCTCTCTCTCTTGCTCTCTCTCTCTCGCGCTCTCTCTCTTGCTCTCTCTCTCGCGCTCTCTCTCTCTCTCTTGCACTCTCGCTCGCTCTCTCTCTTGCTCTCTCTCTCGCGCTCTCTCTCTCTCTCTTGCAATCTCTCCTACGCTCTCGCTCGCTCTCTCGCACTCTCTCTTGCGCTCTCGCTCGCTCTCTCGCACTCTCTCTTGCGCTCTCGCTCTCTCGCTCGCTCTCTCTTGCTCTCTCGCTCGCTCTCTCTCTCGCTCGCTCTCTCTTGCTCTCTCGCTCGCTCCCTCTCTCTCTCTCGCGCTCTCTCTCTCTCGCGCTCTCTCTCGCGCTCTCTGTCTCTCTGGTACTAATAATGAACTTCTTCTTGGAAGCAGCAGAAAATTCTCCATATTCCCCAATGCTGCCAGATCCAGGAGAACCACAGATCCGGGGGAAGGGGGGTTTAGGACGGGGGTCCTTGTAGTACAAAAACAGGTTATAATATAAAGCAACATTTTTTTTTTTTTTATTGTATTCTTAAAAAGCCGTCCATGAACTCCAGTCAGTGACTCTGCCTAGGCTGGGATGGTGTCATCAGTCTGCTGCAGGCAGAAGGAAGCATTTCCTCAGTCTCTCCAAAACCAAACATTACTTAAAGCGGAAAACAGAACTACAAAAAAACATTTTTTTTGTCCCTTCTTCTTACACAAATGGTTAAGTATTTTATCCTAATTTTTACTTATGTTTTTTTGTCCTGCAAGGTAGCACTTCCTGGCTTCAAGCCTAGGCCAGGCCCCACTGCCTCCTGGGATTGCTATCAGGGCTGGTGTTACCACTAGGCAAACTAGGCAGCTGCCTAGGGCGCTCGACCACTGGTGTTCCTACACTCGTTTTTCTGCAGCAAGAATCTAAGTCTCAGAATCAGCAGGCAGCTGCCGCTCCGTTCGCACATAGTGTCAGAGGTGCAGCTGCGGTGGAGGACTGTGTCTGTGTCTCGACTCCCGAATGAATAGAAGCAAGCAGACATTCAGTGATGGGCGCTGGTGAGGCTGCATTTGATGGGCGCTGGTCAGGCTGCGTTTGATGGGCGCTGGTCAGGCCGCGTTTGATGGGCGCTGGTCAGGCCGCGTTTGATGGGCGCTGGTCAGGCCGCGTTTGATGGGCGCTGGTCAGGCCGCGTTTGATGGGCGCTGGTCAGGCCGCGTTTGATGGGCGCTGGTCAGGCCGCGTTTTATGGGTGCTGGTGAGACTGCGTTTGATGGGCGCTGGTCAGGCCGCGTTTGATGGTTGCTGGTGAGACTGCGTTTGATGGGCGCTGGTCAGGCCGCGTTTGATTGGTGCTGGTGAGACTGCGTTTGATGGGCGCTGGTCAGGCCGCATTTGATGGGTGCTGATGAGACTGCGTTTGATGGGCACTGGTGAGACTGCGTTTGATGGGCGCTGGTCAGGCCGTGTTTGATGGGCACTTGTCAAGCTGCGTTTGATGGACGCTGGTCAGCCCGCGTTTGATGGGCACTAGTGGGGCGGCGTTTGATGGGCGCTGGTGGGGCTGAATTTGATGGGCACTGGTGAGGCTGAAATTTATGGGCACTGGTGAGGCTGCATTTGATGAGCCTTTCATTAAAAAGGTGGGGTATACATGGGCAGGGCAAAGGGGGTGGAGCCAAGGGGGGGTGGCAAAATTAGGTTTTGCCTAGGGTATCAAAAATCCTTGCACCAGCCCTGATTGCTATGTAAGAGATATCCCAGCAGGCAGAGGGGCTACTAAGCTGCACATGTGCAGTTGAGTTCCACGTATGCGCATTAATGCAACTGGGCGCTATATTGACAATCCACCACGGGCTGGTGGCATTTGTGTGCATGCATATAAATCTGCCACATATGTGCAGATTGGGGTTGCCACCTTTTTGCTTCAAGCCAAATCGAACACTTTAGTGACCTGGGACACCTTTGGGTGCCCCATGGAGGGTAGTGATGCAGTGCGCATAGCATGCCGAAACAAACAGTGGGTGTGGTCAAATTGTTCTCGATGACATCATCACCCTGCCCCCCCCAGTGATATCGAACCTTTCCCCAGACAGTCGCCCGGAGCTTCCAGACAGCAACAGATTTGTGTGCGACTACCTTGGTTACTTGGGGAGCCGCAGCCCAGTCTGAATAATGTGTCCGGGTTTCAGTCCACCTGACACATGATTCAATAACTGTAATAAATAAGCTAGTCACAGAGTTATTGTCAAGTTAAAGAGTCTGTTACCCCAACCCTTTATATTCCTGATATGTGCCTGCTGTACCTTGCACTTATATGAAAAAGTCTCCTTTTCTCCCTGTAGTGCTTCCTTTATGTGAAAATCCCCGGTGTTCCTCCCAGCCCCTCTGCTTTTCTATTAAAAACTGACCACAGTAAGCAGGAAGGCCACAGTGTGGTCAGTTCTCTAGTTATGCTGAAAGCTCAGCCTAGTCTCCTCCAATGATCAGACTTGTCCTGACACGCCCCCCTCCCTCTCTGCACAGCCATTCACTGGGAAGCTCAGTGTGCTGCTGCTGCTGCTGCTGCTGCTTCTCCTCCCCCCCCAAGCTCTTATGTAGCTGAGAACAGAGGGAATGTGATCACTTAGAAAAAAAATAGAAATAATAATAATAATAATATATAAATATTATTTTTCTCCTTTTTATATATATATTTTTTCTACGTGATCACATTCCCTCTGTTCTCGGCTATAAATTGAGCGATATAAAATTTTTTCATTTCATTTCTATTTTAAACTGAATGGGTTTGTTTTACAAGCTGATCGTTTCCAAATCACTTTAACTTGGTCTGATCAGCACAGCTAAAAAAAAATAAAATAAAAAAAAATACACAAAACAAAAAAAATAAATAAAAAAGAAAGCTCTGGCCATGAACAGGTTAATATGCCGCATTAAACATGAAAACTTCCATCAGCCGCTCGGTCAGATTTAATATAAAGCGTCTGCCGCCTTTCCCTTGAACATCGATTCCTATTTGTTACTTTGCTAATATGGAAATAAACAAAGATCCCGGCGGTGTAAGCAGTTTGTATTATTCTTTCCCCCATGCCTGGCTGGAGCCATGCCGGGGCTGTAACCCGCCTGGCTGATTTTAATTTCACACAAGTAGATTAAAGCTGAACTCCGGCACATTCAGGAAAACACCAATTAATGTCTTCTTACAGTCATTAGGGGGGCGTTTTGCATTTTTCAGTCCAGTTGGTTGCAAAAACCTGAATTTTTTGTCTGCGTGTCGGCCTGGTGTCCTCCTCTGCACGGAATTCGGGGTCAGTCTGGCGCGGGGCATGAGCCGACGGTGAACACGCTGATAGGAGGCAAGAGCAGAGTGACCGCTCATCGGTCCGCTGCTGCGCCATTACTGTCCGGTTAGCATGTTGCTGGCCGAGCTCCGCTGCTGTTGCTGCAGGGAGGTTTAAAATGTTACTAAACCCCGGACCCGGCATTGACTATATCTGCTCTCCCACAGTGCACGCAGCCCGGAGTCCGTGGACCCGCAAAGGAAGACCTGGTGAAGGTGGAAGTGACAGCGTGCCGCTGGAGGGCTTTGTTCTAGGCTTAAAGCGGAGTTCCATCCTAAAGTGGAACTTCCGCTCATAGGAACCCTCACCCCCGCCGGTGTCACAGTTGGCACCTTTCAGGGGGGAGGGGGGGGTGCAGATACCTGTCTAAGACAGGTATTTACACCCACTTCCGGGCATAGACTCCCATGGGAGTTTATGCTGTTTCCTGTCCCGGCGCGCCGTCTGCTGGGACACACGCAGGTCCCAGAGACAGCGCTGACCATTCCTATTGTGCTGCGCGACTCGCGCATGCGCAGTAGGGAACCAGGAAGTGAAGCCACAGTGCTTCACTTCCTGATTCCCTCACCTAGAATGACGGCGGCAGCAGCCGAGAGCCGATCGATCGATCGGCCTCGGCTGCCGACATCGCTGGACCCCGGGACAGGTGAGTTTCCATTTATTAAAAGTCCGCAGCTGTGGCATTTATAGCTGCTGGCTTTTAATAATTTTTTTTGTCCAGTGGAATCCCTCTTTAAGGGGTTGTAAAGCTTCGTTTTTTATTTTCTAAATAGGTTCCTTTAACCACTTAAGGACCAGGCCTCTTTTTCAGACTTGGTGTTTCCATGTTTAAAACAGTTTTTTTTGCTAGAAAATTACTTAGAACCCCCAAACATTTTATATTGTTTTTTTTCTAACACCCTAGAGAATAAAATGGCGGTCATTGAAATACTTTTTTTTGACACCGTATTTGCGCGCAGCGGTCTTAGAAGCGCACTTTTTTTGGAAAAAATTCACTTTTTTGAATAAAAAAATAAGACAACAGTAAAATTAGCCCAATTTTTTTTTATACTGTGAAAGATAATGGTATGCCGAGTAAATTGATACCCAACATGTCACGCTTCAAAATTGCGCCCGCTCGTGGAATGGCGTCAAACTTTTAGCCTCAAAAATCTCCATAAGCGACATTTAAAAAATTCTACAGGTTGCATTTTTTGCGTTACAGAGGAGGTCTAGGGCTAGAATTATTGCTCTCGCTCTACCGATCGCGGCGATACCTCACATGTGTGGTTTGACCACCGTTTTCATATGCGGGCGCTACTCACGTATGCGTTCGCTTCTGTGCGCAAGCTTGTCGTAACGGGGTGTTTTTAAAAAAAATTTTTTTTTTTTCTTATTTATTTTAATTTATTTTATTTATTTTTTAAAAAAATAAATAAAATGGATCACTTTTATTCCTATTACAAGGAATGTAAGCATCCCTTGTAATAGAAAAAAGCATGACAGGTCCTCTTAAATATGAGATCTGGGGTCAAAAGGTCCTCACATCTCATATTTGGGCTAAAATGCAACAAAAAAAAAAAAAAAAATCTGACATTTAAAAAAAATATATACCTTTAAGAGGTATGGGCGGAAGTGACGTTTTGACGTCGCTTCCGCCCTCCTATGGTATAGAGACGAGTGGGGGGGCCATCTTAGCCTCACTTGTCTCTATGCCCAGCAGACGGAAGGACCCGATCGCCTCCGCCGCTACCGACGGCTCCGGTAAGCGGCGGAAGGTGCGGGAGGGCGGCGGGAGGGGGGGTTGCACCTCTCCCGCCGCCGATAGCGGTGATCTCGCGGCGAATCCGCCGCGGAGACCACAGTTATCGTACAGCCGACCGCCGCCTGAAGAGATGGATATCTTGGTTGTGGCAGCAGCTGCTGCCGTTACCGAGATATCCCTCTTCAAAAAATGGACGTACATCGGCGTGCGCTGGTCGGCAAGTGGTTAAGCTATTGCATTGTTGGTTCACTTACCTTTTCCTTCGATTTCCCTTCTAAATGTTTTTTTTCTTCTTTGTCTGAATTTCTCACCTCCTGTTTTTCCTCAGTAAGCTTCACACCATCATCTGAGCGGTGTTTAGTCAGCCAGAACAGCTTACTGAGGAGGAACAGGAAGTGAGAGCTTCAGACAAAGAAAACAAAGAAAAAAAAAAAAACATTTAGAAGGGAAAATATAAGGAAAAATTAAGTGAACCAACAATGCACTAGCTTAAAGGAACCTATTTAGAAAATAAAAAACTAACCTTTACAACCCCTTTAGTTTTATGCGATGCATACTAGCACATTATGACATTGCCTTGCGGGTTTAAAAAAAAAAAGAAAAAAGAAAAGGCAGCGGTTTACTACCACTTTAAGCAGAGGGGTGTACATATGCCGAGGCCGTGATGCTTTACTTTGTGGCGAGAATGAAAACCCCTGTAACGTTAGAGCTGCACGATTAATCGTTATCGCAATTTTTTCCCCGTTGCGATATTGAAAAGTGATAATTTTGTTGACTAAAACAAGGGGGCACTCTGATGGGGACCCTGATGCAAGCGGCACCCTGATGCAAGGGGGGCACCCTGATGGAGACCCTGGTGCAAGGGGGGCGCTCTGATGGGGACCCTGGTGCAAGGGGGGCGCTCTGATGGGGACCCTGGTGCAAGGGGGGCGCTCTGATGGGGACCCTGGTGCAAGGGGGGCACTCTGATGGGGACCCTGGTGCAAGGGGGGCACTCTGATGGGGACCCTGGTGCAAGGGGGGCACTCTGACGGGGACCCTGGTGCAAGGGGGGCACTCTGATGGGGACCCTGGTGCAAGGGGGGAACTCTGATGGGGACCCTGGTGCAAGGGGGGAACTCTGATGGGGACCCTGATGCAAGGGGGGCACCCTGATGGGGACCCTGATGCAAGGGGGGCACTCTGATGGGGACCCTGATGCAAGGGGGGCACTCTGATGGGGACCCTGATGCAAGGGGGCAGCCATGATGGGGACCTGCATGTAAGGGGGGAACTCTAATGTGTTTTTTTTTTGGTCCATGAATATTTGTAAAATATACAATGCTGTCCTTGTACTAAAAAGTTGGGATCCCCATCTATAGAATACACACACGCTGGAATGATAAGACAAGCATTGTTCAGAGCGTTTTTTTTAGCTTTTCAATACTTGGGCTGTATGAATAATAGAGCCCCTCTGAGAGGCGACACAGAGGGGTGACATTTATCAGATGGAGCGTATATATTGACAAGAATTCATCACTATCTATACTCAGATGGATGTACAAGTCTCGGCTCGCCGCTGGATCAATGATTTCCCCGTCCAGTCACCGGTCACCCTGTGATGTATACATTGTAATCATGCGACGGAAACAAATGTTAATTGAGTCCAACTTAATTAAAGGAAGATTGACTCGCAGCCTCTGTTCTTTACACGCATTGTTTGCGAACGTTCCGCGGCTTTTACAAAGAACCAGAGAGCCTTGAAACGCTTTATTCTGAAGTCTGTGAACCGGTCACAAGAAAAATGTTATTTGTACAAAATCTGACCGAATCCGACCGCGCACAATCACCCGCCTGTCACCGGGAAGATCGATAAATGTCACCGCCGGCTGGGTGGGTGCCGGGTCCTTCAAGGGGCTCTGATGAGACAGAGATGGGAGCCAAATATACGAACACTGAGCTGTTCCCTTATCCCGGGGGAAGCGCGTGACTCAGGATTTCCTCACTTTAGATTTCACTGGCTGCATGCTTAATGGAGAACAATTAAAAATACTTTTCCTCAGGCATCTTCACTTAGAACTGCCACCTTCACATGTGTGCAATGGTGACTCCCATATACGCTGTGTTACCAAAAGTATTGGGACACCTACCTTTCCACACATATGAACGTTAATGGCATCCCAGTCTTAGTCCGAAGGGTTCAATATTAACTATAACATAACAGCTTCAACTCTTCTGGGAAGGCCGTCCACAAGGTTTAGGAGATGTGTCTATGGGAATGTTTGACCATTCTTCCAGAAGCGCATTTGTGAGGTCACGCACTGATGCTGGATGAGAAGGCCTGGCTCGCTGTCTCCGCTCTAAGTCATCCCAAAGGTGTTCTATGGAGTTGAGGTCAGGACTCTGTGCAGACCAGTCTAGTTCATCCACCCCAAACTCGCTCATCCATGTCTTTATGGACCTTGCTTTGTGCACTGTGGTCCAGTCATGTTGGAACAGGAAAGGGCCATCCCCAAACTGTTCCCACAAAGTTGGGAGCGTGAAAATGTCCAAAATGTATTGGTATGCTGACGCCTTAAGAGTTCCCTTCAACGGAACTAAAGGGCCAAGCACAACCCCTGAATAACAACCCCCCAAACCATAATTCCCCCCTCCACCAAATTATATGGACCAGTGCACAACGCAAAGTTCATAAAGACATGGATGAGCAGGGTGGAGGACCTTGACTGGCCTGCACAGAGTCCTGACCTCAACCCCCCCCCATAGAACACCTTTGTGATGAACTAGAGCAGAGACTGCAAGGTGGGCCTTCTCATCCAAAATCAGTGCCTGACCTCACAAATGCTCTTCTGGAAGAATGGTCAAACATTCCCATAGACACACTCCTAAACCTTGTGGACGGCCTTCCCAGAAGAGTCGAAGCTGTTATAGCGGCAAAGGGCGGAGCCAACTCATTATTGAACCCTACGGACTAAGACTGGGATGCCATTAAAGTTCATGTGCGTGTAAAGGCGGGCGCTCCATCCCAATACTTTTGGCTATATATCTATATATCTATCTATCTATCTATCTATCTATCTATCTATCTATCTATATATATATATATATATAATTTTAATAATAATTAAAAAATAAATAAATATATATATATATATATATATATATATATATTATATATATATATATATATATATATATATATATATATATATATAATTATTAAAATATATATTTTTTTATTATTAATATATATATTAATAATAAAAAAATATATATTTTAATAATAAATAAATAAAAAAATATATATATATATAGAATAATAAAAAAAAAAAATATATATATTTTTTTTTAATAATAAAAAATATATATATATTAATAATAAAAAAAATATATATATATATATTTTTTTTAATAATTAAAATATATATATATATATTTTTTTTTTTTAATAATTAAAAAAAAAATATATATATCACTTGTGACTTTGTACAGGTTGGTCAGCCCTGATGAAGAGGGCCTGCCCTCGAAACATGTCAATTTGATTTGCACAGCTGGGACAGTGAATGAAAGCTGCTGAAGGAGTTCCATGGTTGGTCACCTGTATTTGGAGACTCGGGAGGCTCCACACCTGAATGGATGCTATTTTATTCCAAGTAACTTTGTGAGTATTTGAAGTTAATAAAGTTTTGTTGAAGGTTTGGCACAAGGCTGGGGGGGGGGGGGGCCTCCAACATTGACGAGTCCTAAAGAAGACTGTAAATGTTTTTGGGACAATCGGTCACCCCCAGAATCGTATTCTTTAGCTGTGAGCAATCTTTAATCACAATTTAAAATGCATCTAACAGAAAGATTAAAACCGGATTAAAATTAAAACATTAAAAAAAGAAAGTTTCTATAAATGTCTTTGTCTAGAAAAATTAGAACTGGATTAAGATTGCCCAAAGACTGCCGTGTGTATGGGCAGCATTGGATCAAAGGAGTCAGACTGGGCGACCGGACGACCGGACCGTATTGTGCCGATACGTTGGGAGTGTCACTCCAGATCCGGCCTCGGCACCACCAAAACAAACAATTCTACAGCGCCCGGCCAGCTTGGGCCCACAAGAGTCTCGGCAGCAGCTGCTGTCACTCGCCTCCACCAGCTGCCCGGCCAAGTGAAGCGACAGGGATTCCCAGCGCGGCCCACGGACATCGCAAAGGAGGAGGGTGGGGGGGGGGGGGGGAGCGACTGGTGGTCCGCTGTACGCTTCAGTGAAGTTTATTTGCCCCCCGGTCCAAAATCTTCCTGCCAGTCCCCATGAATCAGTGCAGCTAAAGTGCTTGGCGGGAGGAAAGTGCTCACACTGACAATGGAAACTGCTGAGGGCAAAAAAATGCCAAGTCCTGAGAACAACAAGTCACTTGTAAGTGGCAAGCAAGGTCAGGACTCAGCGAGACAAGCGAACGGCAGATCTTCGCGTTCCTTCCCGGCAGGACAATAAACAGCGAATAAAACCCACAAACCGCGCATTATCATATCAGGCAGACGGAGATTTGCTTGGAGGAGATTAGAGGAGCGCCGCAATCCCACCACACACATCGCCGCCAAATGTTCCCGGGGCTCTGAAGAGTTCTCCCTGAACAGTCTTGCTGTATGGCCGGGAACGCTGGGGGTTGTAGTGCCCAGCGATTGGATGTTTGAAGGGTCTTTTTTACTGCCACTACCAAACCCATTCACCATATTACCAAAAGTATTGGGATACCTGACTTTCCACGCACATGAACTTTAATGGCATCCCAGTCTTAGTCCGTAGGGTTCAATATTGAGTTGGCTCCGCCCTTTGCAGCTATAACAGCTTCACCTCTTCTGGGAAGGCCGTCTACAAGGTTTAGGAGGGTGTCTATGGGAATGTTTGACCATTCTTCCAGAAGAGCATTTGTGAGGTCAGGCACTGATGTTGGATGAGAAGACCTGGCTCGCAGTCTCCGCTCTAATTCATCCCTAAGGTATCGGGTTGAGGTCAGGACTCTGTGCAGGCCAGTCAAGTTCCTCCACCCTGCTCATCCATGTCTTTATGAGCTTTGCGTTGTGCACTGGTCCATATAATTTGGTGGAGGAAGGAATTATGGTGTGGGGGTTCACCCCAAACTCGCTCATCCATGTGTTTATGGACCTTGCGCACTGGTCTAAATCATCTGGTGGAGGGGAAATTAAGGTATGGGGGTTGTTTTTTGGGGGTTGGGCTTGGCCCCTTAAGCTGGAGTCACGCCTATGGCATTTTTAGTGCTTTTTGCATTTTGCAGCGTTGTACTACAGAACATGTTCCATAGGAAACCATGGTAAATGGACTGTAGTGCGAATCTGCAAAATGCAAAAAGCAATAAAAAATACATAGCTGTGACTCCAGCCTTAGTTGCAGTGAACGGAACTCTTGAGGCGTCAGCATTCCAAGACATTTTGGAGAATTTCATGCTCCCAACTTTGTGGGAACAGTTTGGGGACGACCCCTTCCTGTTCCAACATGACTGCGCACCAGTGCACAAAGCAAGGTCCATAGAGACATGGATGAGTGAGTTTGGGGTGGGGGGGATCTTGACTGGCATGCACAGAGTCCTGACCTCAACCCAATACAACACCTTTGGGATGAATTAGAGTGGAGACTGCGAGCCAGGCCTTCTCGTCCAACATCAGTGCCTGACCTCACAAATGCTCTTCTGGAAGAATGGTCAAACCTTCCCATAGACACATCTCCTAAACCTTGTGGACGGCCTTCCCAGAAGAGGTGAAGCTGTTATAGCTGCAAAGGGCCAACTCAATATTGAACCCTACAGACTAAGACTGGGATGTCATTAAATTTCATGTGCGTGTAAAGGCAGGTGTCCCAATACTTTTGGCAATATAGTGTTTATTCTATTATCTTTATAATCTTCCCCACTTTTAAAAATACAAATTAATTTTCTTCCACTTTTTTTTCTCTCTCCCTCATTATACTGTAGATGAAATCTTATTTCTCAGTCTCTCTCTATCTGCTTGTTCTGGGTCTTTCCTCTCCTATCCTTCTCTCTCTCAGCCAATCACATTTCTATTCTCCTTCAATCTCTCCTACTTTCCTTTTTCCAAAATTCTATCCTCCTTTCAAATATTCTGCGATTTCAAATTCGAAATCATGAAAGCGCTTCACCCAGCGCACCCACCGAGGGGTTAATAACGGTGACACCCCCCCCCCCCCCCCCCCCGCAGCTACAAACCGGCTAATTAAAATAAAATGGAAATCTCCCCTAAGTGCACAGAGAGCGGCGGACGGATGGATGGATGGACGGATGGATGGATGGTGGGGTAAAAACATGATCTTCCATTACCGAATAACTGCTGACTGATGGAAACTTTCTATCCTCCGCTTCCACCACACTGCCAGGAGGCCTCCGACTCTGCACAGGACGTGATTGGATGCTTTATTAACACGCTGCGCTACCGCCAACTCTTTTTGCAGCAGCGGCCAATCACAAAAAAAAAAAAATGCAGTGCCCAGGTGCAAGTGCTAAGGACCTTGGGCACAAAAAAAATTATTATACATATATATATACACACACACACACACACACATATATATATATATACACACACACACATATATATATATATATATATATATATACACACACACACATATACACACACACACACACTTTAACCACTTAACCTCCTAAAGATTTACCCCCCCCCTTCAGAACCAGGACCATCCCTTGTGATACGGCACTGCGTTACTTTATCTGACAATTGCGCGGTCGTGCAACGCTGTACATAAGGCTGGGTTCACACTGCTGCGGTGACGAGAATCGGATGTGATTCGCACCGCACTGCAGTGCAAATCACATGCGATCTCTGTGCGATGCGAGTTCAGCCATACAGATAGTATACAGATAGTATGGCTGAATTCGCATCGCATCCGACCCAAACTCGCACGGGACCCTTTTTTTGGTTCCGCAGCAGAATCGGATCGCATGGGTGTTCACACCACGCGATCCGATTCCTGTCCGAGTTTGCAGATCGCACTGCGATATAAGCGAACTGATCTGGGGGTGTCATTAAGGTTTCACTGACACTCCCAGCAGTTGGCATAGGGCAGTGTGAACTGCCGCCGGGAGGCATGCGATGCGGGAACCCGCCGCGGATTCGCAGCGTTCCCGCATCGCAGCAGCGTGAACCCAGCCTGAATGAAATGTGTTCTTTTTTTTTCCCCCTACAAATAGAGCTTTCTTTTGGTGGTATTCAATCACATCTGTGGTTTCTTATTTTTTTTTATTTTTTTTTTTTTTAATAGCACAAAAATAAAAAATAAAATCAATTTTGGAAAAAAAAAAAAAAAAAAAATCGATATTTTTTACTTTCTACTATAAAACAAATCTAATTAAAAAAAAGATGAAAAATCAAATTTTTTTGGAAAACAAAAAATATCAATAAGCTTATATTGATTGGTTTGGGGAAAAGTTATCGCATCTACACACTATGTAATACATATACTGGATATATATATATATATATATATATATATATATATATATATATATATATATATATATATATATATATATATATATATATATATATACACACACACACACACACACACACACACATACATACATATATTTATTTATTTCTTTATTTTTTATACTAGCGGCGATCAGCGTCATAGCGGGACTGCGATATTGTGGCAGACAATCTGACACTTTCTAGCAACCAGTGACAATACAGTGATCGAAGCTAAAAATATGCACTGTCACTGTACTAATGACACTGGCTGGGAAGGGGTAAAACATCAGGGGCGATCAAGGGGTTAAAGAGGAAGTAAAGCCTCTGAAAAAAAAAAATACACCCTGCAAGACAAAGGCATAATGAGCTAGTATGCTTAGCATACTAGCTCATTATGAATTACTTACCTGAGATCGAAGCCCCCGCATCGGCCCTCGTTCGCCTCCTCTGACGCCGCCATGTATTCCAGAGTGACTTCCGGGTATCGTGGCTCCGGCGCTGTGATTGGCCCGGAGCCGCGATGGCGTCACAGCATGATCACCGTTAGAAACGGCACGTTCAGTGCGCACAATGTCTACATGCGCCATAGACATTGGTGCCGCTATTTCTGCAAATATCTCCTAATCCTTTTAGGTCTGGGAGATATTTCTTGCACCTACAGGTAATCCTTAATCTAGGCTTACCTGTAGAGTAAAGTGGTTGTAATGGGTTAACAACCACTTTAACTGTGTGCCTAGCCAGTGTTTATGTGTGCTGCTTTTACTAAGGGATGTGGTGGATTTACTTTCACTGCTGACAGAACAGAGCTCTGCTTTGTTTACATAGGCAGAGCTCTGTTCTGCGTCTTTCCTCACTGATCAGCGGGTGGCAGCAGACATCCATTGGCCGGCAGCCGCCGATTGGCTTGTGCCGTGTCTAATCACATCACAGCTGGGGGCGCCATGCACCTTCTACCCGTAAGTGCTGGATGGCATACCTAGTACGTGATCTGGCACTCTAGAGGCTGCCATATAACTAAAAAAATTTATTTATTTACAAGATTTCCAGCAAGCGCAGCAATCACGTGTAAAGTTTAGAAGCTCTCTTCAAATTCCGGAGACTCTCAATGAGAAGAAGCTCAGCTGTGAAGAAACCTAAACATGACACTTCCCTGGAGACTCTCAAACACAATTACCATTTAGTTGAGGAATGTAACAGACCGGAGAAAAGAAAAAATAGAAAATGTAGCACATGCAGAAATCCGGGCCCTGGCCCCCCCCTTCCCCCCGTCCCTCTCAGGGTCCCGGGAGCCGGTCCCTTATTTGGGATTTGTTTTCCTACTTTTCTTTGAAAAACGATTCCTAGGAAGGCTCGTATGTACTGCCTGTGTGATATCCACCATTAGATATTACATACTGGATAGTAACAATCATTGTACATTGAAGTCTGAGGAAACAGCTACCTCCTGCCTTGCCTTTAGTCTTGTACCAGACAGTTGTACCGGCTCCAGTGGTGGGGTGCCGCCCCCCCCTAATCCCCATGCAAGGCGCACAGATTTCTATCCGGCTTGTTTTATTTTTTTGTTTTTAGAAGCACAGAATTAGAGCCTGGGGCTCTAATTCATTTCAAAATGGGTGAGCTCAGAGCGCAGAGCACTGCGTCCTGAGCCCACCCACTTGTGTGGCCAGGGCCAGTGCTACCACTGGGCAAACTGGGTAGCTGCCTAGGGCGCCCGGCCACTGGTGTTCCTACTCTCTTCTCTCAGCAACATGCAACTAAGTCTTAGTATCAGCAGGCAGTGGCCGCTCCATTGGCACATAGGGTCAGAGGTGCAGCGGCGGCAGAGAACTGTGTCCCAAATCCCGGATTAATGGAAGCAAGAAAACATTTATTGACGGGCACTGGTGAGGCTGAATTTGATGGGCGCTGGTGAGGCTGAATTTGATGGGCGCTGGTAAGGCTGCATTTGATGGGCGCTGGTAAGGCTGCATTTGATGGGCGCTGGTAAGGCTGCATTTGATGGGCGCTGGTATGGCTGCATTTGATGGGCGCTGGTGAGGCTGCATTTGATGGGCGCTGGTGAGGCTGCATTTGATGGGAGCTGGTGAGGCTGCATTTGATGGGAGCTGGTGAGGCTGCATTTGATGGGCGCTGGTGAGGCTGCATTTGATGGGCGCTGGTGAGGCTGCATTTGATGGGCGCTGGTGAGGCTGCATTTGATGGGCGCTGGTGAGGCTGCATTTGATGGGAGCTGGTGAGGCTGCATTTGATGGGAGCTGGTGAGGCTGCATTTGATGGGAGCTGGTGAGGCTGCATTTGATGGGAGCTGGTGAGGCTGCATTTGATGGGAGCTGGTGAGGCTGCATTTGATGGGAGCTGGTGAGGCTGCATTTGATGGGCACTGGTGAGGCTGCATTTGATGGGCACTGGTGAGACTGCATTGATGGGCACTGGTGAGGCTGCATTTGATGGGCGCTTCAGTAAAAAGGTGTGGTAGACATGGGCAGGGAAAAGGGGGTGGGGCCAGGGGGTGGCAAAATGAGGTTTCGCCTGGGGTGTCAAAAATCCTTGCAACATCCCTGTGTGTGGCAGTAGCGAACTAATATTCCTGCTTCTCCGGGAGGTTTGTCACCCCCCCCCCCCCCCCCCTCAAAAAAAAAAAAATATTGAGCACCAGCCGTCACTGACTCTCCTGGACTGAAATGGCTTACTCCGATTTCACCGAACACTGTGAGCTTCTCTCATGTGCAATAAAAGCTGAGCTAGAGGAAGGAGAAGCACAAGAGAAGTCCGGCAATCTGTACAGAGTGTAGTGTGGTCTGCCCAGCACAAGCTGGCAGAGCATGCTGGCATTCCCCCGAATCTGAAGGATCATATCTGGTCTAGACAGCACATTATTATTATAATGTTCTGTATTTCCAGAATGAGACATTCATTTATCTCCTCACCAGACAGGTTCCTGCTACTGACGTCTTCTGTATATCGAATATTAAAAAGCTTTTTTAGTGTATGCGGATTCTTGTCGGGCAGGCTGGTACCCTGGCAGTCACCCAGACAGAAATATAATGTGCCCGAGCAACGCAGGCGGATTGGCTGCCAGGGGAACCCAGCGCTGTGTTATCAGGTAATGACTCCTACAGTACTTTGCATTCTCCTTCACTTCAACTCCACAAATTCTATATAAAAGACTGATAACTGGAGGGGGGCTAGTAGAGATCAATGCTATTACCCTAATCAATGTTCCCACTACAGGCTGCTGAGGTCTGAGGGCCGCACATCACATACCACAGGGCCACAAGTGGCTCCCGGGGCTGCAGGGTGGGCACCAGGGCCCTATACCCAAGTGCCACATGAGGAGGAGAAGGAGAAGAAGAAGAAGGCTGGAGGACTCTGCTCCTTCACCCAACTCTCCTCTCCTGAAATACTCTGCTTTGCTGGAGGGCTCTGCTCTTTGGTCATTGTCCATGACCACCTCCTTCCTTCACATCATGCCCTATGACAGTAGGTGTCAACTTATGAGCTAAAGGGGACCTCAAACATCAATAAAGGGCTGCACATAATGTTGCTGTCAGAGACTGCAGACCTAATAGAGGAAACGAGGGTCAGAGAGTGAGGAAAGGATACATTGTTGTTTGGGGAGATGCTGCAGAAGATAATAGGAAACAGGGAAGAGGTTACATGAGGCTAGTAGGGATCAATGCTATTACCCTAATCAATGTTCCCACTACAGGCTGCTGAGGTGTGAGGGCCGCACATCACATGCTACAGGGCCACATGTGGCCCCCGGGGCTGCAGGATGGGCACCAAAACCCTATACCAGATTGCCACGTGGCCCCCCCCGAGGCTGCATGATGGGCACCAGAGCCCTATACCAAAGTGTCACATGGCCCCCGGGGCTGCAGGATGGGCACCAGGGCCCTATACCAAAGTCTCACAAGTGGCCCCCGGAGCTGCAGGATGGGCACCAGGGCCCTATACCAAAGTCTCACAAGTGGCCCCCGGAGCTTCAGGATGGGCACCTGAGCCCTATACCAAAGAGCCACAAGTGGCCCCTGAGGCTGCACGATGGCCACCAGAACCCTATACCAAAGTGTCACAAGTGGCCCCCGGGGCTGCAGGATGGGCACCAGGGTTCTATACCAAAGTGTCACAAGTGGCCCCCGGGGCTGCAGGATGGGCACCAGGGTTCTATACCAAAGTGTCACAAGTGGCCCCCGGGGGGCTGCAGGATGGGCACCAGGGTTCTATACCAAAGTGTCTCAAGTGGCCCCCGGAGCTGCAGGATGGGCACCAGAGCCCTATACCAAAGTGGCACATGTGGCCCTCAGGGCTGCAGGATGGGTACCAGAGCCCCATGATATACAGAGGAATCCTGATGAGTGGATTGGTCACCCTGACCCGCTCTCTTCTCCTGCTATGAATACAGGAGTCGGTGGATCTTGAACCCTCGGTCCCTCACTGAACACACCTTGGACGAGTCACCCAGAAGACGGCGGGTGACTAATGGCACATCAGCAGAATCAGACGACTTCACCCTGTAAATCTGCCGAGTCAGGCGGAGAGTGTCAGAGCCGACCACAGACAGGCGCTGCGAGTTCACACAAGTCGGCCTTGTCAGAATTCACATTTCTCGCCTTGTAAATGCTGAATATGAGACAAGCGATTGTCATTCCGCCTGCGGGTCTCACAGGCAACGCGAAATCCCAAATGTTACATAGTAGGTGAGGTTGAAAAAAAAAAAAAAGAAGGACACAAAAGTCCATCAAGTCCAACCTATGAAATATGGCGAGGAAATTAAGATCATTTAGAGGGACCCTCCAAGAGCGAACTGAAATCCAGCGGAGGAAAGGGGCGGGGCCAAAGACAGACACAAATGCAGATTTTCCCTTAAAAAAAAAAAAAAGAAAAACTCCAGAAAAATAAAAAGACACACTCGCTGGGTTTCTTTAATGACAATGTTGTTTAATGCAACAATGTAATAGAGGAAGGTGGAGGGGAAATGAGGAGAGAAGAACTTCCTCCCGGGGGACCGGCACCATTTATATACAGACAGCAAAGTTCATAGTGAGAGTTCTATTACACCCCCGAGAGGGTCTCACCATGAGAACAGGAATAGTCCTCACCGAGACTAAAACTACTCCATACACAGCTAAGCAAGACGAAGAATCCCTCCCCCCGTATAGTCTGATCTCCATCCTCCCCCCTTCAGGCCGGGTTCACACATATTCCAATTGGATGTGGGTGTCTCCGCATCCAATTGGCATAGCAGGAGATAGTGCCCGGCTCTCAATGGAGCTGATTCACACATCTCCGGTGGGCACAGCAGAAGGGTCCTACGTGTCTTTGGCTCTGTTTTAGTCCCAAATCAGGTGAAAATTTGGACCTACAACTGTGAACGGGGAGGAACCCCCTGCTTTGCTCTGCACGGCACATAGTGTGAACCCGGCCTAAGACCCCATACACACTATTAGATTTTCTGCAGATTTTTGTCTTCAGATTTATCAAAACCATATGATATGGGGTCAGACCTTAAGAGTTTCAATATGTATGCAATCAGGCAGCCCCTCGCACTACATGGTTTTGGTGAATCTGAGGACAAAAATCTGAAGAAAATCGAATAGTGTGTGTGTGTGTGTGTGTGTGTGTGTGTGGGGGGGCTCAAGTCTTGCACAACCAGCTCCTCTCCTGGACTGTAATGGCAAGTCAGATAGGCCCCGCCTCATTCCACATCCAGCGTCAGCTACTGCAGGGGGTCTCCAAAGGGGGTCTCCGGAGCAGGGCTGGACTGGGACAAAAAGTTGGCCCTGGACTTCATCCAGACCGGCCCACTTTAATTTTGCAAACAGTGGGATGTCAGTGGGAGGAATAGTGCCCCATCATTGGTGTCAGCGGGAGGAATAGTGCCCCATCATTGGTGTCAGTGGGAGGAATAGTGCCCCATCATTGGTATCAGTGGGAGGAATAGTGCCCCCATCATTGGTGTCAGTGGGAGGAATAGTGCCCCATCATTGGTGTCAGTGGGAGGAATAGTGTCTCATCATTGGTGTCAGTGGGAGGAATAGTGCCCTATCATTGGTGTCAGTGGGAGGAATAGTGCCCCCATCATTGGTGTCAGCGGGAGGAATAGTGCCCCCATCATTGGTGTCAGTGGGAGGAATAGTGCCCCATCATTGGTGTCAGTGGGAGGAATAGTGTCTCATCATTGGTGTTAGTGGGAGGAATAGTGTCTCATCATTGGTGTCAGTGGGAGGAATAGTGCCCCATCATTGGTGTCAGTGGGAGGAATAGTGCCCTATCATTGGTGTCAGTGGGAGGAATAGTGCCCTATCATTGGTGTCAGCGGGAGGAATAGTGCCCCCATCATTGGTGTCAGTGGGAGGAATAGTGCCCCATCATTGGTGTCAGTGGGAGGAATAGTGCCCTATCATTGGTGTCAGCGGGAGGAATAGTGCCCCATCATTGGTGTCAGTGGGAGGAATAGTGCCCTATCATTGGTGTCAGTGGGAGGAATAGTGCCCTATCATTGGTGTCAGCGGGAGGAATAGTGCCCCCATCATTGGTGTCAGTGGGAGGAATAGTGCCCCATCATTGGTGTCAGTGGGAGGAATAGTGCCCCATCATTGGTGTCAGTGGGAGGCATAGTATCCAATCGGTGTCATTGGTGGGGGTTAGGGGGACCACAGAAGGCAACATTTAAACACATTAAACTTTAAACAATTTCAGAAAGGGCCCTAATATCAGAAAAACATAAGCCGGTAAGATCCTACAAATAGCATTATATTTAAATTGTTTCTTCATCCTAAAAGGGGTACACCACCCAAAATTGTTCTTCATTCTCTATAGACTGGGGAAGGGTTAGAGTCTTTGTAAGCTTTTGATTGCTACTCTGCGATGTCCCCTCCTATGTCGGGGGACCGCACAGCAAGTATATATGCCCCCTCCGGGTATTTTGTGGCATCAATGGCGGAGGAAGGAGTGGCTGGGAAGTGCTGTGAATGAGTAGAGGTGGGTTGGGGTGCGAGATTTAAAGGGACCCGGTCCCTCGGACGGAAGTCTGGTTCTTCTAAAGCAGGTCTGTCATTTTGAAAATACGAACGCTCCTGGAAGCCGAGTCCGCCGCCTAGGAAGTGTGTGCGTTTGATTTCATCCTCCCACTATTGGGTACATCTGTTTTCAGTTCACAGCCAGAGAAGTAAAGTGGGGTGATGGAGAGCAGAGCGTGCCTGCTGTGACAATTAATCCGGTTTCCATGAAATTCATCGGAATAAACGAGACGAATGAAGAACCGCGACAATCTGTTCAATTAACGAGGAATTCCTCTCCATGGATGGAGAGAAGATGAGGAGACAATTCAACGAGCGACGGCTTCCGTCATCAGCGGGAATGTGAGCGTTCCATAAGGTTATTCCACTGGTTGAGGGGGGTTAAAAAAATGATGCAGTCCCCCCAAATCTGTAACAATGTTTCATCTCAGGGCTCGATCACACATGTGGTCTTGGGGGGGGGTGGATGTGATGTAAGGTGCTTGGAACCAGAAAGTGCCAACAGAAGCAGCAGACTGTGTATATCACATGGAGGAGAACCACCGGGGGCAGCAAGGAAGTGTCGCATGTACACAAGTTGGTCTTGCTGAGGTCATGTGACATAAATGGATGTGGTTACACGTTTCGGGGGCCGCAGCCCCTTTGTCAAACCTCAGACGTAGTTGGAAACAATGTCACTGATAAGTGTGCAGCAAAGGCAGCTGACCAACGTTACCGTTTACAGAAAGAGTGGTTAGGACTGCAGAATGCCCCTCCCACTCTCAATAACACATGGGGGAGGTGTTCTGTAGTTCAATGTGGTGAGCTGATAACACTGCCGGAGAGAATACTGCAGAGTACACAGGACAACTCTGGAATTTTGGCAGCATTAACAGGTGTTTTTTGTTTCTTTTTCAAACCCCGCTGAAATACCCCTTCTGAGCACAAATCACCTCCCCCTCATAAAAAATGCACCCCTGAGTGCGCATGCGCGAGGCTTCCAAGATGGCCGCGATCATCTAAAGCTCCGCTGCCTCGCGGAACAACGGAACCCCTACCGCACGGCACGGCTACCCTTCCGCTCCCCGAGCTATAGGGGCGGAATCCCGAAGTGTTGGGGCACATTTCTGAATGACCGGTGGACTGGCTAAACGCAATCTCGGCCCGCTGTTCGCTTCATTGGACGTGAGGGAGAAATCCAAGATGGCCACCGCAGCACAGCTCCTGTCTCAGGATCACAGATCCGCAGGCACAGTGGATTTCAGGTCAGATACAGACTTTCCTCCCCTCCACGCCACCCCAGGCAACCCCAGGGGTCTCCCCAAGGAAGCCACACCGTCCCCGGCCTCCACGGTCTCTCTGCTGGAACGCACCATCCAGGAGTTCTCTCCCTCCCCAGCGGGGACCTACAGAGTTACCCAGACCGCCATGGCCCCCCACGAGGCTGCTCATTCGGACCCAGTCTCCCACATGGATGCCCTGTTTGGCAAATTCTCTGAATTATTAGAGAGGGGCCTCTCCCAAACTGCTTTGCAAATCACGGGGGAATTGAAAGCTGATTTTATTAACCTAGGCTCCCGGATCGAAACGATCGAACATAAAATGGAGGATACCATAGCCAGATCCATCCAAAACTCCAGACACATCTACTCAGTACAGGAGCAATTGGACATAGCCATGGCCCGTATAGATGACCTCGAAAATAGGTCGCGCAGATATAACGTCAGAATTCGCGGGCTTCCAGAATCAATAACTGATGTGTCCAGGGCGGTGCAAGACCTCATTCAACAGCTAATCCCTGACATCCCAGCTACTAAGCTTGAACTTGACCGGGTCCATAGAACCCTCGGCCCCCCTAGGAAGGATGGCACCCCGCGAGATGTTCTGGCCAAGCCACATCACTTCTCGGTGAAAGAAGAATTCATGAAGAGAGCCAGATCCCTGCAACACGTCAATTACCAGGGTCACCAGGTTCAGATCTTTGCGGACCTCTCCCCCTCCACGATACAGAGACGAAGAGCTCTAAAACCCCTCTTGCTTGCAATGTCCCACAAAGACATAAAATACAAATGGGTATTCCCTTTTGCGGTCAGGTTCACGGACAAAGGGAAGTCTTTTGCCTTCTCCACTTTTCCCGAGGGGGAAAAGCTCCTCACCAAGCTGAAAATCATCTCTCAAGAAGCTGACATGGACACTTCTAACCCTAGCCAGGGATCTAACAAACGACCCACTCCTAACAGCCCACAATCCCCGTTGTGGACCTCCGGAAGAGCCAAGAAGGTCAAGGATAATGCACCCACCTGAGCAACTTCCAATCCCATTATCAGTCTCTCCATTTTGTGACTGACCGTCCGAGGTCCTGGAGAGGGCCGGAGGACTGCTCCCCAAACTTGGAAAGTTTGGCCCTCCAACCCTTTTTGCCCTCCCCTTGCCTAGGACTTGTGCTACCCTTGTTCTACCCTTATCCCCATTGCCTCCAATAATCCGGGACGCTATGCAGTACTTTGTCCATCTACTGGACTGCCCATAACCCCGCATATATTTTTTTTTTTGTTTACATACCCTCGAAATGGGCCCTAAGGTTGCTTTGAGGATTTCCCAGGGGGCTGCATTCCTCAGAACCCCCCCTGGACGTACCATCCTTCCTTATGCCTTAAGAACAGAGTTCATTTCTTAGCCCCAGTGTCTTTTAGGCATTATGTTTAGCCGTGCCTCACAAGAAAAGTTCCTTTTTATGTATATTGCAGCTTTTATGTTATTGCTATTTAAAGTTGATTTCACAGTTCGGGTAGTTACCCGACTAGGGGTCCCCAGTTCCGCGAGGGACCACATGTGTAACTCTCCCTCCCTCGGCCTTTCCCAGGCGTCTGAGGGTCGGGACTCCTGACCTTATGGGTCGGATGTCTTCATTGTGCTTGCTTGGGATTTCGGGGGGTGTCTCCTGCCCTGATCTCCTCCTTCTCTTCTCAGGAACCCTTTCTTTCCTTGCCCTCTCTCCCCTTCTCTTCCCCCTTGATGGTAAGCTTCCCCCGTTGAATGTTTGCATGACACTATTTTTTTTCTCCTCAGGTTGGGCTGAGCCACCCCAGTCGACATGGTATCCTGGGAGACATCCTCGGGCCACCGTTCTCAATGCCCTTACCAAGAACCCAGCTATAGATTGGGTAAGTGAGGTCGTTTTCAGATGCTGGGCTCCCCCTCTGCTCCATGGCTGATCCACAGGCTGCTAGGCTTAAGATAGCCTCCCACAACATTCAGGGTCTTAATTCCCCCATCAAACGGAGAAAAGCCCTCGATTACTACAAATCCCTGAAACTTGATATAATTCTGCTTCAGGAAACCCACTTTCCTATCCGGTATAGTCCCAAGTACCTACATGCCCACTTCCCTCAGTTCTTCTTAGCCAACGCGGAATCCAAGACCAAGGGGGTGGCCATTTTGATGGCCAAAACATGCAAATTCAATAAGAGTTTTGAAAAAGCGGATCCGGAGGGCAGATTTTTACTTGTAAAGGGCACTGTGGGGGACCAACTTTACTCCTTGGTCTCCTACTATGCCCCGAACACGGGTCAGGCCAAATTTTTTGAATCCATGCTACGTATCTTAGCACCTCTTTTAGAGGGGACGGTTATTGTCGGAGGAGACTCTAACGTCGCCTTTGATCAAGGACTTGATAAATCCTCCCCCACACGTCCCCGCTTAACCAGGCCCACAAAGGCAAGCTTACGGATTGCCAAATTGCTACACGCTCATGGGCTATCCGATGTCTGGCGGGAATTAAACCCCACAAAGAGAGACTACACTCACTTCTCAGCGCCTCACCAATCATATGCACGCATAGACCACATACTTGTCCCCTCCTCGCTCCTTCCCAGGATGCTCAAAGCCTCCATCACTGACACAGTGATCTCAGATCACTCTCTTGTAATTGTGACGGCCCTGGGGGGCTCGAGTGGGAGACATCCTAGGCATTGGAGGTTAAATGAATCCCTCCTTTCGGAGCCATCACGAGTTATAGATCTCGACAAAGCATTGAAGGAATATTTTTCTATTAATGCGACTCCTGATGTCTCCCCCGAGACCCTGTGGGCGGCGCACAAAGCTTACATTAGGGGAAAATTCATGCAATTGGGTTCTCAAATAAAACGGGAAAGGCAATCAACCATCCTGAAGCTAGAAGAGGAATACTCTAAACTCAGAGCTCTTCACAAAAAGGACCCCCTCCGTACCCCCACGGCCTTACTAGACAGGACTCGCTTAGAACTAAATCTCGCCCTCACCACGAAAGCTGAAAAATCAGTTAGGTGGGCTGGCCACAAATTTTACTCACAGGCGGATAAAATAGGCACTCTCCTGGCCAATAGACTCTCCCCTAGAACCAAGCTGAGCACCCTCCCTCGGATCAGAAGCGCGGGACTCCCGCCCACGTCTAATCCGGTCACAGTTCTGAATGCCTTTCAGAAATTCTACACCTCTCTCTACAGTAGCTCCCCACCCCCCAAAGATAACCTCCTCCCAAAGTTTTTGGAGGGTCTGCCCATCCCGGCCTTATCGGACGTTCACAAACAAGTTATGGAAGCCCCCTTCCAGACAGAGGAGATACTGGAAGTCATTAAGACTCTTAAAAAAAGCTCCGCCCCTGGTCCCGACGGCCTTTCGATCCCTTACTATAAAGCCTTTGCCAACACACTAGCTCCCCACCTGGCCAATCTCGGTAACCATAAAGCTAATGGAGACCCCCTGGATCCCCACCTTAACACGGCGTATATCACGGTCATCCCCAAACCTGGCAAGAACTTGGAAGATGTCAGCAACTACAGACCGATTTCCCTTATTAATAATGATCTCAAAATTCTTACGAAAGTTATGGCCAATAGGTTAGCCTCCTTTATTGGACGCTATGTCCACAAGGATCAAGTCGGTTTTATTCCCGGCAGACAGGGACCTGATCAAATTCGGAGGGCGATCGACATTATCTCCATCTTGCAGTCTAATTGGGAAGGGGGACCCGGACAATCTGGCTTCCTCCTTTCCTTAGATATTCAAAAGGCTTTCGACTCGGTCTCATGGCAGTACATCTTCCAGCTCTTTGACAGGTGGGGATTTGGGGCTCGCTTCCTTGGCTTATTACAGGCCTTATACTCCCAGCCGAGGGCCCAAATTCGAATGCAGGGATACCTTTCTGAGCCAATTCCCATCACCAGGGGGACCAGACAGGGGTGCCCCCTATCCCCCCTCATATTTGCAATAGCCATTGAAACACTGGCGATCGCAGTCCGCCACAATATGGACATTAGAGGTGTCCAATGCGGTAGTCAAACGCACAAATGTGGACTCTTCGCGGACGACATACTGTTGTTCCTCACTTCCCCCCTCACAACCCTACCCAACTTATCCCGGGTATTGGACGACTTTGCCAAGGTCTCAGGCTTGAGGGTTAATTACTCCAAGTCTGTGGCGTTGAATGTTTCTCTCCCCACTCACCAAGTCCTCTCACTCAAACAATCCTTTCCGTTCCAATGGAGTGACACAGCCATCCAATACTTGGGTATCTCCCTCACACCTAAAATAGAGATGCTATATGCCCACAATTACCCCAAATTATACAGACAGCTGGAAACCGACCTCTCCTCATGGTCTAAACATGAATTATCCTGGCTTGGCCGGATTAACTCTATAAAAATGACCCTTCTCCCCAAAATCCTTTACTACTTTCGAGCCCTGCCAATACCAGTTCGGAAGGACCACCTTTGCTCTCTGCAAAGCAAAATACTGAAATATATTTGGGGTAATAAGGGATACCGTCTACCGCAAAACACGCTCTTCCTGCATAGACGCAGAGGGGGGCTGGGTCTGCCTAACCTCCACAAATACTACCTTGCAGCTCGCCTAGCCCAACTCTCCTCGATCTACTCCAAATATGAGAAACCGGACTGGCAGTCCATAGAACGCTGTGCGGTACCCTCCTATACACTAGATTTTTTATTATGGTGCCCGCCCAAAGCCAGGCCGCCCATTATGTCCCCATCCCTTTCTCACTCCTGTGCCCTATGGGACGGCCTTCGCAAAGAGCCGTCCCTAGTCTCCACTATAAGACCCCTTGCTCACATGTTCCGTAATCATGACTTCCCCCCCGGTCTGAACATTGAGGCCTTCAGATGGTGGTTGGACAAGGGACTATACCGGATAGGTCACTTTTTTAATTCCAGGGGTCCGATTTCCCTAGCTTATTGTATCGAACACTTAGAGCTACCAAACACAGAGAGGTTCCGCTTCCACCAAATATCTCACTACTTGAACTCACTTTGGAAAAACAAACCCCTTCCTCCTCCCTTTACTGAATATGAAGCCTGGTGTGGTAGGATAGGGGAGCAGAGGGGTGGTATTTCAGTGATCTACACTGCTCTCACTTCCCCAACGGGTAAATCCCCCTATATGACGGCTTGGGAATCTGATCTCCAGACCTCTGGGAGTCTCGAATCCTGGCAGCTGGCCTTAGCCAGATCCTTTCGTGGGATCCAGAACACCTCACTAATGGAGGCTAGCATCAAATTGATAACCAGGTGGTACCTCACTCCAGTAAGGCTAGCCAGAATATATCCCACGGCTAATCCCTTATGTTTCAGGGGGTGCCAACTTCGTGGCTCCATGATCCACATCTGGTGGGAATGCCCTAGACTCCGTTCGTTCTGGACTAAAATATTCAATTTGATTTACTTAGTCACAGGCTGCCGGGTTTCGAGAACTCCAGAGGTTGCGTTACTCAATACCCCGATTCCTTTGATGTCTGGTAACATTCAGAAACTAACTTATTTTATTCTATTAGGAGCCAAAATTGCGATTGCCTCCGCATGGAAGCAACCCAAACCCTCCTTCCTCGCAGTTAAGAGGAAGATATCGTGGATAATGTCCCAAGAAAAACTATCAGGTATTCTGTCAGACACCACACCTAAATTCCGAAAGGTGTGGGACCCTTGGGCCCGTTACATGGGAATCTCTCTGCTGCCGGGGGTTCCCCCAGGCCCTCCCCTAGGAACCAGACCTCACCCATAAAGCACTCATTCTTACACTGATTGTGAAACATTCCCTCGCTTTATCCTTCCACCCTTTCAGGACATAGCTTACCTCCCCCGACCCCTCTGTTCTCCTCTTCTCCTCCTTTCTTCTCTTCTCTGTCCTTCTAGTCGTTCTAAGATTTTGGTTTGCTCAACAGAGCTGTAATTGACAGGTTCACCATACAGTCCAATTTAATGTTGCGGTACCCACGGCAGACGATCCTCCGACTGTTTTTCCCCTCTGCGAGGGAGGGGCCTGGGAGGATACTCCCTCATCCTGGCACAGCAAGTTCCCTATTAGGGGTGTCGGGATGGGGGCTCCTGGGAGTTACCCTAATAGTCCTACCTGGTGGGCTCTCCCGGGGGGGACACCCTCCGTTTACCTCTTATTGATGTAGCCCCTCGATAAGGAAGGGCTTGCCGACTGTACACTCTTGATAGTATCTGTTTTTCACTAATGTCTCATGTTTTTTTTACTTACATTGTGACAGCAGGCCCTCCCTGCTACTGCTAGTTTGTGTACTGTTTTACGTATGTAAGTGCCTTTAATATAAAATAAAATATTTTGAAAGTAAAAAATGCACCCCTTCAAAATGTCCTCTCCCAGCACAAATTCCCCCCAAATCCCCCCTCCTAGAACAAACCCCCCCATCCCTGTTCCCACACAAATACTCCTAAATCACTACTCTTGCACCTCCCCCCCCCAATTTCCCTTCTTAGAATACTTACCCCCTGTATCCCCACCAAATTCCCCCATCCAACACAATTTCCCTCTTGTCAATCTCATTGTGACGCCCAACACTCCCCACCCTAAATTTCCCTCTTAGAACAATATTTACCCCCCCCTCCAAAATTCCCAAATCCAACAGAAATTCCCCTCTCCCCAATCTCCTTGTGGTGCCCAATGTACCCCCCCACCTTTTCCCCTCTTAGAACAATACTAACCCCCTGTCGCTCCCCCCCCCCAAATTCCCCCACCCAACACAAATCCCCTCCAGTCAATTTCCTTGTGGCGCCCCCACTCTAAATTTCCCCTCTTAGAACAATATTTACTCCCTGTCACCCCCCCCCAAACTCCCCCACCCAACACAAATCCCCTCTTCCCGCTCATTGTGGTGCCTGGCGCATCCCTGCCCCCCCCCCCCCCACATTTCCCTTCTTAGAACAATACTTACCCCCTGTCACCCCCCCAAAAAAATTCCCCCATCTGAAAGAAATCCCCCCCAAACCTCCTTATGCCCCCTCAACCTCACATGATACCACAGTGCCCAGGGCAGCCGCCTCTCCTGTCCACCCCTTGTCCCGGCCCTGATGAAATGCCAGTGAGTGGGCGTTGCCCCCCTAGGACAGGAAGAGTATTCAAGGTAGAATCACCAAATGAATATAAAGGGGGGAAAACCTGAAAACTAATGCAGCCACCACATCTAAGGACTGGTAAGCCGCAATATATGACGACATTTCTGTTCTTGGGTTTAGATACATTTTACGTTAGACGGTGAGCTCAGACACATCAGGAATTCAGAAAGCCGTGTGCCTGAGGAGCTGCATGTCTTCCAGCAGAACGGCACAGCGTGAGCGTCTAGGATGGTGGCCTGTGTGATATCTTCATCGTCTCATCGGTATTTACGGCGAGTCCTATCATCGCCCGCGACTGCAGAGCCCAGGAGAGCAGAGCGCACACATTGTTCTGCACATTCACAGACTCCATCTGTCTGAGACCCGGCTCACCACCGATACGCGTTCACCGGCTGTTGTGGCGGAGTGCTGCCATTGTACGCCTAAGAATCCCCGCTTCAATCGTCCCGCCACTCTTCACACGGCACACAAAGCGCCAGCGGGTACAAAGAGCTTTCTATGTGTGCATGGAACGCAGGAAATGCTGGATACAGAGAAGAGGCTCCACTTACTGACATAATACCATCTTCTGATAGAGACACAAAGACCGAGCGTACACAGATCGCCATTGTGTGCCGCCAGCACCAGCATCCTACCAACACAATGCCACAATCACAGGGACCGGGATAACATGAGGTGTGAACCTCATCTATTGGAGGCTTTGTTATCTGAACACTGAGCCAGACCCATCAGTCTCTGTACCACAGGAGCTTACACTCTAATGTCCCCCCACAGTCACACACTATTATTATATATTTATATAGCTCTGACATATGCTGCAGTGATGTACAGAGATCACTGAGCCAATCACATCAGTCTCCGCACCACAGGAGCTTGCAATGTAATGTCTCACAAAAGTCACCCACTATTATAATACATTCAGATAGCACTGACATATTCCGTAGTGCAGTGCTCTACAGAGATCACTGAGCCAGTCACATCAGTCTCTGCACCAGAGGAGCTTCTCCACCGGGTGGTGCTGTTTTGCAAGGTGCTGTTGGTTCACTCTACTGGGATCTCAAGTAGAGGAAACATGGAGCCTGGGATTGTCCTGCATGCTTCTCCCCCAGCCCCCATGCAGTGGGTGGGGGGAGATGAAGGCGGAGGCTCTCCAGAGGCACTGAGGCCTACTCCATGTGCTCAAGCTACAATGGATCCTGGGCCTGTCCCTATGCAAGAGGAGTCCTTACCAGTGTAGCGCCGGCTCCTGACGAGCATGCGCTATATGTTTTGAAAATGAATATTCCTAAAACCACAGTTGGGTTTTAAGGCTAATTTTGCTAAATTTTGGTTTCAGTACCAGTCTGACTGGATTGCACTGAGTTCTCCTGGGCTGCAGGTGTCGCTGTCGCCACCAGCAAGTGGTAGAACGCAGTCTAGTTGGGTGTATTGAGTGCCATCCCTTTCTCGGAACCAGCCCAGTGGGAGGGTTTTCCTGCTGTGTATTCTGGGAGATGGTATTTAAGCTACTGAGATCACGTGCTTTGGGGTTTCGGTCCAGAAGAGATTTTCTGTCTGTTTGGTCCTGGTCCTCCTGACCAGCCCTCATGGCCCTCCTGGCATGGGGTGTGGATCCATGCAATTCCAAGCCTCGGGACTGGATAGCCCGAGGCGAAGCAACTGCAGGGACAGGCCTGAATGGATTTGAGGCCCTAATGATCCAAGGGTGGTCCGGTGCCGTCTCATCTGAGGAGAGGCCCAGCAACTGGAGAAGCATCCAGGGGAGGACTCTTCGGGAGAAGGCCATGCGCAAGGCTGGTTTCTCTAAAGGAGCCTGGAGGCTCAGTTGAAGGACACTTTGTGGATCTATATTCATATGGTATTGCCGGACCGGCTGAGAGATACTGGTACCATATGATAGTTCTCTAAATTTGTCTACATCCCTCAGTTACATCCAAGTCTGTGGCAGACATTGTTTGGTAATGGTAATGGTAAGCCCAACAAAACCAGCAGCTCCTTTGGGGGTCAGTGCTACACCAGTCTTTTAGGATAAAGCGGTGAACAGACTTTGCCGCATTGCTAAGGAGGAACAGAAACTTTCTAGCTTGAAAGATCTCAGGAAAAAGAAATCCCTGGATAGTCTGGAAGCAGTAAGAGGGAAGTATCCAAGCTGAAGTCTCTGGAGGAGGCATTGAAAAAGCAGGAGAAGTTGGTTACTTCTCTGAAAGAAAGCAACAGTGAATTCAGAGAAAAGTGTGAGAATGAGGAGAGATTCCAACAGATGGAGAGTGCCTATGCCAGTACCAGCCAGAGGGTGGATGCCACAGTAATGGCGACAGTATGAATGGGGGGTAAGGAAGTGGCTTCACATGGTGGCCCCAGTACTAGCCCCGTCTCAGGATCTGTTGCACCTGAGCCAGTATCTGCCCCCCTCCCCCCCCCAGCGGCCTGGGTCATCTCAGGAGGAGGTTGAGGAAAATGGCGGATTGCTGCAGGCCATTACAGAAATGAAATCTCCCTTGAGTGGCACCAACTCACCAGATGAAGATCATGGGAATGCAGGAAGAGATGGCATGTATGCAGACAGAGAAGTTTCTGCTGGCTCTGAGGAGTCCCACATGGACATTAACAGTGTAGAGCAGGAATGTTGCATGAACATTGGAACTGCAGAACAGGAGGGCTGTATGAATGCTGAAACAGCTGGTGTTTTTTCTAAACAGAAGACTTTACTTGATGATGGGACTTCTGGTAACTGTGGTACTTCTGGGACTATGGTGAGTGGGACTGTTGTGCTGGAGTAGAGCTCAAGTGGTGGGTAGTTTACCAAACCAGATTTCAGAGGTTCGTATGCAGCCAGTTAATGTGTCATTGGTTCAAGTTATGAACTATGATAAAGCTGTGTCGGGACACTGCTGCTGGTAGAAGAAAGCCAGTTGTGCGACTTTCACCTAACACACCTTCCATTAAATGCAGGAATGTGGTACAGCTCAGGTGGGAGGGAGAAGATATTCCACCTATCAGGAGGGTGGTTGTGGATAAGATCCTAGCCATGGGATTTATGGCCTTCTCCTCTAAATGTCCAGAACAGAAGTGCTCTTTGTGCCAGGAACTGGGGCATCTGGTGAGGGACTGTAACATCATTAAATGTAACCTATGTGATAAGGTTGGTCACCCTTATAGACAGTACCCTGAGGCTTTTCACAATACGCCAGAGCTAGTGGAGGAATTCTTCCATCTGGATAGAGAAGAGTCAGCATCGGCAGAGGTTGTACCAGGGGATCCTAGTGTCTCTGTCCCATCAGAATATGTGTCTGTGAGGCCGTCTGTGGTGTCAGTGCCCCCCCCCCCCCAGTCTGTGGTTCCCCAGTGTCAGAAAGTGCGGTTGTCAAGTCTGTGTCTTCACCTATTGTTTCTCCTAGTGTAGTGAAGGCAGCAGAGGGTGCTGGACCAGAATGTATGGTGGTGCCAACCCCTCCTCCTTGCCGTGGCAGAAGTGCGGCTGGAGGTCGGCAGACACAGAGGAGTGGAGTGAGGGATGGATTGGATGATGGGGGAGGGGGAGGTGGGAAGGGGAAGGGAATGAGAGTGGCTGGTGTAGAATGCAAGGTAAATTATGTGGAAATTGGGGTTAATGGGGGGGGGGGGGGGATTTGGAATCACATCCTGATGGCGATTAAGTCTCAAAATGTTTCTTAGCCTGGATTGTGTTTAAAGTGGAGCTTCCGCTCATTGGAACCCTCCCCCCCTCCGGCGCCACAATTGGCACCTTTCAGGGGGGAAGGGGGTGCAGGTACCTGTGCAGTACAGGTATCTGCACCCACTTCCGGCATAGATATCTGCAGAAGCTTTGCCCCTTTCCGCACAATCTATGCCCCCCCACAGTCTGCCGGGAAACACACAGATCCAGAGACAGCGGGGACCATCCTTATTGCGCAGCGCGACTCGCGCATGCGCAGTAGGGAACCGGGAAATGAAGCCGCAAGGCTCCACTTCCTGATTCCCATACCCAAGATGGTGGCGGCAGCACCCGAGAGACGATCGAGAGAGCAGTATTTGTAGCTGCAGGCTTTAAAAAAAAAAAAAAAAAACGGCGGACTCCCGTTTTAAATTGAGGTTCGGGGTTTGTAGTCTCTTTTCTTGTCATTAAAATATGTTTCTTTCTATGATATCTTCTCAGGAAACGGTTTTCTTTATTTGCTGATGTAAGCACGCTTGTTTTGTTTAGCTGTTGTTTATTTTTTGTGTAAATATGTTTTTATTAATAAGCTGTATGTTGTATGATTTTTTTAAATAAAAAAAAAAAATTACACTCTAATGTTCCTTCCCCCACAGTCACACACTATTATTATTATACATTTATATAGCTCTGACATATACCGCAGTGCTGTACAGAGAACGCTGAGCCAGGCACATCAGTCTCTGTACCAGAGGAGCTTACACTCTATGCCCCCCCCCCCCCCCCCCCCCCCCAGTCACACACTATTATTATACATTTATATTGCTCTGACATATACCGCAGTGCTGTACAGAGAACGCGGAGCCAGTCACATCAGTCTCTGTAGCAGAGGAGCTTACACTCTAATGCCCCCCCCCCCCAGTCACACACTATTATTATACATTTATATTGCTCTGACATATACCGCAGTGCTGTACAGAGAACGCTGAGCCAGTCACATCAGTCTCTGTACCAGAGGAGCTTACACTCTAATGCCCCCTCCCCCCCAGTCACACACTATTATACATTTATATTGCTCTGACATATACCACAGTGCTGTACAGAGAACGCTGAGCCAGTCACATCAGTCTCTGTACCAGAGGAGCTTACACTCTAATGTCCCCCTCCCCCCCAGTCACACACTATTATACATTTATATTGCTCTGACATATACCACAGTGCTGTACAGAGAACGCTGAGCCAGTCACATCAGTCTCTGTAGCAGAGGATCAGGCGGGGCTCCTGGTGGTAGAGGAGACCCCGGCAGTCACAGCGCTGCATGGCAAGCGTGATCACCACCTCTATATCCCTGGAAATACCTTCCTCAAGTCCCCGCAACCCCTGCAGTGTGAAGGGTTAATTCACCTATAAAAAGGATAACAGGAAAGCGGAGTGAGAAGAGAAAGTCAGCAACCTGCAGCACTAATGGGCTGCCAAGGCTGTTACTATTACACACTTAATTATTGATGGGCCCAAGTATCTGTGGCTTGCAGCATAATGAAAGTCAGAAGACCAGCTGGAGATGACAGGAAAGAGTCAAAGAGCTGACACTCCAATCTGTCTGTATAGGAGATCTGAACGGGTTCTGGGGATCGGTGAACATTTCCAACCAAAAAATTGTACACTTTATTTTTATTTATAAAAGTGCTGAAATATAGGATATAGGCAAGCCTTTCTCAACGTTTTCAGCACAGAGGAACCCTTGAAATAGTTCTCTGGTCTGAGGGAACCCCCTGCTAAAAATTAGATATCTACAACTCATGATACATTAGTGTGATGGTCAGTGGGATGAATGGTCCTTACACTTGTGGTAATTGGGAAGAATTACCCCCTTACAGGTAGCTAAAAAGGATCAATGGTGTGAGTGGGAAGTTATCTGAGAGGCAGAAATTGCCCAATGCTGAAGGAACCCCTACAACCTCTGGAGGAAGCCTAGGGTTCCACGCAACCTTGGTTGAGAATCACTGATATAGCCATTAGATACACAGACAGTCATTTCAATACTATATACATGCTATAAAGCCTGGAACAAATGAAGAGGGCAAGAGCTCACAATCTATTCTATCTGTGAAAAAGGCAGTACACTGGAGAAGGAAGAGCTTACAATCAATTAGGTTATAAGGGAAGATACACACAGCAGGAAATCCCGCAATCCATTACAGAAGGATACAGTAGATAGAAGAGCTTACAATCTTTTAGACTATAAGCAAGGATACCACGGGCAAAAGAACTTACAATCTCTTGGGCTATGAGGGAGGGTACAGAAGGTGGAAGAGCTTACAATCTATTGGCATTTAAGGAAGGATACAGAAGGTAGAGTACAAGAGAGTATACCAAAGATGGAAGAGCTCACAGTCTATTGGGGTATAATGGTAGAAGAACTTACAATCACAGGTTGCATCAAAACTATGGTTCAGTGGTGTGCTATCTACGGAGTGCAGAGTTCAGGAGTGCACGATGTACAGAGTGCAGAGTTCAGGAGTACACAATGTACAGAGGGCAGGGTTCAGGAGTACACGATGTACAGAG
Organism: Lithobates pipiens; assembly: GCF_037356315.1. NCBI lineage: Eukaryota > Metazoa > Chordata > Amphibia > Anura > Ranidae > Lithobates > Lithobates pipiens. Next base: position 328,742,606 of record NW_027507785.1, on the reverse strand, counting down.
GGCAGGGTTCAGGAGTACACGATGTACAGAGGGCAGGGTTCAGGAGTACACGATGTACAGAGGGCAGGGTTCAGGAGTACACGATGTACAGAGGGCAGGGTTCAGGAGTACACGATGTACAGAGGGCAGAGTTCAGGAGTACACGATGTACAGAGTGCAGGGTTCAGGAGTACACGATGTACAGAGGGCAGGGTTCAGGAGTACACGATGTACAGAGGGCAGGGTTCAGGAGTACACGATGTACAGAGGGCAGGGTTCAAGTGTACACGATGTACAGAGGGCAGGGTTCAAGTGTACACGATGTACAAAATGCAGAGTTCAGGAGTACACTATGTACAGAGTTCAGGAGTGTGCTATGTAAGTAGGCCATAGTTCAGGAGTGTGCTACGTACAGAGTGTAGAGTTCAAAACTGCACTATGTGCTTGAAATAGGGGTGCGTCATGCACCATGTGCAACCCCAACCCCCCTCCAATACTTCCTTGCATCTCCACTTTCTCCTACCTGGTCGGCTCTAGTATCTCCCAGTGTAAGCAGCTCTACTATCAGTGTATTCGGCTCTAGACCCCCGTGTAGGTGGCTCTTCTCGCCTTCATTCTCTCTCTCAGATTCTGGAGATCTGTTCCTGCTGTGCCCCACCATAAGTGCATGTAGGGGGATCTGTTAGATCTGGGAGCCGCTGAGAGCAAAGCTCTCACTTGTAAACAGGAAGGATACAGAAGATAGAAGAGCTTACAATCTATTAGGGTCTTAGGAAGGATACAGAACATGATTATCATGGTGAAGAGGTAAATTGTTATTCTATATAGTATCCTCACATACATTTCTGAGGGGGGGAAGGAGATGGGTATGCGATAATGCTGACATTTCCCGGCTCTGGAGGAAGCGGGGATCTCGGAATGAGTTGGTAGTTGTAGAATATGAGGCGTGATCTATATCAGGCGTATCCTCTCTCGGCGCGGGAGATAACCTGCACAGCTGATAATTGCTCCCAGATCACAACCCTCCCCTCTCTCCTCTCTTATCATTTCTTTGTGTATTTACTGTAATTATACTCATAAGTCTGAATGCTTCTAGCGAGATAACGGCATCACATGGCACGGTATAGGATCGCTCTTCTAGCTGGCACGTTGCCGGTTTAGGGCTGTACGTGCCGCATCACCTCAGCTCTGATAATCTGGGGAGAAAACAAAGGACGCTTGTGACCGGATTAGCTAGAAATACTCTGCAAAGATACAGTAACAATCCTTCAACTACCATACACCCACCGGGAGAAAAACTATCCATACCCGGCAAATGTCCGGTATTCTCCACAGTGTAGTGTGACCGGCTCTAATCATTGTGGGAGGAGCTCATTCTTCACCAATTATTTCTTTCATTCCCCAAAACAGAACATATAAAATGCCTGGGCTGAGGTGTATGGGGTCCTTTTCTTATACGCAGCGGTGGCCCATCCATTAGGGGCGTATGGGCACCGCCCCCCCACCCATGCGTCCTGCCCCCTGATCTACATACAGGGCGCCGGACTATGGATTCCAATAGCTGATTTTTTTTTTTTTAAGCACAGGATAAGAGCCAGAGGCTCTAATAGGCTTCAAAAATGGGTGAGCTCAGTTGTGTGACAATAGTGAATGAATATTCACTATCGCCACACTGATCTTCCTCCCGGCCAATCAGGAAGCAGGTCCTGAGACTCGTCACCCAATTGGCTGAAAAGACAAGCGATCCTATTGGATGCCTTGTAGGAGGGAAGAAGCTCACAACCGAAGCTGCCGAAGCAGAGGAGGAGAGGATACGGGAGCCGCTGCCCACCGCCAAGGAGGAGAGGACAAAGGAGTCACTGCCCACGACCCGTCCTCTGCCCGCCATGGAGAAGAGGACACAGGAGCCACTGCCTGCAACCCGTCCGCTGCCCACGCCGAAGCCACGGAGGAGAGGACACAGAGCCATTGCCCGCAACCCGCCCACCGCCAAAGCCAAGGAGGAGCGGACACAGGAGCCACTGCCCGCAACCCACCACCAAAGCCAAGAAGGAGAGGACACAGGAGCCGCTGCCCGCAACCCACCACCTAAGCCGCTGCCCGCAACCCACCGCCGAAGCCAAGGAGGAGAGGACACAGGAGCCGCTGCACGCAACCCACCACCAAAGCCAAGGAGGAGAGGACACAGGAGCCGCCGCCCGCAACCCACCACCAAAGCCAAGGAGGAGAGGACACAGGAGCCGCTGCCCGCAACCAACCACCAAAGCCAAGGAGGAGAGGACACAGGATCCTCTGCCCACAACCCACCACCAAAGCCAAGGAGGAGAGGACACAGGAGCCGCTGCCCGCAACCAACCACCAAAGCCAAGGAGGAGAGGACACAGGAGCCTCTGCCCACAACCCACCACCAAAGCCAAGGAGGAGAGGACACAGGAGCCTCTGCCCACAACCCACCACCAAAGCCAAGAAGGTGAGGACACAGGAGTCGCTGCCCGCAACCCACCACCAAAGCAAAGGAGGAGAGGACACAGGAGCCTCTGCCCACAACCCACCACCGAAGCCAAGGAGGGGAGGACACAGGACCCTCTGCTCACAACCCACCGCCGAAGCCAAGGAGGAGAGGACACAGGAGCCACTGCCCGCAACCCACCACCAAAGCCAAGAAGGTGAGGACACAGGAGTCGCTGCCCGCAACCCTCCTGCTGCCCACCACAAAGCCAAGGAGGAGAGGACACAGTAGACGGTGCCTCCCACCGAAGCCGAGGAGGAGAGGACAAAGGAGCAACACGCGCCGGGGGGATGCCGCCAACCAACCAACGGGAGAGGGAAGTGGTTGGTTGCTCGGCCTGGAGCTCCAGTGAGTACTGGAGGAGCAAAGTGTGGGGTGCACTGACTGGCTACCCTAAGCTGATCCATCAGATTTCGGTCTGGGGTCGGGGTGGGACAGCGTGGATAGAGGTTTGATTTTTGTATCCTCCATAATTCTCTATGGCTAGGATTGGGGTTGTGGGTGGAAATCCCTGCAGATAGGACATCTAACAGGAAGCAGTTCTGTGACCCCGGTGCTGCAAGGTGAGCCTGTTCTGCACTCAGCTCCACCGCTGAACGCACACAGCCTTTTATCTCCACTGACAATGCGGACCTAGAATGCATCTGTACTTTCCTGTTTGTTTTTATGTAAATGTATATCAGAGTTCTGCATATTAACAAATGGAAATGTGAGCCACATTAATGGCTTCATCCTGAGCATGGATGCCTACAACTTCCATGTACAGGCTCTCATTTGCATCGCATTTACATGCCTGGGACCAGGCGGCTTCCTGTACAAAGCGAGCGGAGCTACAGAATTTTCCCTGAATATCACAGGGACACCAACCTAACCTCCTAACAGACACACCAACCTAACCTCCTAACAGACAACACCAACCTAACCTCCTAACAGACAACACCAACCTAACCTCCTAACAGAGACACCAACCTAACCTCCTAACAGAGACACCAACCTAACCTCCTAACAGAGACACCAACCTAACCTCCTAACAGACACACCAACCTAACCTCCTAACAGAGACACCAACCTAACCTCCTAACAGACACACCAACCTACCCTCCTAACAGACACACCAACCTAACCTCCTAACAGACACACCAACCTACCCTCCTAACAGACACACCAACCTACCCTCCTAACAGAGACACCAACCTAACCTCACAGTGACACCAACCTAACCTCCTAACAGACACACCAACCTAACCTCCTAACAGAGACACCAACCTAACCTCCTAACAGACACACCAACCTACCCTCCTAACAGAGACACCAACCTACCCTCCTAGCAGAGACACCAACCTAACCTCCTAACAGACACACCAACCTACCCTCCTAACAGACACACCAACCTAACCTCCTAACAGACACACCAACCTACCCTCCTAACAGAGACACCAACCTACCCTCCTAACAGAGACACCAACCTAACCTCCTAACAGAGACACCAACCTAACCTCCTAACAGAGACACCAACCTAACCTCACAGTGACACCAACCTAACCTCCTAACAGACACACCAACCTACCCTCCTAACAGAGACACCAACCTACCCTCCTAACAGAGACACCAACCTACCCTCCTAACAGAGACACCAACCTAACCTCCTAACAGACACACCAACCTACCCTCCTAACAGTGACACCAACCTACCCTCCTAACAGACACACCAACCTAACCTAATAGAGACACCAACCTAACCTAACAGACACACCAACCTAACCTCACAGTGACACCAACCTACCCTACTAACGGAGACACCAACCTACCCTCCTAACAGAGACACTAACCTAACCTCCTAACAGAGACACCAACATAATCTCACAGTGACACCAATCTAATTTCCTAACAGAGAAAGCTTAAAGTGCCTGTGAAGCCCCAACAATGAACATCTCTCCCTTTTACACTGGGTTCACACTGGTGCGATGCGGGTAACCCTGCGATTCCAGTGCACCTGACTCACAGGCAGTTCACACTGCCCTATGCAAACCGTTAATGCCAGTTCACACCAGCATGATCGCAGACATTGCAGGTGATGTGTGCAGATCACACGCAATGTCTGTGCGGTTCGCATAGGGCAGCGTTAACTGCCTGTGAGTCAGGGGCGATGCAGGTTTTACCCCATGAACCCAGCCAGATCGACTCGCATATCGCAGTGCAAACTGTCACTTTGGACAGGAAACGGATCGCATGGGTGTGATCCGATTCTAGTGCAGACAAAAAGTGTCCTACATAGTTTTGGTCCGAATTCATCTATACAATATGCCAGCAGTGCGGTGCGAATCGCATGTGATGTCTGTGATCACGTTGGTGTGAACCGGCGCTTAGTCTGGTAAATATATCACTAAGGCTGAATTTACACAGGTGGCAAAAGTTGCCGTTTCTCCGAAGAGCGTTCTGCAATTGATCACTTTTTAGAAGCATTTGACAGGCGGTGAGATGGTGAGGTTATATATGGCGGCACGGCATGAATGGACCTTTTTTACTCCCAATTCTGCAAACCGTAAAATGCTTAGGTGTGAACCCAGCCTGAACCAGAGCACTCAGAATCTGGTGCCGCTGTGCATAGTAACCAATCAGCTTCTAACTTCAGCTTGTTTAATTAAGCTTTGATAATATGCCCCCCCCCCCCCCGTCCAACCAGTGCGACTTTGAAGTCGCGCTATTTCAGGCCGATTTTAAAGCCGCACAACAGTGCAATTTGCAATGACCATGTTATAGCGGCTTGCAATTTCATACAACAGAAGTCTATGCAAGCTGCAATGAGATCTGCAAAAAAAGTATTGCAGGGACCTTTTTTTGAGTCACAGCAATCTGAAGGGTTCCGTTGATGGCCATGGGGTGCGACTTGGAACTGTCAAGTCGCACTGGTGTGACTGGGAAGGCTAAAACCTGGAAGCTGATTGGTTTCTTTGCAGAGCTACACCAGATTCTGCGTGCTCCAGTTTTAGTAAATCCCCCGAATGTGTTCTTTAGGTGGGGGGGGTGGGGGGGGGGGGGGGGGTGACAGGAGCCGATTAATAATCCGAAAGCTGGCAGGAACTGCGGGATCCTTCTCAGCCATGAGAACCGACGCCGCCCCGTGGTGATGAACGAGTCCGACCGACGTCAGTGACTCTCACTGGGGACAAAAATTAAACACGGATCCTTCCAAAACTGACAAACGAGAGCCGGAAATAGAACAGCCTAAATAGATCGCAGCTGAAAATTCTCTTTTTTTGGGAACCTCCCCCTCTCTCCAGAATACAGAGTCTCTCATCTCCGCGGTCAGGTGGGAATACGACGCTCATCCGCCGCTCCATATTTGACAAAACGCAGGGCCTGACCCGATTGTCTGCGGCAGGTGAACTGCGTTGCCCGTGATCCAGGGCGAGGTGAACGATATAAACCGTAATAGCGGTTGGTATAAAAATCCGTCCACATACAATGATTGTTCTTGTTGGGTGATAACATTTATTTCAAACAGAACCACGCGGTATAATTTATTAAGCAAGGACTCCGGTGTTCAAACATTCACTGCCGGTGAATCTTCCAGGTCCATGAGCTTAAAGAAGTACAGGGAAAGCTCGCTTGGCTGTACTTCTCCTGTGGATCACAGGAGTGCAATCCATTCTGCACTCCTGTGACCCGTTTTCAGCAGAGTGGGTTGAAGTCCTCTCTCTGCTGATGTCACAGAGTCGGGCCAGATCCCTGGACCAACACCCAGCTCAGCGAGCCA
>NW_027507785.1:328696361-328731361 GCF_037356315.1 Lithobates pipiens | reverse complement strand
TAATACATCAAATGGAATCGGGTACAAAACCTGGGACAGAATGCCAACATTGAAATTTTTAAATAAAATATTTTTATTTTTTAATTCCAATGTCATCATCGGGTCTCTGTGCTGCTCTATGCAAAGCAGGCAGATCATGGCTGGTGGGAGGAGCCGGCAGGGGTGCCGTCAACCTGCCGACCGCCCCATAGCACATATTGCTGCTACAGGGTGGCCACACTGTGCAGGATCACATGTATATACACACACACGTGATCCCGCACTTTCGGGGATTGGGCATGAGTGCACATTGCTGGCGGCTCGTTCCCGCTGCGATTTTATAGAGCGGGACCCGATATCCACCGGCACCCACTGACCGCTCCGTATACAGGCACAACAGCAATCGTTGCAAACGGATCCATGTCTTCTGTACTGAACGGCGATCTGCCTTGTTAAGGCCCCTTTCACAGTTGTGTGACTTGTCCTGCGACTTGGGACTGCAAAGTCACATGACAAGTCGTACCCCACCCCCCCCCCCCCATGATTTCCAATGAGCACTGTTCATATTTGTGCGTCTTCAAGCCGCAGCGACTTCAAGGTAGTCCCTGCACTACTTTGGTCCGACTTTGATGCGACTTCAGGTCCATAGACCTCGAGATTACACAGGCATTGCTTCAAGTCACGTCAAAGTTGAGGTAAAATCGTGAGACTTCCAAGTCACACAAGTGTGAAAGCAGCCTTAAAGCGGAGGTCCACCCTAAAGTGGATCTTCCGCTCATCGGAACCCTCCCCCCCTCCGGCGCCACAATTGGCACCTTTCAGGGGGGAGGGGGGTGCAGGTACCTGTACAGTACAGGTATCTGCACCCACTTCCTGGATAGCTCTCTGCGGAAAGGGGCGTAGATTACGCCCCTTTCCGAAAGTCCCCCCGCTGCCTGCTGGGAAACACACAGATCCCAGAGGCAGCGGGGTACATCCTTATTGCGCAGGCTCCACTTCCTGATTCCCATACCCAAGATGGCGGCGGCAGCACCCGAGAGACGATCGAGAGATCGGCTTCGGGTGCCGACATCGCGGGCGCGCTGGGCGGGTAAGTGTCACTATTTTAAAAGTCAACAGCTGCAGTATTTGTAGCTGCTGGCTTTAAAAAAAAAAAAAAAAAAAAAAACGCGGAGTCCCGGCGGACTCCCGCTTTAACAAGGCAGATCGCCGTTCAGTACAGAAGACATGGATCCTGCGATGCTAGGCTCACATTTTACCCTTTGATCGCTTCTGATGTTAACCCTTTCCCTGCCAGTGTCATTGGTACAGTGAGAGTGCATATTTTTAGCCCTGATCCCCGTAATAGTGTCACTGGTCCCCATAAAAAGTGTCAGTGACCGATTTGTCTGCAGCAATATCGCCATCCCGCTATAAGTCACTGATTGCCGCCATTACTACTAGAAAAAAAAAAAAAAAAAACTCTAAAAACTGTAATATACCCCATAGTTTGTACTGTAGACGGTATAACTTTTGTGCAAACCAATCAATATAGACTTATTAGGATTTTTTTTTTTTTTTAACAAGAATATGTAGCAGAATACAAATTGGTTGAAGAAATTAGATTTTGACGTTTTTTTATTGGATGTGTTTTATAAAAGTAAAAAAAAAAGTTGATTTTTTTTTTCAAAAATTCTCGTTTTTTTGGGGGGTTTTGTATTGCAAAAAATAGCCGCAGAGGTGATCAAATACCACCAAAAGATGCTGTTCTCTTTTTCTTGTTTCCTTCTTATCTACTTTTTTTTTTAAATACTCCAAGAGTAGGGTGGATTGCGTTTTGTTTTTGTTTTTTTGTTTTTTGGGCTTGTGTTTGGTTTAATGTGATTTTGTCTGAATAAGTTGTTTGTATTGTTTTAATGTTGTGTTGTGTTGTAATGTTTTAATGTTTAAAAAAAAAAAAGGAATAAAAAAAAGGCTCTGATTCACAAATACCACCAAAAGAAAGCTATTTGTGGGGGGGAAAAAAGGACATCAATTTTAATTGGGTACATCATCGTACGACCGCGCAATTGTCAGTTCAAAATAACACATTGCTGTATCACAAAAAAATGGCCTGGTCATGAGGGGGGGGGGGTAAATCTTCCGTGGGTGAAGTGATTAAGCACCCTACATGATAATCTATAGTGGGCTTGCTGAGTGTTGTAGTTATTAGTGATGTTCTGATGACAAGGCTGAAGGGAAGGCCGGAGTTTATTATGGGATGTGAGGAATGATAATGAGGCCGCGGTGGGCGGAGGGTCATCACAACACAAGCCTCCGGGAAGGGGAATTTGCTGGAAATACAATCGTGTAGTCGGGCGCTCCTATGAGGTGTGTGGGCTACGAGTGGTGAATGAAGACGTGTTATTTATAGACAACAGACCTCCGGCTATTTTTATCCAACGTGTGCCGCGCCAAGAGGAAGCAAACCGTCACCGTCACTCCTTCCAGTTCAGCACCGCCGAGATGGCGGCTACAAACAGGAGCGGAGTTCCACCGCCATGGGGATCAGACAGGGGACAGGTACACAGGACAATTCACATGAAGGGGAGGAGCAGTTCAGGGAAGTAGGCCCGAACATTTGGCATCCCTATGATCCCCGGGATATAGATCACATCAGCGAATAAAACCTGAAAGTGGACGGCGCTCACACAGGAGTCACTGCAGAGAGACTGGATGAAATGGAGCCAAAGGCAAAATTGGATCAAATACTTACCTTAATTTTGCTTTCCTGGCGCCAATCCATGGGCAGCGTAATACCACACATAGGCGTGGGCAGGGGGTGTGTGCCAGGTGTGCCTGGGCACACCCTAATCGCCAATTCTCCCTACTGCCCGGGTTTCCCCCAGTAATGCACCTCCCCATCTTACTGCAGTGCTGCTGGTTTCCCTCCTCTCCCCCCGGTTACTGCACTGCTGTTGGCTCTCCCCCCCCTTACTGAAGTGCTGCTGACATCCCTCCCCCCTTACTGCAGTGCTGCTGGCTCCCCCCCCTTACTGCAGTTCTGCTGGCTTCCCTCCCCCCCCCTTACTGCAGTGCTGCTGGCTCCCCCCCCCCCTTACTGCAGTTCTGCTGGCTTCCCTCCCCCCCCCCTTACTGCAGTGCTGCTGGCTTCCCTCCTCTCCCCCCCCCCCACTACAGTGCTGCTGGCTTCCCTCCTCTACACCCCCCCCCCCCTTACAGCAGTGCTGCTGGCTTCCCTCCTCTCCCCCCCCACTACAGTGCTGCTGGCTTCCCTCCTCTCCCACCCCCCCATTTCTTCAGTGCTGCTGGCTTCCCTCCTCTACACCCCCCCCCCCCCCCTTTACAGCAGTGCTGCTGGCTTCCCTCCTCTCCCCCCCCACTACAGTGCTGCTGGCTTCCCTCCTCTCCCACCCCCCCATTTCTTCAGTGCTGCTGGCTTCCCTTCTCTCCCCCCCCCCCCCCCTTACTGCAGTGCTTCCGGCTTCCCTCCTCTTCCTCCCATTACTACAGTGCTGCTGGCTTCCCTCCCCCCCGCCCTTACTACAGAGTGCTGCTGGCTTCTCTCCTCTCTCCCCCCCCCCCCCCCCCCCTTACTGCAGTGCTGCGGGCCTCCCTCCTCTGACTGCTGCAGGGATGTTTCAGGATGGAGAGTGGGGGAGGGGCTAATCGATATGTTATTTACTGGCCCCTTCCTTTTCTAAATGAACACACTCATTTACTATGCTTCAGTTATGCTTGAACACAGCAAACTGTTTGCTATGCCTCCGTTTGCGAATGAACAGGAAGCCACTCGGCACAGAGCACTTCCCATAATTTACTGTCCAGTGCAGCTGAGGCTGCAGAGGAAGTCATGTGTGTCTGAGCTTTGGGGTGCACACCCTAATGCAATGGGCTGCACACACCTATGCTACCACATGTATACTGCTGTCTTGGCACCAGGAGAACTTAGTTTTTTTGCCATTTTGGAGGTTTTTAACCCCTGTCATATTTTTTTTTTCTTTTTCCATTTGTGTCCCATTGATGAGATTTTCCTTCACTTCCTGTCACAACAGGAAGTGAAAGGGAATCCCTCCAAAATGAGGGAATCCCTGGTTCTCACCAGAAATAGTGTCCCCATTGGAAGATTCTCCCTCTATTCCTGTTCTGATGTTAACCCATCACATTTACAGTGGAACCTCGGATTGTGAGTAACGCGGTTTACGAGCGTTTCGTAATAAGAGCCATAAAAAAAAATAAAAAAAAGACCAGCAGGATTCAAGCCGCTGGGGTGTGTAGTACTGCATTTGGCCAGAGGTGCGGGCACGCCAGAGACACTCGGTTCCCGAAATCCAAAAGGTTAGGTTATCACCAGAACATCTTCCAAAGGATGTACTTTTTATGGTGACAACTGTCCAAGAAGAGATTTCCCTCCTTTTTGGATATTTCCTTCTACTTCCTGTTGTGTTTACATACAGGAAGTGAAGTTAAAGCGTAAGTAAACCCATCCATAAAACGGTTTAATTTCTGGCACGTGCCGGAAATGTAACACTCCCATTGGTTGTGCTCTCAACCAAACTGTCAAACTTTCCAATGACTAGTGTCATAACGGATCATATGTGCAGCATCATGGCAGTTGTAGATTAAACAGAGGCCAAAATGGCAGCTTCCTTGGCTGAAAACGATAGAGAGGCTTACTAATGCCGCGTACACACGACCGGACTTTGACGGACTAGGTCAGACGGAAAGAATCCGCCAGGCAATTCAATAATGTGTGGGCTTCATCGCACCTTTGCTGTCAAAAAATCAGACAGGCTTTAGATTTAAAGCATGTTTCAAATCTTTCCGAGTTCGGTCGAAAAATCGGCTCGTCTGTAATGCTAGCATGGCAGACGAAAACCGATGCTAGGGCAGCTATTGGCTATGAACTTCCTTATTCTAGTCCGGTCGTACGTCATCATGTTTGAATCCATCGGACTTTGGTGTGCTTGTGTGTGTGGCCAAGTTCGTTCGTTCGGAAAGTCCGTCGGAACTCCGCTGAAAGTCCATCGGGAAGACCGTCGGACCTAGTCCGTCGAATAGTCCAGTCCGGTTACACTTTAAGGCAGTGATTCTCAACTAGGGTTCCTCCAGAGGTTGTAGGGGTTCCTTCAGCATTGGGTAATTTCTGCCTCTCAGATAAGTTCCCGCTCACACCATTGATCTTTTTAGCTGTAAGGAGGTAATTCTTCCCAATGACCACAAGTATAAGGACCGTTCTTCCCACTGACCATCACACCAATGTATCATGAGTTGTAGATTTCTAATTTTTAGCAGGGGGTTCCCCAAGACCGGAGAACTATCTCAAGGGTTCCTCTGTGTTGAAAAGGTTGAGAAAGGCTGCTTTAAGGGAACCCCCCCCCCAATGGGACACAGGTGAAACAAAATACCTAATAGAGGTTTATTACCGTCCCCCGTCCACCCAAAATGAAAAGCAAAACTTTTGGCTTTAGATACACTTTGCTGTATTCTCCGATGTCTTTGTACGTTTTTGCTCATTTATATGGATCCAATAAAAAAAAAGTAAGAGGTGTCTTTCACACATCTACACACTGAAAACCTTCTTGTGTGCTTTTTTTTATAGAAAAGAAAAGACAACCAAAAAAAAAGCGAGAAAACCGAAAAACACGTTAGAAAAAAACAGAAAAAGGTGTAAAAGAAGAAGTCCTAATGATCAAAACGATTTATCAGGCAGACAAATATAAATCTGTCTGAATGAGTGACTTTGCAGGAACGTGAGCGATGTGCGCGTTTCACATCAGATATTGTGGAAGGGCGAGCAGACGATACGGATGAGGAATGTCAATTGTCTTCTAGGCTAAAGTCCTTGAGTTGAGTGAAAAAAAAAATGTTCTCACCACAACGTGTAAATTAAGCGGCATCAATGCTAGATTGATAAGCAGGAAATATGTAAAATAAAAATCATAAGGCGGTATTATAACCCTTCACATGGGATACCCCGACACATAAAAACAAACTCCCAGCAGCCCCCTGATGAAGTAGATTACAGCGATACGCGTTGGGCGTCCTTGTACTACTCTTTTTTTTTTTACAGAAATCACTGGTAATTACAGCAGGTAAGATTTTATTCCTGCTGAGATTTCTTCGCCTCATTCACACGGGTGCAGAGGCCCGTAAAGCGTGAATAAGGCATCTGTCTATGCGTGCGGAGCCATCCAGAGCTGTAAGCAGACAACCTGTGTTAATGAACGGACACGTAGCGGCAGTATGGATTTAAGCACACAGCCAATTTTGGCAGGCGTGCAGGGGTGGGCCCGCAGACCTGAACACAGTGTGCGTTTGGGGCAGCGGATCCACCCCTTCGCACCTATCAAAATCAGCTGTAATAGTTGTGTAGGGGTGTTACATGTTAGAGATCTTCATACAGTCTTATTTTTTATAGTGGTTTTTTAAGATGTTTGCAGTTTACCAATAAAACATTGAGACTACTTATACACAGTGTGCGGACCATAGAAGTTGTAGTTATTTTCTTAGTTCTTGTCCGTATTCATTTTCTTAATAAGTCTCCAGCCATGGACGGAGAACAGAGGATACAATAGGCTAAAGGATCCAGTAAGGATGAGTTCCAAGACTTGGAGAAAAAAAAAAAAAAGGGCCATTGGTTGGAACGTGGAGTTTCAAAGAATTTTAAGCAACTGGTGTTGGTGTTACGCAGATATGTATGTGGGTGGACGGAGTGGAGGGCTCTCTACGTATAATGTGACTACTCTGTATGAGTTCTCTGAGATGGTTGGCAAACAGGACTAATTATAGGATGGAGTGATGATGCAGAAAGCAGCGTCCTAATACTATAGAGAGACATCTAAAGAACGCAGCTTGCCATCTCCTCCTCCCCAGTCAGATGATCGAAAATCAGCAAGAGCCTGCCAGGGAGGTTAAATAAAGAGGAGGAATCCACTGGGGGTTTATGCGAGACTCATAATAAGAGAAGCCAGCCAGCAGACTCCCTCGGGACGCCCGCATTCTCCCAGGGGGCATCCCTCTTCCTCCGTCACTCCAGGAAAAAAAAACTGAAAACTCACGTTGGCTCTGCCAGGTGAACCAGGGCTGACACATAGTAGAGATAATAATTGGGTGTTACAAGAAGACACATGTGCCAACCAGTGCTAGGCGTCCATGGGAGAGAAATTCATACTCATGCTTAGAATGAAATTCTCACACATTTGTAGGAACTTAAATGAGGTTCTCAATTCAATTATAACCAACTTCTCCCAGTCTGGCTCCATAAAGTCCAACTCTAAGCAGGACTTTTTTTTTTTTCTAAAGTTTTGGCTAGTGAGGAATGTTTAGAAATGGTCAACTAGAATAGCCTTCTAGTAGACTGGAGTGAATATTTAGAGCAGGGTTTCTCAACCAGGGTTCCTACAATGGTTGCTAGAGGTTCTTTGGAGGAATGACCAATTTTTCCCTCTCGGATAAGTTCCCAGTGACACCAATGATCTTTTTTAGCTATCTGTAGGGGGAAATTCTTCCCCAAGACTATAGATGTAAGGAGCATTCTTCCACTGATCATTACACCAATGTATCATGAGTTGTAGATATAGCCATTTTTAAACAGGGGTTCCCCAAGACTGAAAGGTTTTTTTCAAGGGTTCCTCTGTGTTGAAAAGGTTGAGGAAGTCTGATTTAGAGCTTCTGTCAGGATTTTATTGCTGGTTGAGTCCACCATAAGGAAGGTTCCCTCTCACTTAATGTCCTGGTGATGGCTGACAGAAGAGGAAAGGAAGAGAAATGTCCTCCTGGGAGACACCATTCAAAGTGGAACCCCAGTTAAGAAAAAATAAATACATATGAAAACAGACTTTTCACTAAATGTACAACTTTTTTTTCCCTCCCTCTCACATACAGGAATTGCTTAACATTTTGTGTTTGCATTTAGTAATTACTTTTATTTGACTGCTTCACAATTGAACCGATTCCTCCCTAGGCAAGAGTGATGTAGCCATTCTCCATCCTCAGCCTCCAGGTATACATGTGATGCATCCCAGAAGGCTACAGTGCTCTAGGTACCAAGACATGACACTAGATCTTAGTCTTCCAATGCATGAGATATAGCACCATGTCTCTTACAATACATGTTGTTGGTTGGGGAATCTCAGCACTTCTGACCCTGTAGTCTTCTGTGGTGTGGCAAGGAGTTTAGGGGCAGACATCTCCCCGCACTATGGCAACACTTAATACCAGATTTCCATCGGTGAATATGCACCAAGTCATCAGGAGGCCAGCAGCAGGAATCAGGAAGAGACAGCAGCCAGCTCCTGATGATGAAGAAAATAAAGATGGTGGCACAAGATGGAGCATGCAGCAGAAGAGCGGTGTTGGAGAAAAAGTATAAATGAGCATCAGAGCCAACTGAGACTTGGGGAATAGATTCCATGGACATGGGGGAAGGTCCACTTTAAGCATTATGTTAAGTAGTGTACACACTATAAGAAAATTGAAAATTGATCACAGCTGGTCGGACCCAAAGGTACAACCCCTTAAACTATAAGCCCTTGTACACACGGTTGGACATTTCGACAACCAAATCCGTCGGACAAAGTTGTCGAAAAATCTGATCTTTCAGAGCGTGATGACGGAATTTCGTTACGATGGGACTACATTCAGGCTAGTAGCCAATAGCTTTGATGTAGGAATTTGATCTGAGCATGCGTGCCACTTTGTCCGATCGGAATTCTCTACACATGATCGGAGTATGTCCTATCGGAGCAGTTGGTCGGAAAATATTTCCAACATGTTGTAAAATTTGGTTCGACGGATATTCCGATGGAAACAGTCCGATGCAGACCACACACAGTCGGATTATCCGACAACACGGTCTGATGGGACACATTCCGACGGAATCTCCAACCGTGTGTACAAGGGCTTACAGTACACATTAAGTGAAAATTGTTAGTTCTGTTTACATACGAGAAAAACTTTGGAGTTTGTCCCTTTGGACATTTTTGTTTGTCCAACAAAAAAAAAAAAAAAGTCTAACTTGGCCGTCGAAAGTTGTGTGCACACTATTATAAAAATTGTATGATCGTTCCTTATACAAAAATGTTCACCCAATTTTCTTATAGTGTGTACCCTTCTTAACACTCTCCAAGCACTTTCCTATGATGCCCATTGTAACTCTACCCATTTTCTGCAAGCCCATGATGGACCCATCGTGATGCAAGACACGTTTCATCCAACTGCAAAGCCTACACAAAGGCCACAAGCTACCCTCAGCTCCCAGGATGTGGTATCACTCCAAGTTAGTACTTGTAGTTCTCCAGCATCTTGAAGTCTGCAGGTTTCCAGTCTAGACCTTGTCAGGTTTTGAGGAAATTGCTCTCTGTGAAAAGGAGCTCAGCACTGATTAACTCACCTTAGCTGGCATGAGTGCATCATTAACCATCCGAGACCCTGAGGAGTCATTACTAATCCCACGCTGGACTGAGCTCTGCCTGTTAAACATTTCTAGGAGCCGCACATAAATACCAGTCCCCATAAATTCCAAGCTTCTTCCACGGGATCCGCACAGCGGAGGACGACCAGAACAGAGCTCTATACAAATGTCTGTATTGTCCAAATCAAGTTCCAACTTTATACAGCTAAACTGACAGCCTGGTTTCACCTGACAAAAGATGTGTGAAGCAATTTCCATCCTCTTGTGTTATTATAGTATTAAAAAGCAGAAGAAAAGGTGGCAACATCATTAACACCCAATCAGGGTGCATCACTGATGTGCTCTTTAGAGGGTGGCAACAGTCTGTCCCCGTTTATTATTTGAGCTCTGCGTGGTCACCCTGCCTCAGGTAGTATTTTTCAAAGCACATTACTGAGACATGCTGCACTGTTGTCACCATCGGGAAACCCGCTTTAAGACGGGGGCAATAAAAATAAATAAATAAAAAAACTTTACCCATTGGCTCATGGTTGTTGTTGGTTAGTCCTATTCAAAGTTCAAAAAAATAAAATAAAAAAAATCACACAAAAAAGAGATGGCAGGATCCCCTTCTGAATGCATGAAAGCCACAACTTAGCCGTTCTCTGAAAAGCAATCCACAGCAGGTCCACTGAAAAATCCAAATGTCAATTCAGTTAGGCTTTATACCTAGTCTAAAGCTAAACTCTGGGCACAGCAACTTTCATTTATACATTCCTCAGTGGCCACAAAGGATATAAATCCACTTTATGTGCACCAAATACCTTTTCAAATCTAGATATTACTTTGTAAAAGTAGAAGTGACATCATCACTGCACTGTACATACATGTATGTAGAAAACAAAGCTGTAGGGAGGGACCCAGCAGGCTCCACCCACTACAGAAGGGGCTGCAGAAAACTACAGAAGGAGGCAGAGACAAGACCAGCCACCCCGCACAAGGAGAAAGGGCAGAGGTGTGGGAGGGGTCAGTAGGCTCCACCCACTACAGTGGTGTAGTGGTTAGCACTTTCACCTAGCAGCAATAGGGTTGCTGGTTCAAATCCCGACCACGACACCATCTGTTTGGAGTTTGCATGTTCTCCCTGTGCCTGCGTGGGTTTCCTCTGGGTACTCCGGTTTCCTCCCACACGCCAAAGACATGCTGGTAGGTTAATTAGACCCTGTCCAAAAAAATTGGCCATAATATGTGTATGTCAATGTTGTACGTGTTGTAAATGTGTCGGGATCCTACAGGTTAAATGACCGCGTAAAAGCTGCAGATGGACACCGGTGGCAAGAAAGCGCCCTGAGGCGATTCAGTTCACATAGGTAGCGCTATACAAGTCATTCATTCATTCACTACAGACGGGCTGCAGAAAGCTACAGAAGGAGGCGGAGACAAGACCAGTCACCCTGCACAAGGAGAAAGGGCAGAGGTGTGGGAGGGGTCAGTAGGCTCCACCCACTACAGACTGGCTGCAGAAAACTACAGGAGGAGGCAGAGACAAGACCGGCCACCCCGCACAAGGAGAAAGGGCAGAGGTGTGGGAGGGGTCAGTAGGCTCCACCCACTACAGATGGGCTGCAGAAAGCTACAGAAGGAGGCGGAGACAAGACCAGTCACCCTGCACAAGGAGAGAGGGCAGAGGGGTAGGAGGGGCCCAGCAGGCTCCACCCACTGCAGGAAACTACTGGAGGGGGCGGAACAAGACCGGTCACCCTGCACAAGGAGAGAGAGCAGCAGTGAGCGGTCTTTATTACAGGACATCTCACACTGGATTACTGCACAGACCTGGAAGAAATCTACAAAGCTCACAGAGATTCCAGAAGAAGACACGTGATGAATGGATTCAGATGACATTTACTTATCCCAAAGTTCAGCTTTAAAATAAACACGTCATAAGAAGTATGGGGACTGACAGTCTACCAAAAAATGCTGGAGGCCTGGCTTTAGTACCTTCTTAGCATACAAAATCAGAAAAGTTTTGGACAGAGGGCTATGGGTGCAGAAAACGGACGGCTTTTGGGCTAGGCAATCAAGTAGAACCATGTCATATGAATTAATTTTACTGCAGGAAACCTGAGAAAGCTGCAGGTTGCCTAGTTATGGATTCCCCCCCAGGCAGCTTTCAGCAATGATGATATACAGAAATTTTCCGAGGAAAACAGTCCAAAGACAGACTCCTCCAACCCTGCAATCCAAACCTTGCCGATCGGAGTTCTGTATGCCGAGAAGGGACTCATTCCTACAATAGCGGAGGATATCCGCCGGCACCATTTATTTCATAAACACGCTGAACTTGCCATGCGACGGGCCTCTCAGTTCGTGGGAATGGATACCAGAGAACCCTGCCAAAGTCACCCAAGAGGGCCGTGGATTTATGCTACGGCTCAGGAAAAACGTGCGATCTGCAGCCCTTACAGCTAAATTCTTATTGACGGGATTAAATCATGGGAAGTCTCAATCGGCAGCCTGTCCCCTAACAGGCGAGGAAGAGTTAGTGGGGATCTGGGCCGTGTTCCCAACAGCTGACAGTCAAACTGCAAATGGCTCATTCTGCATGGCTGCCTCGGGCTCGATGCCTTGACAGCTATAGCAGTAAACGGAACGCGATCCGCTTTCCATAGGAGCAGATACGGCTAACGGATTGATTTGTCATTTGTGCGGTCACCCTTTGTCGAAAGGTGGCAACTAACAGACAGCAACAGGCAGCATAGAAGATGATATTCTGAAATTCCAATTCCTGGAAAAGGTGTGGCGATTTTTCCAGGACAGTCAGTGAATGTTATTACTGGCAGGAGCGACTGAGCTTAAAGTAAATGCAATCCCATGCGATTAAAATCTCATATGCTTTGTATACACGGTTGGAATTTCCGGCGGAAAAGGTCCGAACGGATTATATTGTCGGAAAATCCGATCGTGTGTGGGCTCTATCGTACTTTTTCCGTCGGAAATTTTGACAGAAAAAATTTGAGAGCAGGATCTCAAATTTTCCGACAAAAAAATCAGATCAGACTTTTTCCCCGATCCTTTGTAGAGAATTCCGATCGGACAAAGTGCCACGCATGCTCAGATCAAATTACGAGACCAAAGCTATTGGCTACTAGCCTCAATGTAGTCCCGTCGTAACAAACGAACGTCCTCACGTTCAGAACGATCGGATTTTCAGATAACTTTGTCCGACCGTGTGTATGCAACACCAGCTTAGGACAAAATCCGTCTGAAAAAAATCAGACGGATTTTGTTGTCGGAATGTCCCACCGTGTGTACGGGGGCATAGGCTTCATCATATTAAATGTCACTACAAAAGTTGAGGTCAATTGTTTTTAAATTTGTTCCGGCACTTCCTGTCATAGGGTGACAACACTTTGTCCCTGTCTCCGATTTCTGCTCCTGTGTTGTCACCCTATCACATGTACCCCTTGTAAAGGCTACAAGTGGCTGTTTCAGCACATATCTCTACACTGTTATCAGAGTCAGGAAACTTGTCCTGAAAAATACAATGCAGCCATTGCTGAAGTGCATGGAAGAGGCTGCAAAAAAGGGTGCAGCACATCAGCAATGCTGCGGCTGGGGGGGGTTCAAGAAGTAATTTGTCTCTGGTGCATACTGCCATAAATGTTAGTACCACTCAGTGCACTAATCAGCTCCATCCAGTTACAGTAGCTTTTAGCCCCTCAAAATTTTACAGGCTGCATGGTTCGGATTGCACGTACAACCGCCAGGACCTCATGCACTTATGCCTTAATGTGCATAGGGCCAGAGCATTGGGGTCAGAGGTCACTTGAATTCTGAGTGAGTGTGTCAAAGTGTCCCATAGCTGTTAGCTTGAGGGCTGTTATTTGACTCTGTGATGCACTCCAAGGAGCTGGGAGATGGCACATGAGATCAGGAATTTGACATCTAGAGTGCAGAGGACCGGTGATGACCTTAGCAATGCCAGATCACAAATTCTTTTTCTGACAGGTTCCTTCTAAGATTCTTAATAGGTACACTCCACCCAATGCCAACATTGCAACCTCTGGTAGATGCAGGTTGTCACTTTCTTCTCTCAGAGCGGAGTTCCGGGGTCTCTGAGACACTCTATTGGGGGGATCCTGGCACAGAGTTATTGTATCTCACAGACAGACATTCTAATGGGAGGAATTCTGAGCCAAGTTCCTAGGACTCTCAGGCACTCTACTGGGGGTATTTCTAAGCTGAGCTCCCAGGTTCTTGGGCACTCCTTTGTGGAGATCCTAACACTGAGCACTGTGTTGGGAAGATCCAAGTGCTGGGTTCTTGGGTCTCTCAGGCATTCTATTGGGGAGATCCTGGCACTGAGTTCTTGGGTCTCTCAGGCACTCTATTGGGAGGATTTCTGAGCTGAGTTTCCAGGACTCTTGGGCAGTAATTTTGGGAGATACCATAGCCGAGTTCCCGGGTCTCTCCGACACTCTATTGGGGGATCCTGGCACCAATTTCCTGGGTCTCTCAGGCATTCTATTGGGGGGGGAATTCTGAGATGCGTTCCCAGGTTGTTGGGCACTCTATTGGGGATATCCTGGCACGGAGTTCCTGGGTATCTTAGGCACTGCTTTAGTAGGAATTCTTAATTGAGTTTCCCGGGTCTCTCAAGCATTTATTGGGGGGAATTTTGAGCCGAGTTCCCGGGTCTCTTGGGCACTCTATTGGGGAGATTCTGGCACTGAGTTATTGGGTCTCTCGGGCAATCTATTGGGGATATCCTGGCACTGAGTTCTTAGGTCTCTTGGGCACTCTATTGAGAGGATTTCTGATACGAGTTCTCAGGTCTTCTAGGCACTCTATTTGGGAGATACTGGTAGTTCTCTGTCTCTCAGGCACTCTATTGTGGGGATTTCTGAACTTAATTCCCAGGTCTCTCAGGCACTCTATTGGGGAGATCCTGGCACTGGGTTCCTGGATCTCTTGGGCACTCTGCTGGGGAGATCTTTGAGCTGGGTTCCCGAGTCTTTAAAGCCCTCTGTTTGGGGAATTTCTGAACCAAGTTCATGGGTCTCTCATGGAACTTTATTAGGAAGATACTGGCGCTGAGTTCCCAGGTCTCTTAGGCTCTCAGTTTTGGAGATCCTGGCACATGAGTCTTAGATTTCTAAGGCATTTTATTGGAGTGATACTGATGAGTTTTTGGGTCTCTTGGGGGCTCTATTAAGGAGATTCCTGAGTTCATGGCTCTGCAAACTTGCTGTGACCTATAAAGGGGTTCCCATCAACCCTGATTTTTTTTTTATATGGTTTATTATGATGTAAAATGTAATAGGGGAGCTGGAAAGGAGCAGGGACACCCAAAACTCTCAGAGGAACAAGGGCAGAGTTGACAATTGTGACAGGGAGATCTCAGCACTGTAGTCTAGAGAAGATAAAATAAGCCACATGTCACTGAGCCTATCATACTCTACAAGCTACTGAAAAGTAAACCTTGGGTGGACTGACCCTTTAACTGGTTAGGACAGGAAAGAATGGGGGTGTGGGCACCCATTGCACAGGGAGAATGAGAGCCGCCAGTCTGACAGAGATGTGTACCTGTCAGCCCAGAGCTGATGTTCCTTCTTATCGAAGATGCAAAGCTCGCTTTGTGCCAGAATATAAAAGGAAAATATAATTATTGAAATGCATGTGAGCTATTTCAGCAGAACAATTGTAAAAAGCAGGCTTATTTATGCAGATAAGGAATTCTCGCTAAAGCAGTTTTACTTAAGGCCTGAGGTTCAAGCGAGGTAAGGAAGAAAACTTCCAAAAAAAACATGACGCATCCCTCGCTGTTTGCTAACATAAGTTTTTTGGATGGTGACAAGTTTCGGAGATGTCGGCCATATTAGTCCTTGTAAATCACGCTGAGAGGTTTTAACGGCTCTGGCGGCCTTGATTTAACCTCGTCAAAGTGCTTCTTGTCACTAACGAGGAATAATGGCGTGCTGGGACTAAAAGGCAGATTTAACTTTTTGTTAGGTGGGGGCACGCCAATTCCCGCATAAATGAGTACAATGTTGCCATAGACTTTAAAAAAAAAAGGCATGAACATTCCTAACCCACAATAACATACAAGAACCAATGCTTAATTCTTGACTTCACCGGCCTAGCCTTACCATATCCCCCTCAAGGGCTTCATGGAGAATACTAATACTCATCTTGGTCAAGGGTCTGCGATTGGCCCACTAGATTTGATCTGCAATACTCTGCATACATCATTGTATTTGTTACTATGTTATTGTTTATTTGAAAAAAAAAAAAAAAAACTTGAATAAAAAATATACTAAAACAGAAAATGTGGGCTTATTTCATGAGATTCGCCATAGTCAAGGCTATAACTTTAAGAAGCAGAGGGGGAACTTTTCTGGGGCCCTTATAGATCAGTATTTGCCTATTGATATTCTGTACAGAATGGAGCCAAGTTCATCTTTCCTTTACATCTTTGTAAGATTGAAGGTTTTGCAAAGGGTTACATTTTATTGTGGACTATACAGTCAAAAAGAAGTGCTCACCTGTTTGTAACACCTAGTATATGGCTAAAAGTATGTGGACCATACCGCCAATTATGGAGTTCTTGTGTAGCATAGGTTACTACTACAGCATGTAAAGACATTTTAGAAAATTATGCTCTTCCAAACTTGTGGTTAACAGTTTGGAGAGGGCCATCTTCTGCTCCAGCACGACTGTGCCCCCCGTGTACAAAGCAGACTCCATAAAAATGTGTCTTGACCAGTTTGGTGTGGTGGAGTTCAAGTGGCCTGACCTCAACCCTACTGCACAACTTTGGGATGAATCGGATCACTCATTATGATCCAGGTCTGCTCAAACACCAGTGCCTGGCAAAAAAAAAAAAAGTTCCAAAAGCTTGTGGAGAGCCTTCCAAGAAGAGTGGAGGACGGTACATCTGGAATAGTGGGGAAAACCAATCATCAAAGTTTTGGCTTTGGAATGTGATCTCCAACAAACATGATGGCCAAAAATCTTGACCATATAGTATATTTTTTATTTATTCGTTTTCGTTTCTGGAATGGGAAGTCCAAAACCCTTCTATACGTATAATGGTCAGGTGTCCACAAGTTTTTGGCTCTATATTGTATTTATGTTTAATCAACTCCTATAATTGTATTTAATTAAAAAAAAAAAAAAAAAAAAAAAAAAGAACAGAAGGTAACTAGCCTTGTAAAAAAAAAAAAAAAAAAAAAATGTACAGTATCTTATGAATGACATATTTAGCCAGAGAGTGGGTTCCAGAGGACAGGAATCACCAAGAATCCCATGCCAATACCTATCAAGCATATCCAATTACGTTCTCCTAGGCACAAAATGTCCATGAGAGCCCATTGCCCATCAGGATTTTTATATGGTTACTTTCAAGTATCCATCCACATTGGGTCGGAATTAGGAGCAGTTAGCCCCTGTACACACGGTCGGAGATTTCCACAACCAAATCCGTCGGATTTTGTCCGTCGGATCTTTTCCGAAACTGTTGCATACACACGGTCGGACAAAGTTGGTGAAAAATCCGATCTTTCAGAACGTGATGACGTAATTTGGTTATGATGGGACTATATTCAGGCTAGTAGCCAATAGCTTTGATGTAGGAATTTGATCTGAGCATGCGTGGCACTTGGTCCGATCAAAATTCTCTACACATGATCGGAGTATGTCCGACCGGCCCAGTTGGTCGGGAAATATTTCCAACATGTTGGAAAATTGGGTCCGACGGATATTCCGACGGAATCAGTCCGATGCATACCACACACAGTCGGATTATCCGACGACACGGTCCGATAGGACACATTCCGACGGATTCTCCGACTGTGTGTACAAGGGCTAAGAGAAACTGGATGGCACAATTGCTGCCCTGAAGATATGGGTTTCCAGGCTGTATGCCTAATTTGTTGTCCAGAATTCTTGAAGGAGTGGATACAATAAGAAATGAAATAAAAGAAAGAATACTGGCTAGGTTCAACCAAACACTGTGACCCAACGACTTTTTAATTATCCTCTAATTAGGATTTTACCTGAACTGCCAGATTTCTGGAAATGTATTAACACTAAGCATTTAGGATTTACACAATAAAGCATTTTTCATTGTAAGTGTTATTGCAAAGTTTTTACCCATTGTGTAGTGTCAAAGACAGGACCATATTGACTCAACAAAACTGTTTCTGTGGTTGGACATTTTGATAAATATACGGCATTGCGGGAAATGTCTTGTGATATATGTGGCACATATACACAGAGAGGGTTAACGTATACAGTTATCATACGCAGCTCTGACTAAATTATCTCTGCTCCAGAGTCATCCTCCGCTGGTTTGTGACACGTTCCAATTAAGGCAACTAATTAGCCCTTCGTTAAAAGCCCAAATTCAGATACGGACGCGGCTTTAACTAATCTCCATCGGAGGAGAAAAGACAGGAGAGAGAAAATGAAAAGGGAGGAGGAAGGGAGGAAAGGACGTGAGTTGGGTTATGCTCTGTTTGGTGATAGTAGACTATAATGGAAGAACCATCACTCCCCTCTATGTCAGGGCAAGGATAAACAGTCCAGGTTCCTCATATCTGGGCTCATAAAATCGGTTTCAGTTCATTAGGCTCAGGAAAATACAGTCATTCCACATTCTCTGTGTGCAAAACACCATTGCAGTTTTAAAGGTTTCATTTTTTGGAGAATTGACTTTTTTTTTTTTTTTTCTATTTTGGAGCTCTGCGGTGCAGTCGAATCCCTGTGAACCAAAAATGGGAAATCACAGCACATAAAAAAAAAGAAAAAGAAAAATCACAAAAAAATTGCATGAGGGTACAGAATAGGACCGTCTTCGGAGGAGGAGCGGCCTGCTTCCCAGTCCCGTCATGGGGTACAAGGCTCCTGACAGGTGTTAGGTACGTTTGGTCTACCTAGGCCAAAGCCTGGTGGACCTCAGTCCTTATGGACGTGATGAAACTGGTCCTCCAAGTACTCCTAAAGAGTACTCCTAAAGAGAGACCCCCAAATGAGGAGAGGAAAAAGATCCGAAGGCCACAGAACAGCAACTGGATCACCTGCTGGTGGCACTATGGTTCCTTGGTGGAGGGTTGTAATTCCAGTGTCTTCCCCCAGCAGCCAGCAGACCCCAGTTCTCAGTTTACACCTGAGGCTGGCTGATGGGAGGGTATTTAGTTTCTCTCCCAGTTATCCCAATCTTTTTTTCCTGCACTGTACCCAGTACCTTGCTGCTTTATTCCTACTCTTTCTTGTTCCTTTACCCAGTTTTGGTTCCCCCTTCCTATCTGCTCCCTACACCTCCAGTTTACTCTGCCTTTCTGTGTTCCACATTTGTATAAATTGTATATAGTTAGTTGTTAGTTAGGCTGTTTGTTAGGTTTATTAGCCAGGTATTCTGTCACTGGGTTTTTTTGGTTCACTTGTGTTTTGCTGTGTGCTCTGGTGTTAGATTTTTTTACAGTGAAAAGGAAATCCATCCAAACTTAAAGCATACACAGTCTGTTCCCAGGTTCCTTAGCCCTTGTACACACAGTCGGAGAATCCGTCGGAATGTGTCCTATCAGACCGTGTCGTCGGATAATCCGACTGTGTGTGGTCTGCATCGGACTGATTACGTCGGAATATCCGTCGGACCCAATTTTCCAACATGTTGGAAATATTTCCCGACCAAGTGGGCCGGTCGGACATACTCCGATCATGTGTAGAGAATTTTGATCGGACCAAGTGCCACGCATGCTCAGATCAAATTCCTACATCAAAGCTATTGGCTACTAGCCTGAATGTAGTCCCATCGTAACGGAATTACGTCATCACGTTCTGAAAGATCTGATTTTTCGCAAACTTTGTCCGATCGTGTGTATGCAACAGTTTCGGACAAGATCCGGCGGATTTGGTTGGCAAAATCTCCGACCGTGTGTACGTGGGCTTAGTGTAGCCACGTGGATCTGGACATCCCTGCTGTTGATCCCTGATGCCCGGCATCAGGGCAGGCCCTGAAAAACCTGAACCCTCCATCTCTGCCAATGAAAATAATAAACCACACGTGCGGTGTAGGTACCCGTGATAAATAGGTGCATAAATATCAAATGGATATTTTGATGATAGGCAACTCCTATCCTCATATTGATTAGTGGTTCCAAATGAATAACTACTGCAGTAGGGAACAGACACAAAAGATACGCTCAGCATCTTTCCAAAATAACCGTTCTCCTTTATTATGACGCATTTGAAGGTTTTTATACACATGATGACGTAGGTATCACATTAATAATACAATTGTACGTTTACGGTAACAAGGGGCGTTACATAGGCAGGCTAATTCTAATCAGGACTTGAAAGAATGCAAAACATGTACTGAAAACATTATTAGTGAGGGCATTGTGCAATACATGTACATATAAAATAGAGTACAATTATATACAGAACCTACAAATTTCCATTACAAATAAAAAAATAAAAAAAGAAGTGCCATGTGCGACACACAAGTTGGGTCTACTGGCCAGTGTAAATATTGCTGTTAGCTAGCCAGAAGGCCCACCCAAGGTGCGTTCGCACATTAGCAAAGTGACGTGACCCAGTTACTGTGAAACTTGGGGGGGGGGGGGGTAGTGTTTTTCCAGCTCACCTGGACTAACAACCCCCCCCCCCCAAAGGGGCACATCATCGGGAGCTCCTTGCATCTCCCTGCCCCCAGGACACAAAGATTTTTTTTTTTTGATTGTCCCTCGTCTATAAATGCAAAAAAAGGATCCACATTTTAAAATCTTTTCAGTATTGTATGTCAGCTTTGGGAGAACATGTAATTTTCCAGAAACAATCGCTTGCAACGGATAACAATGGGAGCCATTGGTCGAAATTATTCTCCAATTTGTCGGAAAGTCATTCTCTACCATCGCTTTGAAGAACGGTTATCCGTGCGAGTGACTGTTCCGCGTACAGGGCAATTACAATCTAATGGTTAGTGTGGGCGGGTGTCTTTTACTTGCTTCTGACATGCATTTGTGAAACAGTTTGGAAGGATCTGGAAAGCAATGTTTGAATTCTGATTTGGATCTTCCGGAGCGGCGCGTACTCGCATTTGTTGGGTTTTTGGTCAATGCAACTTGTCCTGCGTGAACTGCTTTATTTTCCCTCATACTAGTCAGAGAGAACAAAAGGCAACTCAGAAGCATCTAAAAGGCTTTTTTTAAACGCAAGGCATTTATCCTGAAAGAAACCGAATACTCGCTACCTCTGATTTGCGCCTGATGCCGTATACACCGCGTCTAAAATCAGATCAGATGTGAAAATCCATCAAAAAATATCGTACAGTATTTTATTCTGTTTTGTTTTAATGCCGAGATATGAAAAACTTTGTACAGACACTAAACTTTAGTACTTTATTATCTGTGTAAATTGTCTTGTGAATATGTCAAATTATAATAACATTTACAGTCCTTACAGTTGAGGATATGTTCCAAATCTAAAAAAAAAAAAACTGATCAAAGGTCAGTAAAAGTTACACATCTACAAAAGGGCACCAAATGGTACAAAGTAACACATGGGTCACAATTTCCTAACAGAGAAAAAAAAAATTCTGAACTTTTTGCTTCATATCTGCTATGGCACAACCAAAATCCCAAAGAAATTACAAAACACTAAAGTGGTAGTAAACTCCACTTACACCACTTATACCTACAAGTAAGCCTATAATACTTGCACTGTTTAGGAGATATTCAGAGTACATGGAGCCGGTGGCATCACCGGCGCATGCACTCTGAAGGTCCGGCTTACAGTGTTGGACGTTCAGAGCTTGTGCCGTAAATGGCGGTGCATGCACAGGAGCAACATCATTGCGCCCCCCGACCACTCATGTATCCGGAGGCCGAACCCGGAAGGAAGACCGGGGGGGAAGGTGGAAGCCCTCTCAGTGGTGACAGTGTGCACTGGAGGCTTTGTTTTAAGGTAAGTCTCTCAAAATGTGCTAGAATGCGATGCATACTAGCACATTATATTACCTTGCAGGGTATTTTTTTTTTCTTCAACTTCGGTTTAATATTGTTTTAAAGAGGAAGTAAACCCTGATGAGTTTACTTCCTCTTTCATTCCCTGCAAAGGTAAAGCATAATGGACTACTATGCATCGCATCGCATCGCATAGTAGTCCATTATGTGTCACTTACCTGACACAGGAGCCAGCGAAGTCACCGCTGTCCCCTGTAGTCCGGCACATCCATCTTCTCGGTGGGGTCTCGCAGCTCTGCCGCTGTCATTCGGCGAAGCCGCGATGACATAACTCCCGCGCATGCGCACGGGAACCGAGACGTGCGGCATCTTCGTCATCGACGATGCCACGCTCAGTGCGCCTGCGCGCCGCTGTCTACGGCGCATGCGCCGTAGACAGCGGTGCCTGTCTTCGGGCAAATATCTCCTAAACCGTATAGGTTTAGGAGATATTTCTTGGACCTACAGGTAAGCCTTAATCTAGGCTTACCTGTAGGGCAAAGTGGTTTGTAAGGGTTTACAACCACTTTAAAGGGGAAGTATGGCCAAAGCTCTTCTGGCTATACTTCTCCTGTGACCCACAATTTTAATGTTGGCATCCACCTAGATGCCTGAGCAAAAGCTGGCTCAGCCTCTCAGTACATCTCAGAGAGCCTGAACCAGCCGCTCCTGATTGGCTGAGACACAGCAGTGACTCCATTGGCGCCCTCTACTGTCAAAGTCTGTTAACCAATCAGGAGAGAGAGAGAGGGGGCTTGGCTTGGCTGCTTGCTGTGGGGGGCACTCAACAGGAGGGAGGGGCCAGGAGAACAGAAGAGGGACCAGAGAAGAGGAGGATCCAGGCCGCTCTGTGCAAATCCACTGCAACAGAGCAGGTAAGTTTGTTATTTTTATAGAAAAAAAAAAAATGTCTAAGCTTTAAAGTGGTTGTAAACCCTTACAAACCACTTTGACCCACAGGTAAGCCTAGATTAAGGTTTACCTGTAGGTCCAAGAAATATCTCCTAAACCTATACGGTTTAGGAGATATTTACCCGAAGACAGCCACCGCTGTCTATGGCGCATGCGCCATAGACAGCGGCGTGCAGGCGCACTGGGCAGGCCGTAGATCGCGGTGATATGCTGCGAGTGTCAGCTCCCGTGCACATGCACGGGAGTGATGTCATCACGGTTCCGGCAACTCACAGCGCCGGAGCAGCGAGACCCGGAAATCGCTCCGGGATACACGGCAGCGGCGAAGAGGAAGGAAGAGGAAGACGGAGGACGGCTTCGGGGGCTTCGTTCTCAGGTAAGTTATTCATAATGAGCTAGTATGCTATGCATACTAGCTCATTATGCCTTTGCCTTACAGGGTGTGTGTGTTTTTTTTTTTTTTTTAAGCTTTCACAAAAAAGAAAAAAAAATAGAATCCGATTGGTTTTTATGCAGAGGTGCATCAAATTTTGCACCATTTTTAGTAAATCAACCCCTAAATAGAGTGCAAACAATATATGTAAAACACCATTTTTTTATTTACAAAATATAAAAAATGCATAGTATATTATAAAATAAGTGCTGTATGCATATTTCCACAGATTTATCGATTGATGGGCTAAAAAGCATAAATGCGTTTCGTGAGCAAGTTGCTTCCTCAGGATCCGCGCACTTATGTAGACATCAAAACTGATGTGTGAGGGTCAGTCTGTTCCTAGAGAAGCTGCATTTGGATGCAGACCACCGTAGAGAACTCCTACACGAGACGCTGAGCCTCCATGATTGAAATCCTTAGAATAAAAAGGAGACAGTAAGGCTGGGGAGGAAGGGGTTAGGGCAGGGGTCCTCAAACTACGGCCCTCCAGTTGTTCAGGAACTACAATTCCCATCATGCCTAGTCAAGTCTGTGAATGTCAGCATTTTACAATGCCTCATGGGATGTGTAGTTCTGCAACAGCTGGAGGGCCGTAGTTTGAAGATCCCTGGGTTAGGGGATGCTGAATGACCTCCAGCTAGGAATTGAGAGGGGCTCCGACTTGCTGTAGCTTCTAATGCACATCATGATAAAACCGTTCAGTGTGCAATGAAATCAAAGCAATTTTAGTCCGGGAGAGGAGCCGGTACAACCGCGAAGAAAAGGCCGCAGGTCAGATTTAGGCAAAGTTAATGGACAAGTCCATCGTTTTCAACAAACGGCCGGCCAGGTAACCCTGGTGATCGGGTCTAGTACTGGGCTCTCAGAAGAGGAAGTGCGCTAGTTATAAAGGTCAATGATTAACAAACTTACAGGGCACCTGGTTGCACAAACACCTTGCGGTATCTCACTCCCTGACGTCAATTCCATAGAGCATCAGAGAAAATCACTACTAACCACACGACCTTCTGGAGGTCCAAACACACAGTCTGGTGGAATGATCTCATGTCTCAGAGAAGATGGGAGGAGGAGGGATGGGGCTGGAGATAAAAGGGCAACCTTATTAGCTGAAAACACTGGAGTGCTAGATTTATGTTCTGAGTCACCCGCTCCTCCAGACAGCCCAAATGAATGTCTTCCTATCTAGATGAAGGCAGACTGGGGGTCCCATGGGGTCCGTAACTAGTCGGCAGCTTGGAGGAGAAGGATTTATTGGCCAATGGTCACATTCCATTGAGTGGTGACATTAGAACCGTAACTAATATTACAAGATGGAATAAAGCGATGACGAATTTGGGAACAACAAGGAGATGGTCATACATGAGGGATGGACACTATGGCTGTAGGGCAATTGATTTTTCTCTGCTACCTTGGGGGGGGGGGGGGACGTGGTTTGGGGTCATTAAATGCCAGAGGTGGATCTGGAAACCACCAGCCACAATGAGCGGGCGAGAAGTTCTCCAGAAAGACACAAATGAATGCAGCTCTGTATTCATTTCTACATCACTGAACATGTGTTTTATAAATTTAAAGTGGATCTTCTCAATCAACAGTGATTATTTGTAATCCTTAGCCCTTGTACACACGGTCCGACATTCCGACGGAAAATGTCCGATCGGACCGCGTTGTCGGATAATCCGACGGTGTGTGGGCTCCATCGGACTGTTTCCGTCGGAATATCCACCCGACAAAACTTTAGAGCTGGGCTATAAAATTTTCCGACAACAAAAAAAAAAATTTAAAAAAATTATTCTGTAGGTTTACTCCCGCATTAAAAGCGGACTTTCACCCTGAAAACGATTTTCACATTTTCCCAGTCCTTTATTAAATAATTAAAAAAAAACATTTGCAGTGAATTTTTTTTTTTTAAACTTACCAGAAGTGCCCCCTAATCTGCCACTTCCGGCTCTGCGGCGCTCCGCATCACTTCCTCCCTCTCCTGGCAAATGTGAGTTTTATAAAAATAAAAACTAACTAAAATAAAAACTAAATGACATCGTCCACTGCTCTACTGACACCAATCTCTGCCCCAATGGCACCACACACACACACACATATATATATACACATATACATACACACACACACATATAGATACATACACACGCACACACACACGTGTTTGAGCTTTGTGGTGCACACCTATGAGAAGTTAATTTGTTGGGATTTACACACACTTAAAGTGGAGCTCCTGCCAAAAGTGCTGATCCCCCCCCCCCCCCCCCCGGTGCCACATTTGCAACCTTGCAAGGTACGTCACGCCCCCCCCTCCTCTTCCCCCTGCCTGTCGGGCCTTTCAGAAAGCGTGCTTTTGCGCATGCACAGTAGGGACCCGGCTGTGAAGCCACAAGGCATACCTTACCGGCATTGGCGGCGGCAGCACCCAACAGAAACATTGGCTGGGGTTGGCTGGGGTGCCGACATTACTGGATTCCAGGACAGGTAAGTGTCCGAATATTAAAAGTCAGAAGCTACAATATGTCAGGGGCGGCCCGTCCATTAGGGGCCCCCTAATCTACATGCAGGGGGAGGAGGGTGGGGCTTTTTTCTTTTTTAAGCACGCGAATAGAAGCTCTAATAGGCTTAAAAAAAGGGATGGGCTCGGGGCGCAGAGCACTGTCCCTGAAGCCCACCCAGTTGTGTGACAATAGCCAATGAATATTGGCTATTGTCACACTGATTCTCCTCTTGGCCAAACAGGAGACTCATTTCCCAATTGCCCAAAGGGAGAAGCGATTCTATTGGGCCCTGACGACGGGAGGAGGAGGGAGGAGATGTGGAGGCCGATGGAGATGCAGGGGACGAAGCTGGTGCTCGTCGGGAAGTGCTGCCCGTGGGTAAGTGCGGGGCTCATCGATTGACCAGCCGGGGTTGTGCTGGTGACCCAACCCAAATGTGACCCATGGGGGGGGGGGGGGGGGGGAGGTTGTGAGCGGCAGACTCAATCGACCCACGCTGAGGGTTGGGTAGTTTTTCAGTCGACCCGACCAACAGGGGAGACATTGCCCCCCCCCCCCCCCCCAAAAAAAAATACATACCACCAGCTACCACTGGTAGGTGTAGCTGTTGACTATTAATTTTTGGAGGGGGGGGGGATGGGGGAATCAGATCTCTTGCATTGCCTGGCAGAGCTGTGTAAACCTCAGACTGGATGGACATACAAATTCTCTGGAAGCCCCACCAGCTCATATATATGTATATGGGTTTCATCTGTGCATTTCGCTGTTTTCTGGGAGTTCAGCGTGGAGTATCCATGACACAATTCTCAGAAGGATTACGATTGTTCCCTTACTTCTTGCGTTTTCTTTACAATTTTTTTTTTTTTGAAGTGAAGATAATGATGAATCTACACGGCGGGCTTTGTTACCAAACATTACACTGCCTATTTATGATGCACACAGAGGCAATAACTTGTTATAATTCTGTTTAATATATTCACTTAATGTATTCATTGATGCTTCGCTGTCGCATTCTGCAATGCAATGTTTTACAGTTCGCACCGCTCGCGTCTCTGCGGTATTGGAGAAGCGCGCAGCATTCCCACCACCATCACACACCGAGGCTCATTTTGGTTGAAAGACCTTTTTTTTTTTTTTTTTTTGGGGAGGAAAACAAATCTTGGGCTGTAACGCTCGGCTCATGCAACTGTGACCTTAGAGTCGTGCGACTTTGGCAGGCGACTTCCTGGAGGAGGAGATTTGATGGCAACTTGAGTACTACTTTGATGCGACTTTGAGGCGAGGGAGGCGCTACACGGCAGGGAATGCCTGTGTAATCTTCATGTAATGTCATAGCCAAATCACATCAATATAGACGAGAAACCGACTTGATGGCGACTTCCATTAACGTCTATGAGGACCAGTCAGATAGAAGTAGTACAGGAACCTTTTCTAAAGTCGGTTCAGTAGTGCTTAATTAAAGTGATTGTAAAGGGAAAATGCCATTTGAATAAAATAACAAAACATGCCATACTGGCCTGCTCTGTGTAATGGTTTTGCACAGAGCAGCTCTGATTCTCCTCTTTTCAGCTTCCCCCCCCCCCCCTCGACCTTGCCAAGTGCCCCCTTAGGAGGCCGCTTGCTGTGGGGGCACTCGTGCATTCACGCTCAGGAGCTGGCTCTCTAAATCCATAAGACACAGAGAGCTAAGCCCCAATCCCCTGCTACCGCCTCACTGGATGTGATTAACAGCAGCAGGGGCCCAAAGGCTCCTGATGCTGCATCTCAGCCAGTCAGGAGGGAGAAACCCGGGAGAGCCTCGGCTCTCATGCACATCACTGGATCTAGATGGGGCTCAGGTATTATTGGGGGGGGGGGGTGAGAGGATGCTGCACACAGAAGGTTTTTTTTTTTTTACCTTCATGGATTGAATGACCCTTCAGCCTTTACAGCCACTTTAAGCCCTTGTACACACGGTCGGAGATTCCGACGGAATGTGTCCTATCGGACCGTTTTGTCGGATAATCCGACTGTGTGTGGTCTCCATCGGACTGTTTCCGTCGGAATATCCGATGGACCAAGTTTTCCAACTTGTCCGTAAAATTTTCCGACAAAATGCTCCGATCGGACATACTCCGATCATGTGTAGCCTACTCCGACGGACAAAGTGCCACGCATGCTCAGATCAAATTCCTAGACCAAAGCTATTGGCTACTAGCCTGAACGTAGTCCCGTCGTAACTGAATAACGTGATCACGTTATGTACAATCGGATTTTCTGACAACTTTGTCCGACTGTGTGTATGCAATAGTTTTGGACAAAATCTGTCGGACAAAATCCAACGGATTTGGATGTCAGAATGTCCGACCGTGTGTACAAGGGCTAAGCCCTTGTACACACGGTCGGAGATTTCCACAACCAAATCCGTCGGATTTTGTCCATCGGATCTTGCCCGAAACTGTTGCATACACACGGTCGGGCCAAGTTGGCGAAAAATCCGATCATTCAGAACGTGATGACATAATTTCGTTACGATGGGACTACGTTCAGACTAGTAGCCAATAGCTTTGATGAAGGAATTTGATCTGAGCATGCGTGGCACTTGGTCCGATGAAAATGCTCTACACATGATCGGATTAGGTCCGTCCGGCCCAGTTGGTCGGGAAATATTTCCAACATGTTGGAAAATTGGGTCGGACGGAGATTCAGATGGAATCAGTCCGATGCATACCACACACAGTCAGATTATGCGACGACACGGTCCGATAAAACGCAATCCGACAGATTATCCGACCGTGTGTACAAGGGCTAAGACAACTCTCATTGACTAACATAGGATATCACACGTTATGTGACTTGGGGGTCTCACAAGTGGCGGCAGTGTGAACCGAGCCTAATGCCCCGTACACACGAGAGGACTTATGTCCGACAGACTTCCAAAGGAGTTCCGCCGGAGTTCCGACGGAGTTCTGACAGACTTTTCGGCCGAACGGACTTGGCCACACACGATCACACTAAACTCCGACGGATTCGAACGTGATGACGTACGACCCGACTCGAATAAGGAAGTTCATAGCCAGTAGCCAATAGCTGCCCTAGCGTCGGTTTTAGTCCGTCGGAGTAGCATACACACGAGCGGATTTTTCGAAGGGGACCGGGTCCGGCGGAGTTCCGTCGGGAAAATTTGAAGCATGCTTCATTTCTAAAGTCCGTCAGACTTTTGCGAAGCTAAAGTCCGTTGCAGCCCACACACGATCGGATAGTCTGACGGACTCGGTCTGACGGACTTTGGATGTTGAAAAGTCCGCTCGTGTGTACGCGGCATTATGGTCACCTTGTAATGCGGTTGATGATGGAGGAGAGGTGACAAGGAGGTTATTTTGCCTACATTTTTACACTACAATTGGGAGGATTCCTTATCAGTTCTGTATATTGAATGTTATTAATATTATACAGGATTTATATAGCACCAACAGTTTACGCAGCGCTTTACAATATAAAAAAAAAGGGAGACAATGCAGTTATAATACAATAAAATACAAGAGGATTAAGAGGGCCCTGCTCAGAAGAGCTTACAATCTAATAGGGTGGGGCGGGTGGTAGAAAAGCTGGTAACTGCGGGGAATGAGCTGATATGTTAGGATTGCAGGGATTTTGTCCAGTCATTGAAGTGCTCAATCAATAAATAATGTCCTGACCTGCGTGATTGTGCGCTCAACACAGACCAGCCACACTACCCATCCCAGAACCGACAACGTCTATTGTGTTCCAGGTTCTATCACCCATGTGTCACTTATTAAACCTCTCCCTTCCTCTGCTGGGACCTGCACAGCCAGAGACAGATGTGAGGACGGGGGGGGGGGGGGGAGGACGGGGTCCCATCAGACACATCTGTTTTAGTATGAGGCCTGGAGGGGGGGGTTAGTGATCGCTCCACATTTATGACTCCTCATTTGCTCTCCCCCCCCAGGGCCCGAGACCATAAACTGCTCATGTCAAGGTGCAGGTCTACCAGTCATATCACTAGGAGGCCGAGGAGGACCTACAGGTCATTGTCTGCAGCCCAAGACACCTACCTTAGATTGCAAGCTCTAATGAGCTCTCTGAATCCTACTGTATTAAACTGTACTGTAATTGTACTGTCTGCCCTTATGTTGTAAAGTGCTGTGTACACTGTCGGCGCTATATTCTTATTATAATACAGGATTTATATAGCGCCAACAGTTTACGCAGCACTTTACAATATAAAAAAGGGAGGACAATACAGCTATAATACAATAAAATACAAGAGGATAAGGAGGGCCCTGCTCAGAAGAGCTTACAATCTAATAGGGTGGGGCTGGTGGCACAAAAGTTTGTAGCTGTGGGGAATGATGGAAGTGGTAAAAGATTCGTTGGAGATGTGATCGGCTTCCCTGAAGAGATGAGTTTTCAGGGATCGCAAGAGTAGGGAATAGCCGGACAGGTTGAGGTAGCGAGTTCCACAGGATGGGAGAGGCTCTGGAGAAATCCTGGAGATGCGAGAGCTTATATAAATCCTATATAATAATAATCATAATCATACAAGGCAGTATACAACCCAGAATGATAACACTCAATGCCGGTACTGGGCATCACCTGCAATAAAAACATAATTTTTGGCAAGATACTCCCAAAGGGGAATCATATTTAAAAAGGATGCAGACCATGCCACTTTCCTCATTAGAGCCCTGCAGGTGCCGCAGCCGATTGATCATTATAAAACCACTCCCATTAGATACACATATAGTCACAGAGAAGCAAACAGCTATTTTTTCCAGAACAACAATAGGCAGGAATCTGCAACAAAGTTTTTGTGCTCTTGGATACATCGCCAGTGGAGATCCTATTGGTGCACAGCCAGCCTTTGACAAAAGTTATCAGAAGTGCACACCTCCCAACATTCCGAGATGGGGATGAGGGACACCTACTAGCAAACATATGTAGGCATAGGACACTCCCCATGACACGCCCCTTAAAGGGGACATAACCCCAAAAAAAAAAAAGATTAATAAAATCCACAAGTGTTATTTTTACCACTAATATTCCTTTATATTGGCTTTCAAAATTAACAAATACAGCAATTTGGGAATTGGATGGAAGGTTTAGCGCTAGGAAACTATTTTTGAAAGAGAAAAAGTGCATTTTATATACAACTATATGGATCAGGTCAAAATGAGGGACACATGAGGAGGAATGAGGGACATTGCTCCAAATCAGGGACAGTCCCCTCCAAATCAGGGACAGTCAGGAGCTATGGAAGGGAGTCCCTGGAAATGAAAGTATCAGTCCTATAAAGTTTGGGGGGGGATGAGGGGAGGAGAGGGTTTACATACAACCAGAGCAGTTAAAGGTTTCTTTACTCCACGTACCTGGACTGACGCTGCAGGAAACGGGGAGCAGGGGGCTCTACAGAATCAGGGGGTCCCAGGAGCAGAGGGTCCGACGGGATCAGGGGGTCCGACGGGATCAAGGGGTCCTACGGGAGCAGGGAGTCCTAGGAGCAGGGGAGTCCGACAGGATCAGGGGGTCCTCGGAGCAGGGGAGTCCGACAAGATCAGGGAGTCCGACAGGATCAGGGAGTCCCCGGAGCCCGACAGGATCAGGGGGTCCCTGGAGCCCGACAGGATCAGGGGGTCCCCGGAGCCCGACAGGATCAGGGGGTCCCCGGAGCAGGGAGTCCGACAGGATCAGGGGGTCCGACAGGATCAGGGGGTCCGTCAGGATCAGATGGTGCCCGGAGCAGAGAGCCCGACAGGATCAGGGGGTCCCCGGAGCAGAGAGCCCGACAGGATCAGGGGGTCCCCGGAGCAGAGAGCCCGACAGGATCAGGGGGTCCCCGGAGCAGGGAGCCCGACAGGATCAGGGGGTCCCCGGAACAGGGAGTCCGACAGGATCAGGGGGTCACCGGAGCAGGGAGTCCGACAGGATCAGGGGGTCCCCGGAGCAGGGAGTCCGACAGGATCAGGGGGTCCCCGGAGCAGGGAGTCCGACAGGAGCAGGGAGTCCGACAGGATCAGGAGGTCCGACAGGATCAGGAGGTCTGACAGGATCAGGGGGTCCCCGGAGCAGGTGGTCCTACATGGGATACACTTGCCACACATCCAGCCGGCTCGGTGGACACAGAACTCAGTGGCTCACAGAGCAAAGCAGCCTGAGGACAGGGGCGTCACCTGCACCATCTTGTCCTGCTATTATTTAAACCTCTGCGGCCTATCTCCTTGCACAGCTCGTGTTGGGACAAGACTGCTATTCCCTTTGTGCAGGTGGGGGAGGGAGGAACGTGAGAACAAATGCATCCATTGTAGCTGCCAATACTTCTGACAAAGCCCTGTGGGTGGGTGCTGGGGGGGGATCACATAGAACCCTCTCCTGTTGGAATGCACAGAAACTCAAACACACTCTGGGCCTGCTGTTTGCTCTGCAGATACAGGCTGTGTAAACGTCGCCTTCCTGCTGGGGGCACAGACTGATTTTTACCCTTTCTGGAGTCGCCCAGACCGGCACAGCATTGTGAAGTCACAAAGCGAAAAGGTTTCATTGTGCTGGAATGTTTGGTTTCCAAAGCAGAGAGGATTCTGGGATTGGAATGCCGGCCAATTTAGCATCAATCCTTCAGCGACGGTTCCAGCAATCTCCGCTCAGATGGCAACGCTTTACAGGGTTTTAAAAATGACAAGATTTTTCTCCCCCCCCCCTTTTTTAAATCAGCGGAAAACGTTAATCGCTAAACTGCCGCTACAACACCCTGAGCAGAAACTCGTCGTAGTGATTGGGTGCGTGGTAGAAACACGCTCATTACCAACATGCACGTTAAAGTGGAACTTCACTCTCCAACATTTTTGTAATCCTCATGGTGCTAGCATTCGGAAACCGATAGGAAAGAATATCATATTTACTTGTTTTAATTTTTTTTTTTTTTTACATTCCTTTAGTTACTTCCCGGTTTCTTGCCTAGGCAAATGATGTCATACATCCCAGGAGTCTTCAGGAGGTGAGGGAAGAGGAGGAGGGGTTCTCTCAGCTAAGCACACTCTCCCGTGTTTCGTCAGATTAGGCGACCCGTCAGAATTTGTAATAGAAGTGACGTTGTCCCCGCCATCTTGCTACACCCCACACTCCTCCACAGTAAGGATACAGCGAGAAGGTGGCAAGCGGACATCTTGTTACACCCACCGTAGTCTTGCATTTCACATTTTACCAATAAACTCAGCTTATATAGTAAAATACAGTATTTACAAATCCTTCTGACTTTTTAGATGTTGAATTTTAAAAGCAAAAATGCTGATCTCACGGGTTTGCTAATCTGACAGAACACCGCTGCTTTTAAAAATCAACATCAAAACAGTCTGAGGGATTTGAAAAGAATGAATTTCACTATATAAGCTCAGCTTACTGTTAAAAATAAGTGTGGAATGCCACACTCCGGTGAGTGTAACGAGATGTTCGCTTCCCGCTGTTCCATCAGATTAGGCGACCCGTCCGATTTCCTAACGGAAGCGACGTTCTGTTGCCGCCTTCTTGGTACACCCTGCACTCGGCTACACTAAGCCTACTTGTCTGAAGTCGCCAAGCGGACATCTTTTCACACCAACCGAAGTCTTGCATTGCACATTTATTTTTACCAATAAACTTAATGTGATTGTAGCCGTATTAGTACAATTGTGACAGAGGAAATTGAGTACTGTCCGTGATACTTTTTTTATTTGCACTAACATACAATTTTTCAGGACAAGCTTTCGGGGTATGTCCCCTTCTTCAAGGTCCAAGCAGTACTGATTTACACATTTTTAAAGTGGTTGTAAACCCTTACAAACCACTTTGACCTACAGGTAAGCCTAGATTAAGGCTTACCTGTAGGTCCAATCAATATCTCCTAAACCTATATGGTTTAGGAGATATTTGCCCGAAAACAGGCACCGCTGTCTACGGCGCATGCGCCGTAGACAGCGGCGCGCAGGCGCACTGAACGCGGCATTCTCCAGCGACGGAGCTGCAGCGCGTGTCGGCTCCCGTGCGCATGCGCGGGAGTGACGTCATCGCAGCTTCGCCGAATGACAGCGGCGGAGCTGCGAGACCCCACCAACAAGATGGATGCGGCGGACTACAGGGGACAGCGGCGACTTCGCTGGCTTCTGTGTCAGGTAAGTGACACATAATGGACAACTATGCGATGCATACTAGTCCATTATGCTTTGCCTTTGCAGAGAATGAAAGAGGAAGTAAACTTATCAGGGTTTACTTCCTCTTTAAGCAGAATGTAAAAACAAAAAGCTTTTTTTTTTTTTTTTGCTTTCTTTTTACATTCTGCTTAAAAAAAATTTAAATCAGTACTGCTTGGACCTTGAAGAAGGGGACATACTCCGAAAGCTTGTCCTGAAAAATTGTATGTTAGTGCAAATAAAAAAAAGTATCACGGACGTACTCAATTTTCTCTACCAATAAACTGAGCTTATATCATGAAATACGGTAATTAGAAGTCCGTGACACCGTTTTGATGTGGAATTTTAAAAGCAGCGGCAAGTCTGCTGATCGCACATGTTTGATAATCTGACAGAAGACCGCTGCTATTAAAATTAATCATCAAAACCGTGTCACAGACCGTAAATATCGTATTTCATGATGTAAGCTCAGTTTAGGGGTAAAATAAGTGTGAAATGCAAGACTCCGGTGGGTGTAAAAGATGTCCTCTTGGCGACTTCAGACTGTAGGATTACTGCGGCTGAGTGCAGGGTGTACAAAGATGGCCCCGACAGAATGTTACTTCCATTACACTATTTTCACGGGTCGCCTAATCTGACGGAACACCGCCTTCGCACGGTATCCTTACTGTGGACGAGTCCTGGGTGTAGCAAGATGGTGGCGACGGAACGCCACTTCCGTTACAAAATCCGATGGGTCGCCTTCTGACGAAACACACGTGTGCATTCTTGAGCTAAAGGCAGATGGATTGCAGGAAGTGAATCATTTGCCCTTGCTCAAGATTGCCACAGCCAGAAATACTACGAGGGGTATTTTTAAAAGTGATCTCCAACACACTAAATCATTGAGACATGGATGGATGGGGGAGTTTGCTTTGAATATTAAAAATGTATTAAATAGCATTTTTGTTCTGTGATGCTCAAGTCAGATGCAGTGAAGATCCGCTTTAAGTGCATTAGCGCATAGTGGTGCTATTCATTTTGAATGGTATCCCAATGCAAGGCAACACGGCTCCACCACACAGTAATTGCAACGCAACATAGTAAAGCACTTCCATGCGTTGTGGTGCGATGCATCCGAAAAAGTGCCGGCATGTCCATGTTTTGGTCGGTTCCTGTGTGTTGGCAGCCCATTCATTCAAAATGCAATGCAAATTAGCATGCAAGACAAGTAGCACTAACCCAACACACAGGAACAGTAAGTTCATAAGCGAGCCATTTTGATTGGGGCCTGGCAGAGGGCTACATTCACACTTTGGTTTCAGTTAGACTAGTGCCCAATTGTTGGCGTCAGTGGGAGGAATAGTGCCCAACTGTTGGCGTCAGTAGGAGGAATTGTGCCCAACTGTGGGCGTCAGTGGAGGAATTGTGCCCAACTGTTGGCGTCAGTGGGAGGAATTGTGCCCAACTGTTGGCGTCAGTGGGAGGAATTGTGCCCAACTGTTGGCGTCAGTGGGAGGAATTGTGCCCAATTGTTGGCGTCAGTGGCAGGAATAGTGCCCAATTGTTGGCGTCAGTGGCAGGAATAGTGCCATCATGGGTCAGTCAAAGGCAAAGGGCCTAATTTGGCCCCAAGACCACAGTTTGGAGGACCACTGG